>NW_026899702.1:0-600000 GCF_033153095.1 Gastrolobium bilobum | reverse complement strand
AGGGTTTTGTCCACACAAGCATGACTTTTGGCATGAAACTAGCTATGTAGAAGAAATTAAAAAAAGAAAAGAAAAAAAGGGTTGAAAGGGAAACCCGGGATTCAATTTCAACACGATTATTCAATTAATTTTCCCCTGAATTATTTTCAAAACCTTTTTAAAAACAACAAGTAGAATCAAATTGGATTTCAAGAACCTTGCCATTTGGCGTGCCAATGGGTGTCCACCACCACCATAAGTAACCCAACACGGTGATGGTGACTGGTCTCTATGTGGCAAAATTGCGAGGAAGGATAGAGTGACGCGTAGACATGGTTTCTTAGTAGGTTCGATTTTGATCCTTTCACACAAAGACACGAAGCATAGAATATATTAATGTGGGTAAGCTTACTCGGTGAACTACTTGCTTTGGATAAGGTGGTAGTTATTTATGAGGGTTAAGCAACGTGCTTCGTGACTTGACTTGCATATTGCCGCAAAGCCATCGCGTCCACATCTTTTTCAAACCAAATTGACCATAAAATTTTGTAATTCTACTATACTACAGTAGTTGAAAGCGGGTAAAGAGAGCACAGAGATATATAAGATTATTAATTAATACAATCTTATTTAATAATTAAATTTTTTGGATTGAAATAATTTTTTACATAATTAAAGATATATAAAATTATTAATGTAACCTCATCTAAAATTCTTTGTTGGCAAAGTTTTAAAAAGTTTTACTATGTTGAAGATATTTGAACGAAAAGTGTAAAATTTGAGTCTCTATGCAGTCAAGTTATTTTCAAATTAATGTTTAATGCAAATTATATCTCTGAAGAATAAATTAAACATAATTGTTTTGTTGGATTTGAAATCACTATTTATAATCTTTACTAAGAAAATCATTATTTATAATTGACTTTGATTCATATGATTTGAATATAATCATTAAAAAATAATATATGCAAATAAGTTGAAAATAAATTAAGTTACGTTGACCATCGGATATTACACTAATATAAAACCAATGCAGACCTTTTTTGTTTTAAAAAATTATACTAGCCTCGAGTATACTGTCAAAACCAATATAATATAATATAATATATATTTTGTTTAAAAAAAATACAGATACTCTTTACCCCTGTGTAATTTTTTTCTAGATACTAAATACCTTAATAAATAAACTACAAGGAAGGTTTCTACTTTCTACATGTTAGAAATAATATTGTATTATTATTTTTATTAGTTAAATTATTCTAGAATACTTTAGAAGTTTTTTTGAGCTTAGCTCATTAGTTCTTTTAGTCTTTTTAAATAGAGAGTCCTTGTACAGTTATTCATACAATACAATTCATTTTAATATAATATATTTCTATTCTCAATTTGGTGCTAGAGCTTGTGTTATGAGAAATTTAGTTTCCGCAGAAAACCCTTGTTGAGCATCATTCGACAAGTCATCTGTGTCGTGCATCATACCAGCAACCTATTTTCAGTACATAACCCTCAGTTGGTCACCAACCACTTATCCTCAACCTCAGATCGTCTGAAAAACCATTGTCGAATCGTTCATCATCAGAAACCACCGTCCGCCACTGTTCATTGCCCTCGAAGCACTTTTTCGGCGAGTTTTTCGGCAAACAGCTACGTGACCAAGACCGGCTCGAGGAAGCGACCTCATCTGCCCAAGTCACGTCATCACCGGAGCATCCATGCGTCGGTGGAAGATTCTCAAATACATATCATATAGTACATATATGCATGATCATAACATATCATGCTCTCAAAACTCTACAGTCATCCACTGCTTATAACACAAAACATATACATATATGTACAATCTTCAAAATCTCAGATTAGCAAATTGATCCTGTTGTATTTGCTAACCATCTTGAACATGTTTCTTACCTTTTGAAGACTCACTAGCAAATGGATCACCTGAAAAAATGATCCCAAACGGGATAAGATATAAAATCTTAATAAACTCAGAGTTTATGGAGAGGTTCTCCGCCTATGAGTTCATTTCCTGCATGAAAGATCAAAACACATAACATAGCAGAAAACATATATCTTAATTCACTCAAATCCTAAATACTAAACATAATACAAACACATCCTGAATACGTAACTTAATATGCACAAAATCCTGAACCATGTACGGGTTATCCTAACGGGTTTATACCTTAAGGATAATCTCACAAGAAATAACCATTATCAAATCAATTGTTCTAAGCATCATATAATACTTAACAAAACTTCCAATTCATTTCCTCACCATATAACTTAACTTATACATATCTCAATCTTCTACAGGTTATCTTATGGAATAATAACCTGAAACTAAACCTCAGACATCACATTACTTCCAAATACTAAATCCTAAACAATTCTTGGCGGATTCATCACATAATCTCTCATCACACCAAATCACATAGTCTAATCATACTTCCTGGTCAAATATATTGTCAGACATCAAATCCTGATACTAGTCAAATATCCAAATCATCATATCAGTTCCTAATACCAAACAAACATCTAATCATCATATCAAATACTGATACCCAGTTAGATATTCAGTCATCACATCAAGTACTGAAACCCAGTCAAATATCCAGATCCGTACATAATGATACATAATATAAATGATATCATATAAACATAATTAAGAATATGACATCTTGTAACATAAGTTCTTACCGAGCAACCAGAGCCAATCGAGGACCGGAGCACTCATGGAAGATAACAAAGATGTTCATTGGCCAAGAACCACACACACACACACACACACATATATATCATACTGAATCAGAAAAGTCATATTCATAAATCGGATCATCAGGGTATATATATACATATACATATCTGTATATAATAATATAATGTGTTTCTCACACGTAAGGTATTCCCCACAATAGCAATAGTGGCATGTATATATATATATATATATATATATATATATATATACACCTCAATATTGTTGGACAATTGACTTTAATACTCAAAAAGGGGGATTAATTGAGTTTTATGAAATCTTTTCACAAAATACCTCATTTGATATTTTAAAGAATATTTCTCCAATTAAATGATTTAACAAGGAATATTCTAAGTGTAAGTACTAGTGTGTGATCAATAAATACAATCTAGTGAATAAATAAACACAATCTAAAATTGTAATTTGAAGACAGAAGTAAAAAGTTCAAGGTTAGAGAAATTGCAAACTAGATGTATCCTGGTTCGGTCACCACAACTGTGATCTACGTCCAGACTAAAGCCGCTCGATTAATCTTTTTCACTAACTATCAAGCTTCAATGGTGCTTGATAAATCACTACAATCTTCCAAGACTTCGAACTCTTGGATGCCTTTACGCTTTACACCAAATTTACTTTGGAATTTGGTAACCTCTCAAATACAAAGGGTTTCACTCTCCTTTCTTTTCAAGAAATCGAATGGAGGTGTTTAACAACGGCTAAGTACTCAACGTACAGATTATACAAGTTGAAGAACTAATAGGTGTATAACTTTAAATGAACGATGAGCTCAAGAATATGTAATGATCAAAGTAAGTAATCAATGAGCAATAATGAGTTGAAAGGAGTAATAATGGTTCAATAATTGATGTATGGTCATTCAACATTGATTACTGTAGCAACAAGTATATATAATAGCATCTCCAACAAAAACTAGTCGTTTATAGCCGTTGGGGTCCATATATATCCAGATATTTGTCGTGCCTATATTCGGATATTGATATCCGAATATCATTTCTAGATATTGAAAAATGAAAATTTGAATATTTCATGGCAGCAGCTCTTTTGCAAGAAATCTTGAATTCTCTTCAAACAAAATGACTTCTAATGCATTGAACACATGTAATTGGGTATGGAGAGTGTTTCTAAGCATTCAAATCATGTTAAGATCATTCCAAACCAATTTTGACACATTAAACCATACAAATTTTTCTTTTTCAACCTTTAGTGTGTTCAAGATGCATTCTTTTAAGTTCAATTAGATTTTCAATAGTGTGAACAAGTATATTTAGGTTGTGCAAGGCTGCTTGTATGCTCAAATCATGCTAAAAAATCTTTTGATGCAATTTTGACTTAATAAACCAAGGATTTTAAGCAGTTTATGATTATGCAATTATATGAATGACTTAAGCACATGCATTGCTATATGATATACACCTTTACATAACTTCCCTAAGTCCTAAATGTGTATTCTAATGAGATCTTGGACTTAGGTTCATGCTTTGAGACTTGATGCTTAATTTTGCATTGCTTTCACATAGGCTTAGATTATTTTTGAATTTTGCTTCTTTAAAGCTCTTAAAGATCCTTCTTCAATCTTATTTGTTATAATCAAAACTATATTGACGTGGCATCATCACATGTATCAACTTTGAGTTCGTAGCATCCACATCATCACCTTGATTCTACAAATACTTGTATTATAACAAGGTCCATAACGTATCCACCATCACATCATCTAGCTTATCACTTGTCAATCAAATCAGCCCAAGATCATAGAACTCATTTATTTTATGACGACTTTAAAGAACTTTGATTGTTATAGAGGTGTGATGGTATTAATATATGTCCATAACTTATCCACCATCACATCAAAATCAGCCCAAAATCATAGAAAACCTAAGTTCATATCTCAAAACTCAGCCATTAGAATTCAAGTATCTTACCACCAATAGCTTTCCACCAACTAGAGATTGTTCTCCAACTCTTAAAAATCCAAATCATCATCTTCCCCCCCCAAGACGACATGTAGTTCGAAGCATATAGAGGGAAAGAACTCACTTAATTCAGCCTCTCATGAAGAACTAAAGGTATGATTAAGATCACAAGAGCATAGGCTTCAAGTTTTGTGTAGAAACCTAAGCTTAAAAGTGTTTTTTCTTCAATGAAGTTCGACCAACATAGAGAAGAAGAAAGAAGGCTGCGTGAAAACTAAAAAAGAAGGGCCAACCGACTTGCATGGAAACAAATCAACTAGGTAACTTAATTTACTAACTTTCCTTTCTTGTTTTGAATTTTCACTTTAAAATGAATCTAATTGGTCCATAATTTTCAAGACTTTGACTCATTTTTATAATTTTCTCTAATCATAATTAGATCAAATTAAGATCACTTTGAGTCTACAAAATTTGCCAAGCATTAAATTAAACAAGACATCAAATTAATATTGTAGAAAATATTTCTTTAGACAACTTTACCTACCCTATCCATGACATAAAATTAATTATGGTTGAATGGGTAACCTAAATATATTAGAGTCAATATTATTTTATTTTAATTTTCTTTTCATTTTATTTTATTCCATATCCATAGATGTAGGGTTTCAGTTTTATATTATTTTGACCATCATAGATCTTATATTTTCGATATGTAGCAATTAGGGTTGGCACCAAAAATGAGCCGGGTTGGGTTGGCCAAAACGAGCTGCCAACCCGGCTCGTTTCAACCCGTGAAAAAACGAGTCAACCCGGGTCAAACGAACCAGCTCGCGAGGTGAGTTTTTTTTTTATAAAAAAATACAAAATATAATATACAAAAATGAACAAAACCCACATATGTTGTCATCATTTTTTTTTTCTTCCTTCTATAAACTTAAGTCCCTAATCTTCTCACATCCCTGCCATTTTTATATTGTTAGGTTGTGCTGGCTCTGTTTGGTTCAAATATCTCACTCACTTGGTAGCAAGTGGTTCTGATTGTTTCTTGATATTGATGCAAATTTGTTGTGAAGAAAATTCTAAACTAAAATATTTTGTTTTTATTTCTCATTTTGTAACCTTTTGTTTAAGCTAATGGAAGCCACATAGCTAGTGCATTAATACTACATGGTCATTTAAATAGGCTGAAAACGAGCCAACCCACGAGCAATTTCGAGCCAACCCGCGAGCCAATTTTCGAGCCAACTCGCGAGCTATTTTTTCAAATCAACCCACGAGCCATATTTTTTAGCCAACCCGCGAGCCAACCCTAACCCGACTCAGGTAGGGTTGGGTTGAGTTTTCTGACTCGTTTTTTTTTTGGAGCCAACCCTAATCCGGCTTGTTTTTTTCGGGTTGAATGCGGGTCGAGTCGGGTCGGGCCGGATTGGACCGTTTTGCCAACTCTAGTAGCAATTAATCTAGTTACTTTAATTTGTATAATAAATTTGCCTTTGGCTGGATTCTGAACCGGCTCGTATAGGCTCATTTCTCTGTCAAAAGCTCATAAAAAGGGTTATACTTATTTTTGCATCCCTAAAGTGAGACAATTACAATCTCATTACATTGAATCTCACTTCCTGAATACATCCACCTCATGCACCGGATAAGAATGTTTGTCTCATACCTAATAAGGTCCACAAAAGTAAAACAATTACAACTCCCTTACATTCATTATTGAGGAATTTTCTCTCTCGATATATATATATATATATATATATATATATATATATATATATATATATATATATATATATATCTCTTCTGTCAATGAAGAAGCACATTTGGCATACCTATTCTTCATATTGTTATTATGCTGAAATATTTGGGAGCCACTAGAGATGTTTTTCCTATTGAATTTAGGTTTCTGCCCCTTAAGATCACTATATATTGACATAATTTATCCATTTGAGAAAAGAAAAAAAAAGGTCGCTTCTTAGTTGTTCTTTTTAGACTTGCTGTGTATTATATTGCACATGTTGATCATTTGTTGATAAATATACCCTTTATTCTACAGGAGAACATTTTTACATAGCTTAAAATATTCTCTCACAAACAAAAACTTCGATTTTTTGACTCTTATTTCTCCAAAGGAACGAGTGCTAGTACGGGTGTTGCACAACTTGACTGATTCATCGCAAAAGCAACTTCAATTTTTCTTTTTAATCCACCGAAAATAGGAAGTATCTTTTTTTATGGAGAAAAAAAAAATGTCAATTCGGTTTTAATTACCGTTACCTGATACAACGGCAGATGTGGTTCTTTCAAAACTCACGCACAGAAAAAGAAAATAATAAAAGGGGATCATTTATGTTATGGTTATCTCATGCAACAGAAACAAAGTAGTGGGATCCACTAGACAAAGTAATGAGATCCACTAAAATAGTGAATCCCACTACTTTATCTCTGTTGCATAAGATAATTATCTCGTATAACATGAGATAATTATTTCTCATAATAAAATTATAATAAATATAGGACAAACCAAACAGGCAGAGATGCATGTTTCATAACGTACACAAAACACAATAATATATCATTGTGAGATGACTGATTCTTCTCTGACTCAGTAGTTTATGAGATCGTATAGATATTTGCCGTATGCTACGCGCGTACTACATTCACTGCATATAACAACTGTTGGTTGGTGATTGGATATTTGGGTTTGGTTGCATGTATATTCTCCTCTTCTCCAATCTTGTAGCATGTCAGTGGGTATCATCTAACAAATCATCATTTGGTGTTGTACAACACTTACTAAACATCATGTGCCTTCCGCGAAGGATCCCCGAGTGAGAACGTGTCATGTGCGTGTATACTGTACAGTCCCACCTTAATCCCAAGTCAATCTCAAGTCAACCCACAATAATAAACATATTATTGTGGCCATCACTTCATTATTATAATCCCCATCTGAATTTGTACACTAAATTCTTGCATTGTTTTTTTGTGTAGTAATAATAATAATCACACAAAATTAAAATAAAATCCAATCATTATCTAATAAAAAAAGTAAATCATTATTCAGTACTCATGACACCATTAACGTTACATTACATATTCGTATTCTATGAGTAAGTCAATAACTTGGAATATCTTTGTATATTTTCCATTCTTAATAAGTAAAGTCTAATCTAGAAAAGGTGAATTAATAACTCATATTCAGTGTGCAAGACAAATGAGTGCGGCGGATATGGTTGTAAGTCTTTATTCAATTCGGTGGTCGGCAGGGGACGTAGTCAGTGCTCCTAATGGCAACGAAGCTTCGTCAACTTCCACCGACGCTGCTGCGTATAATTTAATAGTAGTAATGTTCACATTAGTTTTCACAAGAAATTCATGTAAAATAATTTAAGATTCCTACTTCTAAAGCTCATGGAGCTTATGCCAATCTCTTTCACCCAAACCAAAGCAACAACAACTCATTTCCCACCATTCTACTTCCACCGTTACAAGCTTTCCCCTGGTCATCAAGGTCAGCGATTCGAGAGAGAAAGAATAGTCTTAGTAAGAATTCGGCTACAGTTATAAATTAGCGAAAACTTGCATAAATTTAAAAAATACAAACGTACTTATCACATGTAAGAAATGTTTACTTACATAAAAAAAAATAAGTGAACAATCAAGTTCTTTCAGTTTCTTAACTCTTTTTTTTTTTGGTACATTGCCTCCCAGGAGGTATCCTCTCATTCAACCTTCTCCGGGTACCATGCCCTCGGACTAATCCCCTAACCGAAGATTTTTGGCTTATCTCCTGGTCCCCAAAGATTTTCTAAGAATCTGCTTGAGGCAGGGTTTGATCCCTGCACCAAGCAATCCTCTCAGCTGCCAACTGGGCTACCCTTGGGGGTTAGTGTCTTAACTCTTAAGTATCACCTCTTTGGTTCAGACACAAGAAAATGAGCTTTAAAACTAATACACTATAAGAATTTGTTGGAAGAAATCTACTCCATACGCATGAACATCTAACACAATATGTTTTATCTTTAGAAGCAAAGCAGCGAGTATGAATCTAAATGGAAATAGTCCGTGTAAAGGTTATAGAAGAGTAGGTTCGAAGTAACGGAACGTTTGGTTCAGGATAAATTTTTTGTTATCTTGGATATTGATTTTTCTAGGAATATTACAAAAAAAAATTTTTTGATAGGTGAAAATATTCCCAGAAATATTAAATCAATTTTCCTGATGTTATGTTTGGTTGATTATAAAATATGGTTAATATATTAAATTTTTTATTTTTCTGGGAATTCAAAAATACCACCCATGAGAGGTATGAGGTATTTTTGGATGATATTCTTGGTTAAATTTTACTCACAAAACAAAATATCGGGAAAATCACATTCCTGAATTTTTTTTCATAAATTCTCTACCAAATGTGGTTAACTTAGATTACCACCTTCAGTTTTCAGAAATTTGAACAAAAACCCTCTACCAAACATCTTCTTTATAGTGTGTTTTGCGAGAATTACATGCGGATGGAACCGGAAAGCAATGAGGATTTAGGTAACAAACCAGATTATGACTCCTCTAAAGCGTAGAATTGTAACTGTTAATTGGAAAATCAACTTTTGAGACTATAAAAAAATTCATACATATATATAAGAAATTATGAAGTTGGCAAAATTTACTTAACATTTCCAATCAATGGTTATAACTCCATATTTTTCCTTCTAAAATGGATCCCTCACTCGCCAAATCCAACAAAAAATAAAGGCTAATAATATGTTGTCTTAAATTCATTCCTTTGAAGCGCAGCTTGATTAAGCTGTCAAATTCACAAGACAAAGCTCCATATTTTTGAAGTTTGCAAAGTTTACTTAACTTTTCCAATCAATGGTTATAAACTTCCATATTTTTCCTTCTAAAATGGATCCCTCACTCGCCAAATCCAACAAAAAATTACGGCTCAACTATTTACTGAAGGGCTAATAATATGTTGTCTTAAATTCATTCCTTTGAAGCGCAGCTTGATTAAGCAGTCAAATTCACAAGACAAAGCTCAGTATACAGCCTACCACCAATCAATATCTAACCGTTTGATTAAGCAGTCAAATTCACCAGACAAAAAAGTTCATTATACAGCCCGTTTGATTAAGCTGTCAAATTCAAAAGACTAACATGGCCTGTCTGGTAAATCTTGAAAGAGAGATTCAATAAATCGTAGTCATCTTTGCGTCTATGTACCAAAATGGGGGAACTGTAAACTATCACAAATTTGATAACTTCAGTATAAATAATGAATGAATTACCAAAAATAATAACTTAAAAAGTAATTAAATGCTTATTACATCAATATCATTCTACTAAAAAAATTACTAAATGTTATTTTGTTAATATCCCTTCCCGTCTACGGGTGCAAAAAATTCCAATAAATGTTGTCAGATATATTATGTATATCTACAGAAAAGAATCAGCTACTCTAACATCAGGTAACACCTTCTCTTGTACTAATGAAACTTCAGATATAGTGCTCCAATTTGATTAGCATAACACTAGTATCATCCATAGAGCCTCGTGAAACAGACAAATCTACAAGCTTTTTACAGGCCAGCAATGGTTGCGGTTTGTTGTTCCCTACGCAAAAAGGACGAGCAATATCTACTGCTTCCTGGTTACTAACCTGAAATGAGAATGACAAAGAGAAACTTGTCAGTCAAATACATGAACAAAAATATTCTGCAATATTTTCAAAAAGAAACTATTAAGATTGCAATTGACTGCTACCTTATCCCACAATCCGTCTGAAGCTAATATTAACAAGTCATGTTCAGGTTCAATTCTGAGAACTTTGGTCTCAGGTTCTGCTGTCACCCATTGTTTCAGGTGTCGATCTCCAAGTCCCCTAGATACAGCAAGAGATCCCTGGATCCTCCAAACACCACGACATAAATCAACGTAGCCACCCTACAAGACAAATTTAAATGCTTTAGAACCAGCAAAAAAAACTCAAACATTTGGTTTCAATAACTACAGAGAAAAGATAAAGTACTATCATGGTCAGATGCTTACCAGAGTCTCAATTCTGTCCCTTTCATCTTCCCTTGAAGGTCTGTGATCAGATGTTAGGGCCTCTGCAACACCTCCTCTGCTAATCACAGCACGACAATCACCAGCATTGGACACAACAAGGTTACCATTCCTAATCAATGCTGTTACACAGCAAGAGCCACCGTGCTGATCCCCTTTTAAGAAATCAGAATCCGTGTTGAGGTACCCACGCTTCACTGCCTCCTCAACATCATCTTCATCTCTTATGATCACTTCATCCAAGACATTCTTTTCTAAGTTCCTAGCAGCAAATTCAGCAGCTTTTGCACCTCCGTGCCCATCAAATATACCAAAAAAGGCCTGCAAAGATCATGAAACAAATTTAACTGTTAGATTTTATTGCACTAGCATCCATTTAGCTCATTAAGAATCATAAGCAAGACACATTCAGAAAATCTCAATTAATATTACATTCATTGTGATTTTTCCCTAATTTATTTGTTTCAACTATCTATACACATCACAGTAACTATTTAATTCATGCAACAAGATATTATCCCACACATTAATCACTGAGAGAACTTCTTAACTCGAAAACAATTATAAAAACATAGAATTCAACGTTGTATCTCTTCACCCATAATGATGAGCAAGTTGAGAAGAACAAAATATTACAAATTTTTCCTAGCCAGAAGTTGCCTTTTCAAACAGCGCAAATTAAGCAGAAATTTCCAGATGCAGCTATAAGTTCATGAATTTGACAAAACCATCCAGAAAAAAAAAATCAGAATTATTCAAATTCTTCAAACAATTTAAATTTATTCAAACCCAGATCAAATTCAAAAAGAAAGTGTCTAACTTTCCACAACCCCATGCCCTAGAAATACACCATAATCGGAACCGGCCAATCTTTGACAAACTAAAGCACAAAATTCATAATTTTTGAAAAATAAAAAATAAAATAAAATTTCTTACCAGTTTGTGTTCTCCGCGTAGATTATCTCCAGCTGTGTAACGATCCTCCATGTACTCCCTCCTTCCTCTCTTGCAATACACAGTAAACCCCTCTCCCTCAGCCTCAACGACATCACGTGCCACCGCGGACGGCGTCGCCGGAACTCCAAAGGTGAGAGAAGAAATGGGTATGTCAAGCTTGGCCGGTCTCTTCCTCTTCAAAACGGTGGCGTTGGGGGAGGTGGAGGAGGGAGTGGAGGCAGAGAAGGCGGTGAGAGGCTTAGGAAGGCGAAGGCGGAAGGGAGAGGAAGGTGAGGAAGAAGAAGAAGGGGAAGAGGAGGAGGAGCAAGACGACGCCGTAGAAGAAGAAGCGTTCTTGAGATGAGAGAGGGAAAGGTTTAGGGCTTCCGGTGAGGAAGTGATGATGGATTGCTTCGTGCAAAAGAGGGAGGAAGAAGGAGAGAACACCGGCGAATTGGAAACTGCGACGGAGCAAGACATGTTTGAATGGCGTTTGGGTGCTTCCTTTCTCTTTAGTCAAAATTCAAACGTTGGAATTGGTCTTGTCTTTTTGTTTTTTTTATTTGTTCCTTGCTTTCTTTCTTGTATTTGGTTTTGTGTTTGCGTTTAAGTTTTGGCGTTGGGAGAGAGATTCGTATAAGAGATAAAGAATGAGTCATTGGGGGGTATTTAAAGGAGGGGATGAGAAAGTTGTGTTATCAGGGTCGTAACGGAGTCAGTGTGGGACCCTCTCTTTTTTTGTATTTGCGTGTTATTTGCGATTTGCGAGGCATCCGCATGTATACACACACAACAGCTATCACAGTCAATTTCAAAACGATCTTTGACCATGATATATTATCATTATTTGGGCACTCGTTGTACACACTCTAATTTATTCTTAAGGAGAAAGTAAAAGGGAAAAAAATTTATTTTATTTTACAAACCTTCACTTATGGATAAAATTATAATTTAATGTTATTGAGAGAGATAAATAAAAATAGATAAAATAAAAATAGACAGAGTAAACTATTCGTAATAATATTACGGCTAAATTTTTTCGTGAAACATGACATGATAGGTAATCTATTAAAAAATTTCTTCGAGCGATTTGCATGACTTTTGACGAGAGTTAGTAACTTTAAATGGCAATAAAATGTCATTGAATGTTGACCGAGGATATAAATGTAATTTGGATTGGGGAAGACGGGTGGATAAAGTTGTAAAAAAAAAAAAAAAAAATTGTATAGACGTATGACTGTGGTCTTCGATGCGTGTGAATAAATGAAATATAAAACAAAAATAGAAATTGTGCCGTAAGGGTGTTGAAGGAGCGTTTTTTGATTTGAGCTTTGACTTACGCACTGCGAGTACCGCAACGTCACTCCTTGCTTATTAAGATTTGTTTTCTTTCTTTGCATTGTTGTTGTGTGAGTTTTGGGACAGCCATGAAAGAGTGGGGTCCATGGGTGATTTGTATACAAAATGAGGAGAGAAAGTTCTAAGAAGTTACCGTTGTGAAGGGAGGAGAGTGAGAGGACAGGTCATTCTTTATTATTTGCTTGTTTGGCATCATGACCGTTGCCATTTCAAGTTCACATTTCCAACGTTAACAGATATTTTGCTTGCACATCTTTTTAACTCTGTTAGCAGCTCCTCCTCCGTAATAACCGTTTCAACTTGCAACGTTTATTTTCAAAGTTCTAGAATTTTTGTACCAGAAAAGGAAAAAAAAAGTTCTAGAAATTTTTAAAGATTATATTAAAATAAAATTTGTAATTGACATACCATTTATGCTTGTTATAACTAAATAAAAAAATTAAATCAATTTCAATTAAAGAAGTGTGTTCTTATATTACGTTATCAGGTTTAATTAGAAAGTATGAGAAGCGTCAAGGGTCATATAAAAACCAGAACTGCATTTAAGATTTTGAAATGTATTAACTGCATCTAAGATTTTGAAATGTATTAATCACAACTTATTTTTTAATTACTATTGCTTCAATTATCAATTTTTTTTTACAATTTTGAAAAGGTTAATCTCAATTAATATCATTTTCTTTGTGACTAAGGGCTCGTTTGGTGGACATGATAAGATAAAGGTAGGATATGATATGAGGCTGATAAGCCTATATTATGTTCTGTGTTTGATAGCACCTGATTAACAATCTGATAAGATTATGTAGAAAAAAAAAATAAAAAATAAAATAAAATATAATGCAAAAAATACAAATATATTAAATAGCGTGAGAATATATTGAGTAGCGTGAAGATATATTAGGTATCCTATCCTATTTAATCATAACCCAGCTCCCCCCATAATGTATTGGATATGATAAGATGAAACGATAGGATAAGTTAATCATATCCTATTGACCCACCAAACAAGAGATAAAAGTAAGATATGATAAGTTATCTTATCATATCTTCTTTATCAGGTGCTCCAAACATGCCTTAATAGTATGATCGGACCAGATATAGTATGGACTGGCCTATAGGTATAGAGCCCAATCACACACGGTTGAATCACCTTACGTCGTTGTTGGCAAGGGCCAAGTATTGCTGTCGGACTGAGCTTGAGCTTTTGTCCTTCATGTTGGCACGTTGCACCAAATAGGGGGTACCTGCGAAGACACTCCGATGCTTAAGTTAGTATCAGAGGCATGTGTGTTATCTTGTTAAAGTAAAGGATGATCGTACCTTGGTGGTATATCGTGTGTTTATATAGTAACTGGGATACCGCCTTAGTTAAGGCCGCTTGGCTTCTGAGTAGCCAGCCTTGGGCTGCAAGTTATTTAGGGGACCTATATAGCCTTATCTTCCAAAGGGTCTAGTTGTAGATTAGAGGCAAGCTGGAGCTGTTCGTTGTTTACTAGAGCTAAGGCGCGGTGGAGTTATCTTGAGCCTTACGTTTACCCCTCTTATAAGGTTTCATGCGCGATACGAGAATCGAGTCTTGTGTGCCGCGATGAGATCATCGCGTCCTGTATGTCGCGATGGGAATATCGCATCTGGAACGCCGCGATGTGGGCATCGCGTCAATGCTTGTTCCTTGTGCTTCGGAAGGGCTTAAGCTTTCTTTATGGGACTTTGATTGGTCTTATATTTTATCCGGATCAAGTTTTAACTGATATATTTTTTATAAATTAAATTTGTTCTGAATTAAGTGATTTTACCAAAAGATTGGAACACGGTTGTTTAACAATAAAAATCTTAATAAATAATTTGATTCATTAAACCGAATCAAAACGATTTTCATATGCGACTTAACTCATAATATCTTGCCTCGGGGTGAGGAGTCAGCCATGACGTAACGAAAATAAAGGATAACATACATAAGTTACATTTTTTGAATGGCTAATTTATTTACGCAATCGGAAACCCAGTTAATAAATTACGTGAAAATTTACCGAATGCTGTGAAGGTGTATACATTACCTACATTAGTTAACTTTTTTGTTAAATTTTATGTTCCTTGGACTAAATTTTGTTTTAAGTCGTTTTTCCATTTTGGAAAGTGGAAAATAATTATTTTATGTTACATAAGATAATTATTTTATGCAATTAAGATAAGATAACGAGGTCCACTATTTTTTTAAAAATAAAATAAAAAATAAAAGATAATAAATCTCACTATCTTGTCTCTATAGAAGAGAAATAGATCACATAAATTAAAGAAGAATGTAGCTCTCCTATTGTAGGAAAATTGATGCTCTCCGGCCGGTGAGAACTTGATTTACATGCTAATATTTCATTTTTTTCTTTTTTTTATTTAAACCAGTGGAGCCAATTTGATTGTATCAGCTGTAAAATGTCTCTTCTTCGCATGAGAATATGCATCCCTTAAATTAAAATAATGTTATGTTTCTTTTCAATATAGACCAAGAATAAATTTGAAGAAATAACGTGACTCTCGCGCACATTAAATAATGACATAGTCATTAAACAACTTTTTGAAGAAATTATTAGATGATATGTTCATTGAAGAAAAAGCATAAGTCGTTTCCACTTAGTTTTATTATCTAAAGTGGATGTTGTATCATTTATCTAAAGTGAACGTTGTATCATTTAATAAATGTGTGGAGGTAACTGAGGCCAGGTTCACGACTTTAGATTGAATAAAATTAATAGTCGTCATAATACCAAGAATGAAGTTCTACACCAAACTGAGAAACGAAGTAAAAGGCTAAATATTCAGTGAAATGTTAGCAATGTTGTATAAAATGACATTAGATTTGTGCCTATCTTATAAAACTCTATCTCATACTCATCAAAGAAAAGGAAGAGAGTTGACGGTGATCCAATAAGGTTGGCCCAATATCAAGGGTCTAAATCACCTCAGATGGAGCTATCATATTAGCACACATGTAACATGTTTCCAAATAAGACACTGGACTGTCTTACATGGGAGTCACCTTTTTTTCTTTTGTCTGAACAGGCAACCATGTCTCCCCTTTATGCTGCAAAGTGTCTTGCCCCTGCAAGGTTAGGCTAAATGGATCTTTCCTATAATAGTTGACTTAGCTCTATCCTTTTATTCACCATGGAATCTATAAATACCTTGTCCCTCTTCTCCACCAAACATATGATACCTACTTGTATGAGTCGTTACCCTGTCAGCTTGGAGAGCAATTGTAGCCATCTTCCTCCAAATTGTTGAATACATCAATGGGATCTCTTTTCGTAGCCTATCCATATCATTGTTGTCAAGGATACCCCTACATAAATCTTCACACCCTTTGGGGTTACATACGTGACTCTCTTGCCTAACCAACGGTTCAAGAGTGGAAATAAATTTGAATGTATTATTATTTTTTAAAACTTTTTTTTATCAATTTATCGATTAATCAATCAACTCAACCAAATCGCGCAAGACTACACAATGACAAATCTCATTTTTAAAGATTTTTGAATGTATAAGGTTTTCATAAGGACCAAATATCATTTACGATCAAACAAAGTTATTCAATTAGAATAAAAGGCTTGATATATGTATGATAGATCTTGTAACTAAATATTTATAGCAATGTTTATTAAGGCCGACCCAGTCATTTTGGGGCAAAGCATCATGGGTTTGGTTCTATTGTGGATCACTGATTTAAAATTGATTTATTCTCACATATCAAATACTTAAAAATATGTTTAATTAAATTACTAAAAGGTATTAATAAAATTTAAGGAAATTTGTAAATATTTGTTTCAAGGACCTTATACGTGCACATGGCCAGATTTCAAGATGAATTTACAATAATTACTAGAGTAAACACCCTTTTTAGTCCTGGCAATATCTACGAAATCTTTTTTAGTCCCTGACAATAAAAAAAGATCAAATTGGTATCTAAAATTATGAAAAAAGGGTCACGTTAGTTCTTATGTCAACTCCTCCGTCACTAACGTGGCCCTTTTTACATACTGTTAGGAACCAATTTGGTCCTTTTTTATTGCCAGGGACTAAAAAAAATTCGTAGATATTGCCAGAGACCAAAAAAGATGTTTACTCTAATTACTGTACATGCAATGAATTAAATATTATTAAAAGTCATTCATTTGTTTTCTTATAAATTTTGAAATGATATTTGAAAAGACAAATTTTTAGTTTGAACAAAATATCATGCATTTAAAATGAATTTTTTTCAATCTAGCCACATTTTTAAAAGAAAATTGACGAGGTTGTTTCATCCCTACAAATTTCAACGGAATAATCGATTGGTTGTGCAACAGCAAATTTCACTAATATTTTCCTCGGGTAGCTTCACTATAACCTCAGGGTCCATTTGGTAGCAGGATTATGTATGAAATCTTGGGAAAAGGAGGTAGGAAAAACAAGAAATCTATGTTTGGTTGAACAAAAAGTTGAAACTTTCCGAATCAAAATAGTTTCCCGGATTTGTTTCCTCTGTGCAACTTTGTGTACGGTCAGCATGGATAAAATTCTATAGTTTAGTTAGAAAAGTTGCTTGCCCGGGGAAGTAAAATGTAAACAATGATTTGTGGACGGAATTAATCCCATGATTTTTACAATCGGTGAAGAACACGAACAAAAAAAATGTTCGCATAAATCTAGTACCAAAACACACTAGAAGCTGCTCCCTCCGTCTGAAAATCTCCACTTGTTACATAGGCGACAGTTTCAGGGGTGACAGTAACACAAGAGACCATCATGCTCTTGATTCAATAATTATAAGATATTCTCCCAGACCATCTACAGCATAACCATCCTGCAGCAAAAAAGCATCCATTTTTTGGTTCATTGATCAAAGAGAGAAAGAAAGATGATAATATGGAAGGAAATGAAAAAACTTGACAGAAGCAAGATAAGGAGGCAAAGGGTCAGGGGCACGAACATCCAGAGCCAACACCTTGGCAGGGGCATAACCATTTCAGCATATTTGGACCTAAAATCTGGTCAAAAAATAGGTGAATATCCAATGGGCAAAAGGAAAGGTATTTTTGTAAAATAACCACATATTTCCACTAATTTTTCATAATCAATCAAACACAAACTCAGTAAACCTAATGAAATATTCCCAGAAAAATATGGATCTACCAAACAACTTTTTAGTAATATTTCAGTAAAATATATTTTCAACTACATTTCGATAATAATTATTTCCCGGATAAAAAAATATTTCTCTCGTACCAAACGCCCCCTCAACATCATTTTTTTGTCCAAGTCAAATATGATCTTTATTTTTTCTTAACCTTTGCAAATAGTAAATTCATCTACACATTTATTCACAATGTATAAAAGGTTCACTTTTTTTTACGGTAATGTAAATAATTTATATACATCGAGCTCAAAATGAGATTATTTTTTAAATGAAAATCAAAATATTTTTATAATTATAATTTATTTTATGATTATAATAATCTTTTTCATTAATTTTTAAATCCAAAAATATAAATAATATCTATATTCTATGTAAAAACATTAAAGTCATATATAAAATAAGGTAAAAAATTTCTCGAGTCAAAATTATCTCCAGTAAGCTGAAAATGACATTTTTATGACAAAATATATTACAAGATTATATTAATCTTTATCATTACAATTTTTTAATCTTGTAATCTCAAAACAACATCGTTCTGGAGAAATACTTTTCCCTATAAAATATGTGAAAGTATATTGTAACAACCAAGTTATATTATTACAATCAATCAATCTCACCGATAGATCGATTATGTTGATCGAACGGTTATATTTATTTTCATCTTTGTATGGTCATTATTTTCCAAATTTAATACTTTATATTTATTTCCACCTTTGTATAGTTATGATTTTTCATATTTAATACTTTCACTTTAAATATGGGAAATCATAACCATACAAAAATGAAAATAAATGGTAGTAACATGGTAATAACAAAACTTGGTTGTTACAATATTCTTCCTCATAAAATATTAAATAATAAAAATTTCCTTACACATACCAAATAATAATAAAAATGACGAGAGAATAAAAAAATTAGGTATTAGAAGTTTGCGCATCTGTTTGGTCTGAGAAACCAAACGGTGACGTTGTAAAAAATTGATATGATAATATTGTAAGATAACTGCTCGGGCAATTACCAAATTATTTACAACATTAGAAAAATAATTATCATTTTTGGAAAATAAAGAAATGAAAATTTAAAAATAACATCCAATAACAATCCTATACAAGGACAAAGAATACTATACAAGGACAAGGTTTTGTACATTTGAAGTATGGCAAACCAAAATTAAGATCCATCACCATAATTAGTCTTTTTTTCGAGCCATTCTACCAAACTTCACGAGACACAACCTTACCAATAAAGAATGCAAACTAATTTCGAAGCACTTTATTTGCCGTCCTCGCAATCGTCTTTACAGTACTTCGATGTTCAACGTGCTGTAAGTTAATTTCATCAATAATACATTTATTCATGTTCAACAGTAATGATTCAAGAACATGACAGAGGATCTTCAGAATTTATGAGTTTCACATAAACATACCTTTATCCATAATTGCGGAAGAACTTTGATGGTGATATGGGTGAGGCAACTTATGTGATAGGATTGGAAATATTCCGTGATAGATCACAAGGACTGTTAGATTTGTCTCAGAAAGCATATATTAATAAAGTTCTAGAGAGATTCAAAATGGAAAACTGCTCATCGTCTCCAGTTCCAATTCAGAAAGGAGATAAGTTTAGTCTCATGCAATGTCCTAAAAGTGAATTGGAACGAAAAGAAATGGAGGCAATTCCGTATGCATCATTAGTTGGGAGTTTAATGTATGCTCAGACTTGTACGAGACCAGATATTAGCTTTGCAGTTGGGATGTTGGGTAGATACCAAAGTAATCGCGGTATGGATCACTGGAAAGCAGCAAAGAAAGTTCTGAGATATTTGCAAGGAACTAAAGGTCACATGCTTACTTATAGAAGGTCTAGCAACCTTGAAGTGATTGGATACACAGATTCAGATTTTGCAGGATGCGTAGACACAAGAAAGTCTACATGTGGTTACATGTATCTTTTAGCTGAAGGAGCTATATCATGGAAAAGTGCGAAGCAGACTGTAATAGCTGCGTCCACTATGGAAGCTGAATTTGTGGCATGCTTTGAAGCCACAATTCAGGCTAAATGGCTACGGAACTTTATTTCAGGGCTTGGATTGGTCGACAATATTGAAAAGCCGCTGAAAATTTATTGTGATAATTTCGCAGCTGTCTTCTTTTTTAAAAACGACAAATATTCCAAAGGTGCTAAACATATGGAATTAAAGTACTTTGCCGTTAAAGAAGAGGTTCAGAAACAAAGAGTGTCTATAGAGCATATTAGCACCGATCTTATGATAGCTGATCCCTTGACGAAGGGATTACCGCCCAAGACATTTACTGGTCATGTATGTAGAATGGGCATTATGTCAGCTAATGAATGATGATAATTATTGTTATGTATTAAGTGTTGACACTCTGAGCTCATTGATGAATATATGTTTCTATTATTGTCTTATTTTCAATTTATGAATGCATGCAAGTATATGTGATGATATTGAAAATATTTGTGGTCCATTATGAAGACATTATTGTTGGACATAATGTGTACTTCCTATTAAAGTATCATGTTAGGAAGAAGAGTCAATATAGTAGTACATGGAAGGGACTATGCCGACTTGATAGCATACAACCGCCATGACTCTTGTTGATTTTATTTCTAATAATGAATTATGATGTCAATGTATGGAACCTTTAGCCTAATAAATGCGCATTATAATGAATGTTGATTAAATCATGAAGGGACACCTCATGACATGAGTCAAGTGGGAGAATGTAAAACTTATTGTGTCTCATGTATAATATTAAGTGTCAGTTGATTTAATTAATAAAAGGACATAATGGTAATTGACAGTAAATGGAAGTTATTAAAAGAGTAACTGCTGATAGGTGCAGTTACATAAGTGTTATATGGTCAGTTTTCTGTGTAAGTGTCTCTGACAAGAAAGAACGCTCCATCTGGGTCTGCCTATGATAGTTGTATCCTATCCCTATCAAAGAAGATACAAGAACAGTGAAGGGTAAAGACTCAGAGAAAGGATCTCACCATCAAAGTTCTTCCGCAATTATGGATAAAGGTATGTTTATGTGAAACTCATAAATTCTGAAAATACTCTGTCATGTTCTTGAATCATTACTGTTGAACATGAATAAATGTATTACTGATGAAATTAACTTACATGGCTCTGATACCACATGTAAGTTAATTTCATCAGTAATACATTTATTCATGTTCAACAGTAATGATTCAAGAACATGACAGAGGATCTTCAGAATTTATGAGTTTCACATAAACATACATTTATCCATAATTGCGATAAACATACATTTATCCATAATTGCGGAAGAACTTTGATGGTGAGATCCTTTCTCTGAGTCTTTGCCCTTCACTGTTCTTGTATCTTCTTTGATAGGGATATGATACAACTATCATAGGCAGACCCAGATGGAGCGTTCTTTCTTGTCAGAGACACTTACACAGAAAACTGACCATATAACACTTATGTAACTGCACCTATCAGCAGTTACTCTTTTAATAACTTCCCTTTACTGTCAATTACCATTATGCCCTTTTATTAATTAAATCAACTGACACTTAATATTATACATGAGACAGAATAAGTTTTACACGTGCTAGAACCTGATCTTGGCTTATATCAAGAGTTGAAGAAACAAACACGTTACCCTGTGAGCGAAATTAAACAAAAGGAAATGAATCTTTTCTCATTTCGCTTCATGTCAAAAATCTAAAAATTAAGGACAAGTCAAAAACTAAGACTGTATATGAAAAAAGAAAAAAAATATCACATTAATCGATGACAGTTAACCTACCAAGCCCCAAGTAACCATATAACCCGAATTGTATTGAAAAAAAAAAGCCCAAGTCATTCGAAGTGCATACATCGAATAAACAAGTATACAGTCCCGCAAATCATCAGATTGGAAAATTCATTCTCATCCACAGCAACATTGGCTGTGTAGGAAGGTGTCCTAAGATTTTTCCAATTTCATCACATGATGTGGGATAAATACATCAATTGCCACAAACAATGAAAATGTCGATTCGACAAATTCTTCACCCGACATGTTAAGATAGAATAGAATGACAAAGACATCAGAATTACTTCTGTAATCCGATGTCCGAACATAATATAAAGCCGCTCAAATCTCTAGGATGTGAAACTAAACGAAACAAGCTGACACCAAGAAAAACAAAAAAACAAAAGTAGACCAAAAATTCCAGCATATGATTTATAACAAACCCCAGTTAACAAAGAAGAAAACATAATTGAACAAAACAGAACAGAAGCATATATAGAAGAGATTTTGTTCCCCGACGTCCAAATGCAACATCAAAATTGAAGCACTGGATAGCGAGGGGAACACACTTGTCGGCTTCAATTATACATTGCTGAACACACTGAAAAAGGTGCAGGCAAATATCTTATAGAAATCTGAAGCCTTTCAAACATTAAAGCCAAATTGAAAACCAAAATCAATATACAGAAAAAAATATTGTTTTCCCACAAAGTGAGATAAGGTACATTTATGGTATATAAAAAACTACGATTTAAAAACCAAAAACAATAAAAAAGGAGCTACACTAGATAACTCAGTCCCTTAGATGTTCAATTAATGTTTGCGATCATACCCGCAAATCATTACAGGTCTGTAGGCTCATCACAGTTGAAAACAGCGCAATCCCAATTACTAAATCGACGATAAAACGAAAACCCCAAGAATAAAAATGGTATCTTTACGAGGGAATTTAATTTAGTTGCTCCAGTGTTCTCCCAAAAGCAACTGAGGAAAACCAGTTACGGGAGTAATACAAAAGAACAACACTAATCGCTATTGCTTCAAGGGAACGAGTCGAGTGGGAATCGAATTAATCCGCACCGACCAGATAGCGAAGCGTAGTGCATTTTCTAAATCCCAAAGCAAAACAAATAGCCTAAATAAAAGATTTAGAAACCCTAATTTCATATGCAGGGATGAAGAAGAACAGATAACAAAACGAGACGGCGCTCATAGGAATTCTTGTGTTGATTTATATAGATCGATTAGAAGATTAATCGGACGGTTACTATTAGGTCCTTGCGATTGAACGGTTCATATTCCTTTCTATGAAAATTTGTGGGTTCTTGAGGTTAAGTAAAACCCTAACCAGCCCTACCCAAGCCCATGATGAGACCCGCTTATTCTAAACAAGACCATTTTTTGGCCAAATAAAACAAAAAAAGGAGACTGACTTCAAAACTAAAAACGTCGAATTTTTGAAAACAAAAAGTTTAATTTAATGATTTTGTACTTATCAAACTAATTATTTTTTTTTGATAATACAGAGAATAAATAAATTGTGCACCATGCAGAAACAAGATAAAGACCGTCGAAATTGGGCCGATCCGTTTAACCCCAAAGAATAATCAAGGCTGTGCTTTTACATGCTCATTTGAAAAGACTCGTTGAATTTTAATGAGTTTGATTTAGTTTGGGTCAGGCAAAATGAGTTTCATTAAGTTTGGGTCAGGCCAATTTTTTTTATTTGAAGTATCAAAATCTCTTGGGTCACTTGCTTGACTCGTTCGGCCTAAAAAATGTCACCAGCCTAGATTGTGCTTTTATAGATCCCACAGGATTGTTGGGCCAAGCCAGCCCAAATATTTTCAGGCCTAAATTCATAGCATGTGTCAGAGGGAAAACATAAGAAAAGTCACATTTATTTTATTTTATTTTCTTTTGATACAGAGTCACATTGTTTTTCAACCGGCGAAAACAAAGGTCTCATTTTTTAACTTAGAAATAATATTTCACATACAATTGACCTTTGATGGTTTTATAAAAAGCATACATCATTTATTGGGTTTGCAGTGTATTGGATTGGATGTTGTTGTCATTACCCAGATATCATTACAAGTTGATTAATTGCTGATTTAAGAAACATGTGTGAGGTAATCCTCTTTAAATACACTAATAAGCCTTTTTTTTTTTTTTTTTTTGATAACAACTAATAAGCCTTTTAAGGTTAGAAATAAACAAGACTGGAACAGCTATAGCCTTACAAACCAAACCAAACCTGGAGGCATAGGGGGTGAATCCTAGCACCCGGAAATTGTTTTGCAATTTACAGAAATTTTTCTTGAAATCTTTTTATTTAATTTTATAAATTAGAAATTCTCTAGTTTTGTCAACTTCTAATAAGGGGAGTTTTGTCTGTAAAATTAGCCCATCCGTATTGTTAAATTATAGTACATTTCCCCAATTATACATATTTCTTTTACAATATTAAATATTTTTCGCTTAAGTTTTTAACTTTTATTTTAATATTTTATCTGAATTTAAAGATATTCGTGCACGAGATAATACTAAATAATTCCCCAATAACAACGGTTTCATTAGTTGTTTGAACAAGAGAGACATGAGACGAACCTTAATGGACAGCATGTAGGGAACGTTGTTGAACTAAGGGGCTTCGGTGGTTTACAAGATCTTAAATCCAAATCTGTGGTGTCATACTTCGTAATGGGGACCCACAAAAAAAAAAAAAAAAAAAAAGCTATGGAGGATCTTAAATTCAAATCTTTGTGGTATCTAATAGAGAATTGTTAGGAGAGCTCAAGCTCTTTTTGAATTCAAACTTGTGATTTCGAGCTCCCGTAACAAGAACATTGGAGTCCTAATAATAATTTCAGTTGTAGCAATAATTTTATACTCGAGTGGCAAAAGATCATACAAATCATACGGGAAAGTTTTAGAAAAATATTAGTATCAATTTTGATCGTTAATTTTATGGGTTATATTTATCTACTTTTACATAAGATAACTACATTTCCTACACACACAAGCTAGGTGGGTCCCATTTCTTTTTTTTTTCTCTCTCCTCTTACCTATGGGTCCCACTTACAATCTTGTTTCTACAACATAAGATAAGCATTTTCCTACAACATAAGAAAATTATTTCCCTAATTTTATTTATATTATAAGCATGTTAAAGTCAAAAAATCCCATTCTCGTTTTTACTGGAATAGAAATGGCAGTCATTGACGACAAAAAAAATAATGACAAACATTAAGGAATAGTATTCAATCTCAAATGATTAAAAAAAAAACTATTGAGAAGTATCATTCATTATAGCCATAGTCATTGTTGATTCCGATGAACTCAAGAAGAGGGTGAATTGAGTTTTATAAAAATAATTCGCTAATTAAAATTAACTCAAAATAATAAATCAAGATAAGGATAGAGAGATATTAACACAATAATTTTTACGTGGAAAACCCAAAAGGGAAGAAAAACCACGGGCCCTAAATCGAATACTGAAATTCGACGGGCAACTCTACTATGAAACTTGTGTACAAAGAGTTCTCTAGTATCCTAGTTTCCTAGTCTACCCCTTACACAAATTCCCAAACTGGTATCCTAGTTTCTCAGTACAAAACCCTAACCCTTTAGGATTCCGAAACCCTATCACATAAGGGTTCTCAACTTACTCTCAATTTCCAAGAAAAAGAGACATGCTGGTATCCCAGTTTCCCAGCATAAGAACTGGTATCCAAGTTTTCCAGTACAGACCTTCAGAAAGATCAAGACGAAATTTACAATTAAATACCTCAGTGCTTCTTTTCCTCAAACATATAGATAATCTGAATTCCTATGGAGAAATATTCATTTTGCAAAAGATGAATGTATGAATGAATGTTCTTGAGAAAGCTCTTCAATTGATGCACAAGAAAGAATCCTAATTGTGAAAATATAATTCTCTCTCTTCTTTCTTGTATATTCTTCTCTCTTCTCTCTCTTGTATTTTCTCCACATTGAAATAATATGCAATGAGCCCTATTTATAATAATAACATCTTAATTTATTATGCAATGCAATTCTAATCAAATCTTTGGCAAAGAATATTTTATTTCTCTTACATGAAATCTAAAAAGATAAAATATTTCTTAATCTTTACTTAATTCCATGCTTTTATATATCTTCATTATATCTTCCATATCTTCTTCAATCTGCATGCAATCTTTAATTATCTTGAATATTGATCCCATGTTTTTTTCTTTCTTCATGATATCTTTCATATCTTCTTCAATCTTCAATTATCTTGAATACTATTTTAAATCAGAATAAATATTATTCTGAAATCTCAAACAATCAGCTCATTAGTAATTTCAAGATAATAAAATATTATCAATTAAATTAATATTAAATAGATTGTAATCATCAAAACATATTTTAAATCAATTAAACAATTGTAATATAACAAATATCCAACAGCCATAGGATAGTAGCTATTGTGTAAATGATAATCACCAATATTTGAGTGGTTAGCAATAATTAAAGAGTGGTTTATAAATAATATAATATTTGTTGTAAATGGTTATCGCCTCATCTTTGATAGTCAATAGCCATCATTGAATGGATATCATGTAAATGGTTATGGATTATCTTTAGGTGTTTAATATTAGTCATTAAGCGGTTATTATAATATGCATCAATCTTATAATAAAGCAGAATATTCCTCTAATTATAATGAAATGAAGAAAAAAAATTGGTCTTACAACCTTTATCATGGGAAAGAGAGGAAGAGCAATTACAAACAATTGCAACCATGGCACTTGATGGTCTTGGTGAGATATCTGGTCCAGTGATTAGGATTTGTCAGGATGTATGGTCCAATGATTGGGGTTGTTAAACCGTCATTTAGGAGCATGTCTTTGATGTACACGAACATGTATCCTTTTACTAAAAGTACAAAATGTGAGATTTAGGGGAAATAATCATACAAAAATGGGTAAAATTAAAAATAGTAAATATATTATTTTTCTCTTATTTAGTAAAAGATGCACCGAGTCTTTAGTACTCCCGTGATAAAATTTACAATTTAAATGATCATTCTTAATAATTTTAACTGTTTTATCCTGTAAACAAATATTACTTGTTAATAGTCCTTTGCATTAATTTTCTCTATTTTCTATTTTTTTATAAATTCATTCAAAATATATTGTAAGAATAGTTAACTGGATTTTGCTAATTAACATTGAATATAGTTATTTAAATTAAAAATTCGAATTAATATAATGTCAAGTATTTTAGAAATACTTTTAATTTGTCCATTCCAGTCAGTTTGTTATATTGTCTTTCATTATTACTAGTTAATGGATTATTTCATGCACTTTGACAAAAAAAGAAAAGCTTGTTTTATATTATTATCTTTCTTTCTTTTTGGTTGCGAAGGTATCAGTTGACAACTGAAAATTAATTTTTTTAAGGTAGGAGATCACATGAAGTAGAGTAAATCTCTCTCAACAAAGTTTTTTTTCCATTTAAACAGTCAAAAATTAAATTTCTATCAACATGTTTACAAGAGTCAGTTATCCATCAACTATATACTTTGTTAATAATCTTAAAAGCAAAAAGTGTGGGAAAACCTCGGAAAAATATATTGCCGTATAATCAAAATCATATGTGAGATATTTATATTTAAAATGTGATAGTTGCTAGTTTTCGTCACACACATAAAGATTGAGATAATATGATTGTCTTATTACAATAAGCAATATCCATCAATGAAAATCACATGTGTTCCTAAATTACTCTATTATTATTATTATTATTTTTATTATTATTATATATTCTAATTTATTGACTACTCAAGCACCATTGAACTCTAGATATAGGTGGAATTACGGGGCTGGGGTGCCCCCCCCCCCCCCCAAATTTTTTTATGAAGAATATATATATATATATATATATATATATATATATATATATATATATATATATATATATATAAAATGTGTTTAATGAGTTGTTATCCTGATGAGATCATGTTCAGGACCTATTGTTGCAGAGTTTTAAAACAGTTTTAATTAAAAAAGAGTAGGGGGCTGGAATGCTGCTAAACTGTTACATATTGTTTTGAGTTATCTGCAGTTGTGATTTAAGGATGGGCTATGTAGGATGCCTCATTTATTAGGGATAGTGGTGTTGATGGGGTGCACAGAAAAGCTGATAGATATTGGTTCATACTTTATCAGCCAACTCTCACTCTTCATTTTGATTCTTCTTCTATATCTTTCACTTTTCAATCAAACAAAATATATTGAATAGAGGCAATATAATAAAAGTTAATTTTTATTTTCTTTTCTTATTTATATTCTTTTTCTTTAATGCATTTAAAACTTTCTTTTAAATAAATTTCGGAGGAACCTCTGTTAAATTTACAGACATAAATAATATTTTCTAGGTTGTTCGCCCTTATGTAAATTTCTGGTTTTCTAGAGTATCTATTGTTATTTGAAACGTTTATCCACAGACTTCTGAATAATTATTTGATTCTGTCTGTTGATATATTTGATAAAAAAAATGTGATTCGACTTTAAGTCATTTTATTCTGATTAATTATTTTTCTATATTATAATATAATGTTATCAAACTATCATTCTATAATAAACAATTTTCAAAAAAATCATACCAGGGTGAACTTCCTAGTTGGATTCTTGAATCTTTCGGAATATTTACCCTGTGTGTAGACCATATCGTTAGGTATGATTCCCTTTGAAGCTAGTGAGATGTGAGGGAACAATTATTACATGTTTCCTTTTTCTTTCCAAACATTATCACCTATGTAGCATGACCATCCACCTTAATTTGCCTGCCATTAAGTTGATGCACCTCTTATCCTTCATTGTAGTTTCGCAAGAGGCAGCTTGACTTGACTTAAATATCTTCCTTCTATATATATATATATATATATATATATATATATATATATATATATATATATATATATCTTGGGGAACAATAATCTTGTGTTATAGAAAATTAATATCTTATATCATAGACACAAAATATGTGGGGTCCACTCATTTATTTATTTTAAAAGAATAGACTCCATATATTTTATGTCTATGACATGAGATATAAGTATCCTACAACATGATACTAGTATTCTTATATATCTTCCTTCAAAAATGTCATCATTTCTATTAAAATGATATCATAATAACTTATTCATCTTTTGTATTGTGAAAGAATCTCGGTAGATATTTTGGACCTGTTTGATTTCTGTTTCTAAAAATAATTTTTTGATTTTTAGAATAAAAATTAAATAATCTATTTGATAAAATCTGTTTTATAAAAATAGTTCTACAAATTATAACTATTTTTAATTTTTAGAATAAAATTTAGAGAACAACTAAATTGTTTTATGTTTTAAGGTTTGTATCTAAATCGTTTTTGTTTTATGTTTTGAATTTTAATTTAAAAAAAGAAGAAGGAAAACAATTATTTTATTGACTATTATACAAAATAGTTTTAAAAACAAAAAAAATAGAATACAATCAAACATACCCTTAACCTCCCCAAGTCATTTCTTAATAGATACATATATGATATATTAAACTTGTAATCGACCCGTAAAAACAAATTCAAAAGATTTGTCTTCTTTTTTTTAATTTCAATTTTCACTTTTTCCATAAAATATATTTAGTAAATATTACTATTTTTTTTAAACAAATATTACTATTAATTAAAAGAGAAGTGTAATTTTTCTTTAAGAGTAAATTACACTATTCTATCACGAAAGATGCTTAATTTTTTTTAAAATATATTCTTCTTTTTTTTGGTAAATTAATATTTATTATACTTTAATCTATGGAAAAAACATTTATGCTTCAAAAGAAGAAAATATTATGTGTCATATAGAGATAATTTGGAATGGCCCATCATAGTTTTCTCTCTCAACCAAACATGCTTTCTCTCTCAACTATTTTGTGTCTGCGGGAGAGACAATGTTTTATACTTTTGAAACAGAAATAATTTTCCTTTAATCGATTTTAATATAAATGACATTTATAAGAATATTTTTTTTCTATGGCTTTTATTTAGTGTTAGTAAAATTACATCGGATGTGATGGTTGGACCGATTGAATCAGGAATTCAGTCATACAACTAATTTTTAATAACAAACTAAATTACGGATAATCACGATAGATTCATAATCATTACATTCACCAAATATTATTCAACATTGTTATGTTCAAGTGACAGAGGTGTTTAGTCAAGGACTAGTAAATTACTGTTGGATCTATTGCTCTCTAAGGTATCTATGAAAGGAATATATTTGAGATGATTGATCATTGTACACTAATATGAACGACGTTTACCAATGGGGTATTGTGTATGCACAGTGACAGAATAACAATAAGAGAGATAATATTCATACCTGTTGGTTTACCTCTTATTTATAGAGTTTAACTATGGGTGATAAAAATTTGGACCTTAGCGGCTTACGATCATTATTATTGGGTCCTCTGGGATACAGGCCTCCTATGAGTCCAAAATAGTTGCCTCCAAGTCCGATAGGTTGGGTACTCGAGCTATCGAGATGCATAATATATCTGATATGAACTTAATACTCGGGATCAAATTACCTAGTTATAACCTCAATGTCGGATTTGATGATCCTTGCTCAGGGAAATCAAAACGTTATGTTGATAATCTGAATCTCATCGAGTCTAGGATTTCACAACTCGGATATAACCCTCCCCCATGCATTGTGGCGAAACTTTCTTTTGTATAAATTTTATCCATACCTGGGACTTGAAATCCGGGCTTTTTGACCTATATAATTCAAAATTGGTAATGTTTGACCTATATAATTCTATCAGAATACTATTGGCCATAGTAATGCATGGCAACGCGGGAGGGCAGGCAACGTTTTCAGACTCGTTAGATGCATCAACGTTTAACGAAAACGTCATTCCTCCTACCAGTTTTGAGTGGAGAATAACACGTCATTCAACCATACGTTTTCTGACTGTTTAATGCTATAGTTATTAGTATGTTGATTGTTATGCTATAAGGATTTTATTCTATTCACCTTAAGTGTAAGACATGGTATGTCATGTGTGATGTCCAATGTATAATATATTCGTCCGTGTGGACTCCCTCCCTTGCTATCACAAAAAGAGTATCTCCAAGGAGCATAATTACAACAAAAAAACATAACAATCAACATACTATAACCATAGCATTAAACAGTCTGAAAACGTCTGGTTGAATGGCGTGTTCTTCTCCACTCAAAAACGGTAGGAGGAATGACGTTTTCGTTAAACGTTGATGCATCTAACAAGTCTGAAAACGTTGTCTGCCCTCCCGCGTTACCATGCGTTACTATGGTCAATAGTATTATGATAGAATTATATAGGTCAAACATTACGAGTTCTGAATTATATAGGTCAAAAAGCCTAAAATCCGGGATTTTCTGAGTAATGATGGTGCTTTTACAGCTGGCGCTTTTTATTAATCTAACGCATGTTGAAGGCTATTTGTCGTCTTAGCGTATTATGCGCATTCAATGCCGGTTGCAAAACATCTTTTTCAACTGTCTTGTCTACCAATGATATGACACTTTTGCCTTGGTCTCTTCGTTTCACACATTTCATCATTCGAACCTTTCCTTTCCTCCAACTTCCTTTCGTTCAACTTCCCACACTTCATTCCACTAATTCACTACATTTCCTCCTTCTCCCCAAGGATTTCTTCTTCCATTCTGGGTTTTTCTGGGCAGATAATTCATTTTACTCATCCTTCGCATTTGTGTTGATTATTGTTCTTCATTTTCTTGATATTTATGGAACTTCTCGCATCTTATTTATCCCCAAACAAGTATTTTTCTAAATTCCCATCTCTTATTATTTAGCTTTCCATGTTTCAAGTTTTGTTGGCTTTAATTCTTCACTGAGAATAGAATGAAACATGGTGTCAGACCCATTTATTATAATTGGTCCAACTTAGCCCATTGATAATAATTTCACGTTCCTCTTGAACCCGCTGACAGTTACAAATTAGGGTTATGTCATGCTTCCCCCAATGACACTTGAATTAGGATTCGTACGTAATGGTGGCCAATTCTCTTGGATATGTACTAGTTTTTGGCCAATCTAGTACTGCCGTGCATATCCAACATCCTACCAATGCTTATTACTAAAATAAAATAAAAAAGAAAATTCCCATTATTTTATTTTTTTATTGTCCAACAAAAGTTGTGCATGCATGATTTCACTAAAATTAATCTTTTGCGATACTTTTACCATAGTTAATTATATTATCCTAATTTAACATCCCATTAAAATTCAAGGTTTAGTATAAGGAAAAAATTTCTGTGATATTCACATAAAAATGGTTAGATCCCATTATAAAGAGAAATAGGGGAAAAAAATTAGTAGAATCTACTCATTTTTATGTGAACGTGATAGAAATATTTTTTCTACAGTAAATGTAAAAACATTAAAACTGTTAGTATAATTTATGACGGTTCTATTAATTTGACTTTTAAAAAAGAATGATCAGGATTACCAAATAATCGTAGACATATAAACAATAGTTTCAGCCCTGCACTTAAAAAAATAATTAAGCTAAATAACAAGAGAATGATAAAAGTCACAGGGAAAATGTAACCATCGTATTTATGCCATTAAGAATTAATAAATATATACTGGAAACTAGCAAGGACGTTTAATGCAAGGTCATTTACTGCCCTAGCTTCACTCAAAAACATAGTTCCTATACGTATTTAAACCAAAAAAAGGTCGAAGAACTTGCCGTACACTACAAGAAAATACCTGTATAGTGACGGAATTGCTATGAAAATTTTGTCGCTAATTTGATCCTCGCTATTATTTTTCGTCGCAAATTCCCTCGCAAACGATTTTGTGAGGGAATTTGTGACGGAAAATAGTAGTGACGATGAAATTAGCGACGGAATTTCTATAACAATTCCGTCACTATAAAGGTTTTTTCTAGTAGTGGTAATGCATGGAATGTACGCCATATCTGCTCCTAATTGTTGAAAGCAACTCACATATATTTCAGCACTCGCTCGATACTTGATTTAGACTCTCTTTTTTTCATGTACGCAAACATCAATGTCATTAAAAAGCACTTAAAAATTATGTGTACAAGCCAAAAAAAAAAAAACGCATTTATACAACTCATAGTTGGTATCCTGAATATACTCGAATAAAAGCTAGTGCTTTAGCTTTGCATGATTGTATCTATTGGCATATCTGACAAAAATGAAGCCAATTATGGTACACTTTGACCCGAAAAGCTTAAAAAGAAAGAAAGAAAGAAAGAAGAAGAAGCAAAACAAGTTAATATTGTTGTGCGCCAAGTCATGCCAGAAAATAGTTTTGTTGATATATTCCACACGTAATTTATCTTCGAGTTAAAACAAAAGTAGTATATTATGTATAGTCGAATCCAAGACTATTCAAAGCCTGCAAGGTTCTATAGCAGCGACCATCTTAATTTGGATAATTTCAATACACGAAAATGAAGAGAAAAGAAAAACCAAAATCTAATAACACATTCAAATTTTATTTATCTTCGCTTCTCCGCCATCCATTCTATAAGACCATATCCCAAATGAATATATGATTAATTGATCAACAAGAGCGACCAGCATTAGCATGCTTTCAAACCAAAAATATTAGAAAGCATAATTATATAAGACCTACTCAAACATCTTTACTACCCAATTTAGGCATGGTATTATAAGGGAATTAACCCAAATTAAAGAAATTGGAATTTAGCCAATTACTAAAGGAGTATTGATATGGACGTATGCAAGAGGCACATACTATAGAAGGCCCAAAAAGGGGTAATTGAAAGAAAAAACTAAAACAAATTAAAGAAAACATCAATCAATGATGTCAATCATAATACGACAACAATTAACCTAGACATGGGCCGCAAAGAGTCACTAAAGGTTCATAATTTCAATATCAGCAGGTAAATCCTATAAATAAGAAGTAAAACTATTACATGTATTGATATCTTTCTATTATTGTTATGTTGTCATTATGCACAGCCGGATATTCCTAGTGCACAGTGATCTGTCACATTTAAAGATATCTAACCCGTGGATATTTAAGAAAGCCCCTAGATCAATAATCAACATACTAGTCTCTGACTAGATATATCTCTATTTTTTTAACATAACAAGTATGAAGACTTTCCTCATTAATTCGAAGAGTTGCAAAAATGATAGATAGGATAGGACATGATTCGATTTACTTTTAACTATAACTATTATTGAAGCCAATTATTTTAAAATTGCTTTTCAAACCACATTACAGGAAAAGTTTAGTTTCTCGAATTATAAAGAATTTTTTTTATTTCAGATCCGGTTAATCGGTTTTCATTAAGATTGAACTTTGTCTTTTGCTAACTCAAGCACAATTGTCCATTTTTACCATATGGTGATAAGGAGTGCAGCATAGTAGTATCCATACTTGCAAGATTTGTTTGTAGTCTTTGAATGCAAACTATGTCGTCTACACCTTTGGTAAGAAAGACCAAAAATTACCACTCTTACTTTTCATTATTTTAATTTTATTGTGCATAAAACAATGCATAATAGAAAGGGTGTTATAAAAAAATTTGCTTTATTTTGTTTATAAATATATATCACCGAATTTTTAGTGTTATGTATTGATTACCAAACAATTAACAACATAAAAAATTATCATGTAACCCAATTAGTTGTGTTGTACTGTATGTTTGTATTATATATGTATCAAATGTAACCTGAAATTGACTTAAGTATATACACCTTAATTTGCATGATCATCAAAGTCTCTACTAGAGACTTTGAAATTGAACGTGAAAGGGCTTTTTGAATTCTTGTGGTACTTGTAAATGAGAACCCTAAAATTTTGGTTTGGGTGCACCGGTAATGCAATATGCAAAGGGGATTTAAAAAAGAGAAAGAAAGAGATCCGTTGACCCAATACAGACCAATCTATTTTTGGTCAGGATGATTTCATTTGGATTTGGATTTTTTATTAATTTTTACCAAACCAAACTACATTCAATTGGACTTGAATCATGACCAGTTTAGATTTTCTTTACGAATGTATCCAAATCGTATCGAGTATCAACCCATCAAAACTATTATTTACTGATTTATAGAAAAGCACACAATTTCATATCCTTTATCCAGCCAAATTCTTCAACTGAAAGATAAATAAGGTGTTACATTGCCAATTTTTAAATTCCTAGCAAGTAAAAAAATAAGTTGAACTTGAACCAAAAACCGCACCTTATTCAATACTCCAAAGTCTTTTTCCAAACCTTTATTTTATATATTAATGTCACTGCCACAGTCACTACGATGTTGTTACTCTTACGCACGCAACTTCATCGTGTCGCCGCACGCCAAGTTTTATATTGAGGCTTTTTCTGCTTTCATTTTCAAGGCCAGCGTATTCCATTGGAGCTTACTCACCCAACGAAAGCTCTGTTCTTTTGTTTACTTACGCATCTTAACGCGGTGACGATTTCCTCGAGGAAATCCATTATTTTTCTGTTTTTAATAAATAAAATGCATCATTATTGTTGTCGTTGTATACAGCAACTACATCATTAACTATTCCCCACTTTATGTCATGTAGAAAACGAATAAAGTAAAAAAGATTACATTAATTGATTACATAATTTTCATATAAAGGTTTAGGGACGACTTATCTTATTAAAAACAATTACTTAATAAAAAATAATCTTAAAATTTGAAAATATTTAATTTTTTTAAATAACTAAGAAAATTTAATAAAATTAATAAATAAAATCATATTCTAAAGGCACACTATAACAAACCTTTTTTTATAACTCGTAGATGAAATGTTAAGATGCAAAGAACTTGGCAGGACATCTTTTTATAAAACCAGAACTATAAAACAAGAAAGTGAGAAAAATAAAAGATATAAATATTTAATTTTAATAATACTATAAATAAACAAAAAAAATCACACTTGGTATCACATTATTTGATAAGATTAGTATCTCATGTAGTTATAAATATATTTGAATTTATTAAATAAGTTGTTAGCATAAGATTGAATATTGATAGTGTAAAAATTGATATATGATAAAAAAAATTGAACTCCACGTTTAAAACAAAATTTTAAATTTTTTTTTTTTGTGATATCATATAACTCATTGATTATTAAAATTCTTTGCATCAATAAAGGATACAAATTGAAGCCGTCATTAGTGGGTTTGGTGGATCTTATAATATTCCAGCAGAAAAACCACAGGTTGATCTTGTTCATATTACAATTTCTTCTTTGCTCTTTCTTTATACGATATGTTGATGGTGAAATGTGAATTGGCTTATTATGAATTATAAATAATATATAAAGAATATAATCTTTTATCCTTCTATATATGCTTGATAAGTTCTACTTTACTTGACAAGATATTGCAGTCGCCGTTGTTGCTTTATGTATGCTTTCAATTAAAATTTACAATTTGGATTCCTCCCCATTTTCTATAGTTTAATTTGAGTTATAACTAAATCCCATTTTTGGCTTCCAAGCATGTATGTACAACATGTTTTATTAAACTAACATATATACCATTGGTTTACCAAAAAAAAAAAAACTAGCATACCATTGACTCTGTCCCTTACGTACCTTTAAATTGGTAACTACTACCGCAAATACTCGATGCCTTTAGCAGTTTGTAAAGTTGAATTGCCAAACTCAAGTATTTTTAATTTGAACTACCAGAAGAAGACTTAATTAAAGTTTGCAAGTGTAGAGCTTCGCTAGAGTTTTTGTTATTTTGTATTAAGAGAGTTTTTGTTATTTTCCCAATAAAATAGTTTTTAATTGGGTCACATAGCAAAAGTTCTCGAGACAAAAAGGATAAGCTTAAATATGTGAGACATACCTTTAGAATCTATCTGTACATGTGGGTTATTCGCCTGTGGTGCCATGCCTCAGCCTGGCCCCAGCAAGCAATAATATCATGCCTTCTTGTGGGACACTCGTCGATTTGACACCCTTCGTCAAATTATTTACCAGTAAATATGTTAACAATAAAAATTTTCGGAACATCACGCGACATAATTTGCTACAATGTGCAGTGAATTATGCTAGCAAATAATTCGCTACATAGTGTAACGAAATATGTCATGTCAGGCTGCACAGTCAGTAAAAATAACACGTGTCATGCAAGCAGTAATTCGCTACACTGTGTCAAATTATGCTTGGACTACTGTCTGCTTGACACGTGTCATTACTGCCTGAAATGGCATATTTCGCTATACTGTGTAGCGAATTATTTATAATCATAATTTGCTGCACAGTGTAACAAATTATGCCACGTGACATTCTGAAAATTTATACTGTTAACGTGATAGTCTGATAAATAATTTGATGAAGCGCGGCAAAATGTCTCTATTCTCCTTCTCGTACCGATGATATAAGTTTGCTTGGTTTTCGTGCCATTCAATTCCATAATACACAAATAATAAGATAATCAATTTATTTTCATCCTTAGCAAAAAGGAAGGAATAAGAGGATACCCCTCACTGACACACTGTCTCCCTATTAGAATCCTGTGAGCACAATGAATTGATAAGGCTTACATTATATAACCGTTGCCTAATTTTTAGACCAAATTTTTGGCATACATAAAATCATAAAAGAGATCAATTATATATAAGATGAAAACACACATAATTTTTTTTGATAAATAAAGAGGAGTTTTTGCATTCACATAAACCTGAACCCAAAATTTTACTTAAGCAAAATCAAGCATGTATTACTTAAACCAATTTTCTTTGGTCACAAATAATCATTTTTATTCAAAAGTTTAAACAATAATTATAAAAGTTATATTAATATTTTATATTTTTTTAGCATGTTTTTCATAAAAATGTTAATTGGACTTAAAAAGTGAATAGTATACAGACTCACTTACTTTTGTTGAGAAATTTTATAATTTTTTTAATTATTTATTAATTGAGTGAAGGGTGTTAAATATCAAACGCATGATTAATTTTTTAATTACTGAGACTCGACTTTGATACCATTAATCAAATTCAACCAAAAGTTTAATAATTATCAGAGCCTTTAATCAAGTGGTCACAAATTCAATCCTTCTTATGTTTTATTTTTCTAATAAAAATTTTAAACATGGATAGGTGGGCCGTGCATTATTCACTTTTCAAATCCAATAAATTTTTGTGTGAGAAAATATATTAGAGAAGTTTAATACAAAATTATTAATATAACTCTTACTTAATTACTCAAAAAATTTGGTTGAAATAATTTTTCGATGAAAACCACATTAATAATTTAAAATTTTCTAACGGATTTCTATGAAATACGAAAAGCAAAATGTATAATAGTATATGAAAATAAATTAACAACTTTTATTAATTTTAATTCTTAATATACATCGTTATTAAATGAGACTGACTTATGTATAAAAAAAAATGAGACTGACTTGACTTAATTCATATCAAGCATAAATGAAATTATTACGCAATTCAAACTGATGAAATATTACACTAGTTAATTATGCCAATGATCCGGTATCAACCAGTCGGCCCGTCCAAGAATCAAAATCAACCGTTACACTGGTGGACTCAGAAAAAAGAATTTATGTCCGCACATTTAGTGACGGTGTTTTATAACTTTTTTTTAATATAACTTTTATATGGAAGAGTTGACTTATTAATGTAGGAAAAACATATAAGGTGAATAGCAATTCTAGACTGATAAAAACATAAACTAATAAAAGATGATGAATAAATTAAGGGAAAAATATGTATCATTTTAAAGGATGTAAAATTGTGTCATTTTTGTTATCAAAAAAACAAATTGTGTCATTTTAAGTGTGAGAAATAGATAGATCATGGGGGAGAGAGTAGACAAAAAAAAATAAAGGTGTGGGTTTCACCTTTTTGTGAGAGTGAAATGGCACAAGTTATGTCATTCAAAAGGACACACACTTTTCCCATAAATTAAAGGTTACTAGTGAAGCTATGTTCAATTATTATTGAGTTGAGTGATTGAACTGTGCAAACTCAAAAAATCAAGTCATCCTATCTCTTCAGTTACTACATGAAAAATAGTAATCTGCCATAAGAATTATTGACATTTAATCTCAACACAAAAAGGTATTTAACATCTGCATTGCAAAATTAACAATAACTAATATAAATATTGAACCAAAAAAATAAATAAAGACCTCCAACAAAGAAGAAAAAAAAAAAACTAAAATCAAAGTTTGCGGACATGTGCCTAGTCATGGGTCCGCCGCTAAACCGTTATGAATTTGGAGCCGGTTAGATTTATCATTAAGTCAATATTGTTATTTTTTAATTATATTGTTACTAATATTATTATTATATTTATTACATAATTTTCTATCAATTTAATTTCATCAATTGAATCAATAATTCATTAATTTAGTACCCTATTAAATCAACTATCGATTTGAATTTAACGACATTGATTAGAAAGTATCATTGATTCAAACCATTTCCTAAGCTAATGTCATTATCATCTTAGGGAAGCGTTTGATACATGGATTATTTTTGGATTTTCGGGAAATTAGTATTGAGAATTCTATTTACTCTGTGTATGGTAGAAGATCTTTGAAAAATTTTCTTGGGAATCTTATTTTTTCGAGATTCTAATTTGTAAACAAATTGTATGGCAAAATGACATCCAAAAATACCAACTAAGGGATGGTATTCTTGGAATATCGGGTGTTGAAAAAATTTGATATTCTCAATAATATTTAACAATCAACCAAATATAAAATCAGTAGTAAACTTAAACCAATATTTTCAATAATATTTTTGCCTACTAAACAGTATTTTGGTCACATTCTCAAAAAATTTACTTTTTCAGTATATTCTCGGTAATCATAATTTTCGGGCAAAAAAAATTTTCTCCTCTGTCAAATGCTCCCTTAAGTTGCGCCTGACATATCAAAGATGTTGTCATTATCATGGACGACTTTATTGATTGGGGTTTTGTTTCCAATATATTATATAAAAGGAAAAAAAACTATTCTCATGCTATATGAGATAAGTTTTTTTTTCTACACACCCTTCGATAATTGTGTCATTTTTTTTTTTTTTCTTTTTTTTTTTTCAGGTGATGGAACCCATAAATTTGTCTCTATAATATGAGAAAACTCATCTTCTTTAATATGAGATTAATAAGACCCTATATTAAAAAGCATCTATTTGTAAATTATCGAGTAATATGTTGTTCTGCATTATATATTAATGATACAAAAAATTACCCAATTTGTTGAATCATCAATAATACGTATTAGCGAACATAACCTTGTCGGCTTGCCTTCTTAGCTTCAATTATTAATTACATCAAAATAAAATTCAATCTAAGCAACGAGACTACGACACAATAGTTCATGGTTTGGATTTTTTTTTATTCCTCTAAATATTGTAATTTTAGATTTCGAACAATTATTTGTAAAATTTGATAAATGAGTCCTTTAAGAAAAAAAATTCCTTCCCGCATGATCATTCTATTACATTTATATTATAAAATATCATTATTTGAATGGGGGCAAACTAATTGTCATTAATTTCAATTCTATTTAATGGTGATCAAAAATGTAGTAAGAACAGTAAGTCTAAAATAATAATAATGATAATCTTCCCCTATTTGAATACGTAATGTCTTAGGTGGAAGGTAAGCATCGGATCTAATTAGTGCTAACGTAGACATTATAGACTTAAACAGATGAGACAAGAACAAAATTACTTTATTTAAGAGGACAAAAACAAAAGATTAGATATTAAGAAAAAAAGAGTGAGGTTATATTTATAGGGTTCTATTAATCTAGTATTACTGCAGAGAAATTATCTACACTAATTACATACTTTTTAGGATATAGTTTCGTATTCTAAAAAACATGTGACTGCTGTAGATAACTTCTCTTTCCTACAGCCGAAAATAAATATTTCTTATATTTATAACCTCTTTTTGCTTACAACTAGGAATGACAAAACGGGTCAATCCGGCTCGACCCGACCCAACTCGTTTGCAACTCGAAAATAACGAGTCGGTTTAGGATTGTCTAAAAAAAATGAACTAGAAAACCAAACTCTACCCGGGTTAGAGTTGACTCAAAAAAATAGGAAAAAAATAGTCTAAAAAATGAAAAAAAAAAAAAACCATGATAATTAAAGTAAGATAAAAAATATATTAAAGCTTAAAAAAAAATGAATATGATATAAGATAATTAAAATTGCTAAACATAAACTTACATGAAAAAAAGTTTCTACTTTCTTTGCCACCTTATTATTCTTTTGATTTTTTAATAAAAAAAGAATAACCCGCAAGCTGACCCGTTTGACTTGTGGATTGACTGTTTTTTTTGTCGAACTAGCTCTGGTCTGGCTGACCCGGGTTGTCAGTTCATTTTTGACAACTTAACTCAGCTCATTTTATGCGGGTTACGAGCCATCCCGACGGGTTGGCTCATTTTTGCCATCCGTACTTACAATCTCTTATAACCTAATTTTAACCGTTACTTTTTATTAATTTAATGATTATAATTTATTGGATCATATTTATTTATTTATTTTTAGTTTCTAATAAATTATAATTATTAAATTGACAAAAATCAATAATTAAAATTAAAGTTGTAAGCGTAAAGATATTGTTGATATAACCTCCCTTAAGAAAAAAAATAACTACATAATTTAAAACTTATTTAATGTCCAAGCTTACGTAAACTTATTTTTTGGGACTGCCAAAATGATTAGAATGCCGATTCTAACGATTTGGTGAAATTTGAGAAATGATTACTCTGGTGTGATCTACTGATGTATAAGATCTAATACTATAAATTTATATTGTATATTATACATTTTTTTGTTGTCTTGTGTAATCATCGTGTAATATGAATTTATACAACAGTATTTCTTTATATATCAAAATAATGTATAACTTAGGGTCAATTTTGTGTGATGTGTAAGGTCTAATAGTATAAACTTATACTATACTTTATGACATTTTTAATTGTTTGGCGTGATCATTGTATAGTATAAGCTTATACAACAGAATTCTTTAATACATCAAAATAATGTATAACTTAATCCGAACTAAGGAGGTGTGATAAGGCCTGATAAGGGGTTAATTTATTAACATCGTTGACAAGTGCAATTCTCAATAATTAATATATTATTTTAATATTAATATATTAAAGTAAAAATTATTTTTCAATATATTAATTTTTAAATATTGAAGATTTTTATTTTTATAAAAATTAGTATATTTTTTGGACACAATGATTAATAAAAATTTATAAAAATTAATATCATGCAATATTTAGAAGAATTATATAAATTTTTTATTAAAAGATATTTTTATCCTATCTAGTATTATAGAAGCATTATCAAACACTAGATGATATTATCTTATATTATTTTATACAATACCATGACAAACGCTGGATAGTATTAAAATTCAATCGGGTCTTATACAATCAAGGCTTATACTTTCATATACTGTGCACCAAACATGCCCTTAATCAGGTCTAGAAGGGTAGGATTAGACCTGATAAGGGGTTGATATATTAACCAATGCAATTCTCAAGAATTAATATATTATTTTAATATTAATATATTAAAATGAAAAATAATTTTTCAATATATAAATTCTTAAAATATTGGAGATTTTTATATTTATAAAAATTAATATATTTTTTGGATACATTGATCAACAGATTTCTATAAAATTAATATCATCTGATATATTTGGAAGAATTATATAAATTCATTATTAAAAGGTATTTTTTACAAAAATATTTATTTTTACCCTATCTGATATTATACGGTGCATTATCTACAATATCATACCAAACATTAGATAGGATTGAAATTTAATCAGGTCTTATACAATCACGCCTTATACTAGAGATATTATACTATCTGACCTTATTCTATACTGTGTACCAAATATGCCCTAACTACATCGTTATTCATCATCAACACATTAACCATTTTTATTTTTATTTTGGAAGATGATCAACACATTAACCATAAGTTCTATATTAGACACAAATTTCTTTGATCTATAAAATCCATGTCTAAACATAATTCTCTTAAACTTAGAAACTCTACTTTGAAGCAACTCACTAATCCAAAATTCTTTACCTTGAAATAACAAGTCACTGACCTTTAAGCTAACCAAAAGTTTTCACAATTAACGTGACTACAACAATTTTGAAATACAAAATTCAATAAAACTATGAAGTTCTATACTACTGTTACGTGTAAGTAGCTATTAATTGTACATGATATTAATTGTACGTCAAACTTTGGGGTTACTTACAGTGAGTGTATTAGAATAAGAATAGAAGGTTAATAGACTAATATTGTAGTCACTGATATAGCTATTATAAATGTGACGTGGCATGTGTTAGGACATTCATAGTTTGCTGAGGACAACTATTGTAACTGATACAATTCATTGAGAAATATACAAGTTTGTTTTCGTTCTTTTTCCTTGTTCTTCTCTCTGTTTTCTCTGTTCTGTTAACTGAGAGATCGTTTAAGGGTTCGCTTCCCTTAACAACTACATAGTCTATTCACACAAAATTCATTACTTTCAACTAAACCACTAAACCTCCATAACCACTCATCGTACACCATGGTCACAGCTAATTAATTGCAAGTCTTCATGTTTGCTAATAAATAAATTTACTCATTGAGCTAACTCAAAACTTCACTTAGAGTAACTGAAAGAACATTTGTATATATACAAGGGAAATAAATAAAGGCGTTCAGTAAGTTAAATCAAATTCTTCAAAGGTAGGACTCGGGGACTCTAATTAATATGGCTATTCACACTTCATACGTTTTAGATTTTATTGTTGTTTCGGGTTCATGCCTTCGAGTATAGCAGGCCGAGGATAATGGCTGAGGGAACTTGGATTGATCCTTTATTGGAAGCTGGTTAGAGAAAAACCACGTATTGGCATCAGGGTTGGGCCCTACCATGATCCCACGTTAACACCAATAATCACCCACGTCTATAGTAACCGTTCAAGCAGAGCTATATATATATGGGATAGATGCCTAAGATCACATGGACACTAACTAAAGAGAATCCATACTAATGTTCATCCAGAACAATTGTATTTTTCAATTTTACTCCTATTTAAAATATTTATAATTTAAATTTTCATCAGGCTTTATTATTCATTTTTATTCATTAAATTATAATTATATTTCTAAAACCTTTTTTTAGATACGAATTGGTGTCCAAAATCCTAATATGGCCGACTAATCCGATTTAAATTTGAACCTCTTTTCCTTACTTAGGAGTTCATATTTTTATAAATAGAATATATTACCTATTAATTAGGCAGGTCAAATCCTAGAGGTCACTAGATAAAAAATGCTTCTTTTATCACACCTCTCATTTTCTCCTATTTCTTCACTGCTACCTAAATAATTTTTCTTTAGTTTATTTCTATAATGGTTTGGATTTTAAAATAAATAAAGATAAAAAAGAATTTAGAATTGTTTTTATCACAATACAGAAAGCATGTTAACGCATCCAAAATTTATCTTCTGAAAAAGATTTGCATATAATACTAATAGTTATACATTTAATTTAATAAAATAATTTAAAGATTTGCATAGTCATGGTCGAGGGCTCTATTAAAATTCTCTTCTTTTTTAATTAGCTTATTCTCAAAAAATAAATGCAAAGATACGTTTAATTTTTATTTACATAAAAAATTCTTTAATTGTTGTGACAAAACTTATTTTAATGTATTGTTCAATGAAAATAATTTCAATGAGTTGCAAATTTTGACAAATAATTTATGTTTTACGTAATTTTTCTTTATATCATCTTCTATACATGCTATTATTTATGAGTCTTTTTTTTCTCTTGTTGCTGAAAAAATTGTTTCCTATTATAACTATGTATTTCGAAGAGTACATAATTATGTTATGAAAATTATTTTTTTTCTCTCTATGTCAGTCGACAAATTTTGAAAAGAGAGAGAATTTTTTTTTTAATATTATAGTTATACACTCCCTAAAAATACATAATTATAATTTGTAGTTGAAGAATTTTTTTTTTTTTACAGAAACATAAGAGGTAGATTTTCCATTATTTATTTAAGTAGTAAATATTTGTACTTTTTTTCTAGATATGTGAAGTGGACTTGATCAGTTTCAATAGTTTTGATACTTTATTTATTTATTTATTTTCGGACATAGTAAGTTTAATTTATGTTAAATCATCATCTTCTTCTTCTTTTTGTTGGTTGTTAAACCATACTGTTCATTTGAAGTTCTCGCGCTCGTTATGTACACTTAGACAGCTTATCGAATTTGCCATTAGATTGGAGGTGAAACATGTTAAACAAAAAAAGATTTTTAAAATCAAATTACATGGAGGGTGAAAATAAATAATAAAAATTAGTTCACTTTTAAATAAAAATAAATCTAAAAAGTAAATAAATTTATAAACATGTTAAAATGTTAACAGCTTCACCAACTAAGATGGGCATAATTAGTTAAGAATTAATGCTTATTTGGATACTTTCTTTTTTAATTTAGAAGCTACATATAAGCATAAGTTATACGAAACAGATTTTGAAAAAAGCTTTTATAACGATTAATTTTTTATAACGAAGAAAAATGCTAAAAGCTTTTGGGAGGAGTTTTTTTTTAATCTCTTATCTGATTTTCTTGAATTATGTGTTTTTTAAAATACAGAGAGATAATTTTCTTGAAATATGTGCTTTTAAGCTAAAATTTTTATATAATTATCAAACAGCTTTTAGAGCATGTTTGGATCCTCTCTTTTTTAAGCTAGAAGCTACTTATAAACTAAAGTTAAAAAAAAACTTTAAAAAAAAGCTAAAAATTATTTGGTAATCACATAAATTTTTTATCTTAAAAACACATATTTCAAGAAAATTATCTCCCTCTATCTTTATAACTCTTCATTGTAAAAAAAGCACACAATTCAAGAAAATAATATAAGAGTTTTAAAAAAAACTCCTCATAGACGCTTTTAGCTTTCGACTTTTTTTTTTCATTATACAAAAAATAGATTTTTATTGTAAGAGCTTTTCTTAAAACCTGTTTGGCATAACTTATGTTTATAATTAGCTTCTAGCTTAAAAAAAAATTCAAAACAAACTCTTAAGCTCATAATCCACAAAGATATGAGTTCGAATTGTAAGAACTTGTTGAGGAGCGATCTATAATCCTCCCAGGTTAACAGCTCCCCTACTTTTTCGTTCAAAGAGGATTAGGAGTGGAAATTACAAAAAAAACAAAAACAAAAACCGAAGAACAACCTAATGCATATACCAAAAGTCATAAAGCAAATTTTTTTTTTTGAAACATTCCAATCGGTTCATTGTTTCGCAACTAATCTGATTCGGGACGGGTCTAAGATTAAGACTTTAAACCTCTCCCAAAAAATATTCGGTGTACTTGAAAGTCATAAAGTCATAAAGCAAACTTGAAAGGCATAAAACATGAACAAACTCTCGGTATATTCGGTGTACTTACTTCTTTACTAAAAAGGATATTTTTTTATTTTAATTCTTACATTTTTTTATTCTCTTATATGTTCCAAAACTTTTTCTTAAATGAGAGTATCGAGTGCAGTATAACCATTGCATTTAATTTTTTTTCATAAAACACAATAAACTGTATCAAGTACGGAAAAAGAGCTCTATACTACCTTGAAAAGTCACTGAGATTTGCAAGCGAAAGAACGACATTGTGTTCTGAAGTGATGTTTTCCGTCAGTACCATAGATGACTTCATTTCATAGATAACGACCCAGTGGGGCTTCGAAAACACGAAGTCTTTGTTTTTTTTTTTCTTAATATTTTTTTCACCACGAAAAAACAAACGAACACGAATACATGTCAATGAATTATGGCTTCCCTACTTCGCAAAAGTCACTATGAATGAGGACATCAAAACACGTTTGATAGAAAAAAAATTATCAAGGAAAATATAATTATTAGAAATATGATAGAAAAGTAAATTTTATAGGAAAGTTAAAAAAAATTATTTAATAGATTAAAATATTATTGAAAAAATTGAATTAAATTTTTGGGTAAATTACATAAAGACACCCTATACTTAAGTGCTATTTCAAAAATTCACCTTGCACTTTGGATTAAAGCAATTAAACCCCTTATACTATTTTATTATAACAATTTAACATATTGATTAATTTTAAGACAAAAATGCCCTTACATCCCCTCAGACAGTAGTAGTAAAGGGAGGGAAATACTTTATGAGTTCCTTCCCATTTTTTCTCCCATTATGCTTCGTTGTTTTATGCATGAACATACAATAAAGAAAAAATAAAAAGTATGCGCAAAAAAGAAAAAAATGAAAATGAAGTAAAGCAAGACAATGAGAACCGCTACCTTCTCCACTGTTGGTGATAATTTCATTGCCAAGTCAATTGCATTCGAGAACACCGCTGGTTCTGAGGGTCACCAAGCTGTAATACTTCGTGTTCAAGCTTTTCGTTCGACATTCTTTGATTGCGCATTGCATGGTTACCAAGACACATTTGTGTGCGCAATCCCCAAGAATATGGAAAGCGGAAGACAAGGGTAATTTTGTCTTAAAATTAATCAATATGTTAAATTGTTATAATAAAATAGTATAGGGGGTTGTTTGCTTTAATTCAAAGTGTAAGGAGGTTTTTTGAAATACCACTTAACTAGAGGGTGTTTTTATGTAATTTGCCCTAAATTTTTTAAATCTATATTTAGTTGAAGATAAAATATTAATAAAAAATAAGATGAAATTATCAAACTAACACTTGACTAAATATAAAGAAGACTAATGACAATTTTTTTAATTTTACACATAAACTGAGATTGCTATGCAAATTTGAATAATGAACAAATTTTTTAAAACCTCCTGCCAAACATAGTCAAATAAAAAACCTATCTTAACTTTTCCAATCATCTTAAAAAAATCCTCCTACCAAACACGAGCCTCTACCATTAATCGTATATGGAAATAGAAATGAGCCCTAAGAGCTGTCCAAAGGTCACAAACACAGTAGTTAGAACCAAATTTTAAAACATAAAAGCGGCGTTTTTACATTTTTTTTTTCTTTTGATGCAAAAGCGTTTTTCTGTTGAAAGCGGTGAAAACATAACGTTTAAAAAAAGTCCATTTTTTTTTACCAAAAAAAAATAAATCATCTCTGATTTTGTTTTTTTAAAAAAAAATTATCAAAAATCCCCAAATTTCTTTCCTAGGGAATTCCTTTCTTTCTCTTTCGTCTCTACGACGTACCCTTTCTGTCTTCTTCAATCTTTATTCTCTCGCAATCTCATCATTTTCAAAATCTCCTGGAATTTGTGAAATTGACGCTCGTTCTTCTAGCTATTGTACGTTCTTTGTGACTTGTTTCGTTTCCGTGAAATCGATGCTGGTTTTTCCGTTTTTGGGTGGTTCGTGTTCGTGACTTGGTTCGTCTATTCGAAAACAGTGTTGATTGATATTGATTGGTTTGTGATAATAATGTTGCCCTTGGTGATGGATCGATATTATATCATTCATGATAATGTCACGATGCTGGAAAATAGTGCTGATTGGTATTGGATTGATATATTTGACTTGCAGCATTTGCTGATTTTATAAATCGATTAGTATTTGATAAGTTGAGAGTAGTATTTAACGAGAAAGGATTTAAAATATTAATCCATGATTTGTCTCAAATTTAAGATTAGTCTCATTCTTATAGTCGACTTATAGAGTCAAGTAAGAGTAAAAATAGGCTAGACTATATTTTGATTTAATAGGTCATGACTAGGTAAAAAAAAAAATGAGTCTAATCTGACCTGTTAGCATGTGTATACTCCAAATTACAAGTCTAGTTTGACCTATGTTTAAAAAATAAAAAGCCTCGATCTAGGCTTGTCATCCTATTTAAGCTTATTCAACATTTAACGATTAAAATAATAACTAAAATAATATTATTTTATTATTCAAAATAATTAAAATAATAATTTTATTTATTTTACTTAAAATAAATAATATGATATACGCCGGCCTGTAGGCTTATAGACTCGACATGTACAAAAAAAGTACATGGCCTATTTTTTAAATAGGTTTTTTTAAGAACCTAGGTCTGTTCTATTTTACTATTTGTAATAAGTCAAGTCTGATCTTATATAGGCTAGATTGTAGGCTTCTGTAGATCGGCCTATCTCATTTACATCCTTAGAGTCAAGTCTCAAAAAAATAATTAGATTTGATATAAAAAAAAGAGAGCAGTATTTATGCAACCTGATATTGCATGCAAATGTATATGGATGGTGGCATACTTTTCATATATATATATATATATATATATATATATATATATATATATATATATATATATATATATATATATAAAAATATCTATCTTTTTATTAAAATGATATAATTTTATGTCATTTAAAATTATATATATGATAAAACAGATAAACAATAATTACAGTTAAGGATTGATATAATCACACACTTTAATTATGTCTTATCGATAAGATATAGTTATAATATTAAAATTATTTTTTTTCTCAATAATTTTTCAGAGACTTATCAAGTGACGTAGGAGAGAAAAAAAAGTAATATTATAACTATACCTTAACATAGCTCGCTAAATTATAAGACTTTAGAGATTAAGTTAAAAAAGATCATACCAAAAAAAAAAGTCGTAATTGATTAGAATCAAATGATAGGTTTTGCACACAAACCTGCAGACCATTTTGACGCCTCATACAACCCAACTAAATTTAGGACTAATAGATATCAAAAACCTAACTAATTATAATCACAATATACTCATCATATCAATTAAATTGAAATATCTTTCTCCATGGAAACGCGGAATATTAAATTGAATGGCAATAAAGTTCAGTCTGGATGAGATGTCAGACAATAGCGGGACTGTAGATATATGTGTTTATGTGTGCGTGTTGTTGTGTCTGTGTGTGCTGCATGTGATTTTCTGATCAACATATAAAAGCGGGTGATCATGTATATATAGCCAAATTTTATTTTTGGGGTGCGTGCAGGCCTGGCAAGTGGCAACTACTTGATTGGCGTCATTTAGTTAGATATATAATTTATGGGATATATATATATATATATATATATATATATATATATATATATATATATTTTTTTTTTTTTTTTGTTGTAAGAAAAAAATTATCTTGGCGCTGAGTTAGTGGGATTGGACATGTGTTTGATTCCTGCTGAATGCATTCTTGGGGAGGGGGCTGAACCTTTAGCCATCACTGATCCCCGCACTCCGGATTAGTCTCATAACCGGCTTAAAGAGTCGAAGCTCGTGGGGATACCGGAGGGAGTCAACTCGCCTCAAAGAGGTAATTAGGGTTGGGTAACTCCAAAAAAAAAAGAAAAAAATTATCTCATGTTGTAGAAATAAAAGTGTAAGTGGGACCCACAGATAAGAGGAGAGAAAAAAATGGTGGGACCCAATCTCTTTTTGTGTGTGTAGGAGAATTGTTTATCTCAGGTAAAATAAGATAAACATAACCCATAATTTATATTATATCATAGATCTCATAATTGTCTGAAAAGATACAGAAAATAATAATTAAAAATCAGAAGAAATAAGTGCTACTCTTTATTCTTTTCTATTAATTGCAGATATGTATCTGTTGATTCCAGAAAAGGCATTAGAAATAAGTCGATGAAACAAAAAAGCAAAGAAATTCATATGATTATATACAGCCTCAAAATAGGTTAGGCGATTCTTCAAGAATTTACAATCTCGTTTGGCAAAAAAAATTAATTTAATGTTTTTTAAATAAAAAATTACAAATTTAAAGTTATTTTCAAATTATTTACGCATTTATTACATAATATCACGCCTCATTTGAGCGTCACATATCACGCTCAATCAGAACGTCACATCCTGGTGGGTCACGCCCAAACCAGGCGTGACATGTGACGTCCAAATAAGACGTCACCCACCAAGCCTATATAAACCTCCCATTTTACCTTTTAACCATTTGGACTGTATATGGATTGTATTTAATTATAGACTAATTACTAGCTTTTGTTATGTCGTGGACTGTATATATTTTTTTGTCTATGTGGATTATTTAAGTGATGTTGAATTGTTGTGAACGTCTACGAAATGCTTAATTTTAAGGACAACAAATAACGCCACAAACACGTTACCCAAACAATTGCATAACAACAAGTACAAAAAGACAACGTCAATATGAAAGAAGCTATAAATGATTGTAGTTATGTTCATAAGAAATAAATTGTTTGCTTCGCGATTAGGGCATGTTCTATGATTATGGCCGCGTTACTTGCAAATTTCACCCCTAATACGGCTTTGACTTGTCTCAACTTCATCCATCTCATTACGGATTCGGGTCGACCTTGGACGGCCTTTTGCACGCAACATAGAGGAGTCAGAAATAAGCACTGAACCTGTATTTGGTGGTATGGCTTCCTCATTACCAATTGACTACCACGGGTACGAGTAAGCCCCAACCAAGTTAGTATTCAATAATACATCATCCACATACTGGAAAGGATTCTGCCGAACAATTAAAGCAGCAGCAGCGACATGACTACACGGGTATTTAAAAGCCTTAAACTTTCCACATTGATAGAACCTCAGTGGGAGATTGACAAGAAGACGAACAATCTCATCCTTCGTCAACCTCGAAGACTGTATGATCAACGTTATATGCACGCACATGGTGGCCTGTAGCTAGTACTTCGTTGTTCTTAACCAGTTCAACAACATTTTTGCAATGACGATGTGCAGATTGAAGTTGCGAAGCAGCAGCTTTACCTCTTGTAACAAAATAATGAACTAATCTGATGTATGTGTGCTTAACCAAAGTAGGTATTGGCATATTTCTTGCCCCTTTCAAAACCTTGTTCACAGATTCTGCCAAGTTTGTAGTCATATGCCCGTACCTGCGTCTTTCAACATCGTATGCACGCGTCCACTTTTCCTTAAGGATGGCATCAATCCACTCAGCAACCTGAGGACTAGCTTCAAGGAATCTCGCAAGACCTCTTTCAAAGTCAACCATTGACGGAGTATAACCTGCACAAAAATCCATTATTCTACAGATGTAAGAGATGTAAGCCAGAAACAATTTAATAATTACAGTTCAGCCAAGAATACCTAAATTCTTTAATGTCCGTTTCAATCTATCATTTCGAAACTTCTGATTGAAGTTGCTTGCAATATGACGAATACAAAACACGTGATATACATTTGGTGGCTGCCAATTTCGGTTATTCTCCACAACAGATATTATGCTACGATGTCGATCAGAGATGAGGCATATGTTTGACATTTCCGTAACATGAGCACGAATATTAACAAGGAAATAGTCTCAGGCTTCCAAGGTCTCACCTTCAACGATGGCAAAAGCAATCGGTAAACATTCTTTATTTCCCATCTTGAGCTGTGGCAACCAACAATTTGCCTTTGTACTTCCCATATAAATGCATGCCATCAATTTGTATGACTGGTTTGGCAAATTTGAACGCCTCGTAACACTGTCTAAACGTCCAAAACATGCGATGAAACATTCTTTTTCCAGGAACTAAGCCATGCTCCACATAATAATCATTTGTTTGAATATGCTAAAAAGAACTTGGAGAAAAACGAAGCATGTATTCACATCACCTGGGTAAAAAAGTATACGATTTCTCTCAATCACCGTACATCATTGCAACCGCTTTCTGCTTCGCATACCATGCCTTTCTGTACGAAACTTTAAATCCATATTTAGAGGTGATCCTTTCCTGAACCAATGCAATTTAGACTGATGATTCTTCCCTTATCATCCCTGCCAATGAAGACATTACATTCACATTACGTACAACGCATATAATTAGACAAACCACTTTAACAGTTGAATACACATTAAGACAGAATACGTACCTAGAACGATCTCCGCAATGACGTCAACATTGAGCTGTCTATGACCCTGAGAAATATGGTCATTCAAACAATTGTGATCCCCACCTTATCTGGTAATCTTCCAATTTTCACCAAACACTGATTTTATCGCCCTAACGCGCCACGGGCAACCCTTATCATACGCGCAACATTTCATGCATAACTTTGCATGTGTGCTCTCAATTACAATTGCATCTTGATGCTCCCTCATGAGGTTGTGCTTCAATACCATTTGAAACTTTTTTTTCGTTGCAAATTTTTGCTTCTCAAATAACTTGTCACCCAGTTGTCACGAACCTTGTATTGATCCCGATCCTGAAACCGAACCATCAGTGCATGATTCTTGCTCGCTCCGATAACTACAATTAATATGTGTGTAATGTGGAATTCCTTCCCAAAAAAGAATAACAACACCGTCACCTGTATATAGTAATTAAAACTTCTTAATACAATATTCAAATATCCTAAATCACAACGTAATTATTCTGTAAAGTACCTTCATGATGATCTGCTAATTGTGCGGAGCCAACGTCATTAAGTTGCAAGATTTGAGCCTCCACTGGTTCATGGTATATTGGGATTTGAGACGCTCCCATATCACCACCTTCATCTCCTTCTGAAGCACTAGCATCCTCGGTTAGAAGACGTTCTTCCATTGTGATATTTTCATCATCATCGTCATCGTCGTCATGCATAATCCAAGTCGGATCATTTTCATTTCCCTAAGAAATGTTACTAATTGGAGAAGCATGAGTGACAGACGTTGATGCAAGACGGGGAGAATTTAAAGCAACTGACCTCACCGGTAATGGAACATCCTCCAATCCGGCAATGTCCATATACAACTCCAGAAAATCTTTCCTTGACTGGTTGAAAAATTCTTCCATTATCATCTCGACGTCTTCATTGTCAACCACTTGCAAACTAATGTATTGTTCAGATTGCCATAACCTTGTGGTGATCTGAGTGATACATTGGTTACCTTGAAGACTTAACTTCTGACGAATTCTCTGATGCAGTTCGCCAATGGTTGCGTTGCGTTGGATACGTGTCGGCTTTTTTTCACCTTCAAACATGACACCTCGTCTACCTTCTACCTTCCTACCATTGTAATATAACACAACACGAACAAAATCAGAATGTGAACTCATTTTAAAATGGAATAACAAATAAAATAAAAGACTAAATTTAAGATAACAATTATGTATGTAAAATGTAAGAATTGATGGTAGATAAGAGATGTGAAGAGTGCATAGACTAGTAGGGGATTATATAGAGTTTTTTGACCTATTCACGCCCTGGGGAGGCATAATGGCTGCATGTGTCACGCCCAAAGTGGACGTCACATGTCACGCCCCATTAAGGCGTGACCCATGTGGGTATCACGCCAAATTGGGCGTGACATTGTGCAGTGATTCAAAAATATTTTGAAAACCGCTGTAAATTTGTAATTTTTTATTTAAATAGCAATATATTAATTTTTTTTGCCTCTCGTTTGTTTAAAGTTTGACCTGCTACCGGCATTCCTGGTCGATATGTTAATTGTGGAACTGCAAATGCATAATGGTCCGGGCTCTAATGCTGGTAGCTCATAATCTTGGAAAGTTTGACATGCTGCAATTCATTTAACAAAAATGTTATATTACAATGTTTTTATTGCGACTTAGCCTCGAATCAGAGTTAGTGTTATAATTAATTCAAGGAGTTCAAATTTGTAAAAATACCTGGAGGGCAACTCACATACCAAAAAATATATATTATACCAACAAAGTCCGACATAGTTGGTAGATAGCTGGATACTTTAAGTATGCTGAAAGGGGTTCGATCTTGGTCGTGTGTATAGAAAAGACTTTGTTGGGAGAGGTTGCACCCACTTGAAACGCTTTTCAATATATATATATATATATATATATATATATATATATATAGAGGAAGAGAGAAGAGGAAGAGTGACCATTTTGCCACGCTTGGCAAATTTTTTTTACCAGACTGCCACGTCAATAGTAAATTTTGTCAAAATGCCACGCGGCATATTTCGCTACACTGTGTAGCGAAATATGTTTGCAAGTAATTCGCTACACAGTGTAGCGAAATATGCCATGTCAGGCTACACAGTCAGCAAAAAAATGACACGTGTCAAGCTAGTATAATTCAAGCATAATTAGCTACACAGTGTAGGGAATTTCTGCCTGCTTGACACGTGTCATTTTTGCTGACTGAGCAGTCTGACATGGCATATTTCGCTACACTGTGTAGCGAATTACTTGCAAACATATTTCGCTACACAGTGTAGCGAAGTATGCCGCGTGGCATTTTGGCAAAATTTACTGTTGGCGTGGCAGTTTGATAAAAAATTTTGCCAAGCGTGGCAAAATGGTCACTGTTCCGAGATAAGATCCTTTGACATCGATGTCAAATTTAAAGTTTGACACCTCATCTGAGAATCGTTAGAAAAAAAAAGATCAACGACTCTGGTTTGTAAACATGTGACACCATTGATCTTTTTTGATCTGATAGCTCTCAGATGAGGTGTAAAACTTTAAATTTGACACCGATATCAAAGAATCCTAACCGTTTATATATATTTATATAATATACGAGCTTATTTTTTTATAGGAAATAAAATTATCTTCTCAAATTCCAAAATTACGTTATTTTAAAAGTTAGAGAAATTAATGAATAATATTTTAATAAAATTAATATAATAAATGTTGGGGTACATTTTTTTATTTTGATTCATTAAAGGGTGAGTAGTGGGTACTAGCTTAATTAAATAACCGGTTCGTAGATTATGAATAAAAAAAAAAATTTAATCGGCCCGAACCAACGGGTCGGAGTTTACCCATTTTACCGAAGTTTGATTGGGTCAGAGTCAGACAGAAAGTGATCACGGCTACGGAATCGTCCGAATCGATTCGGGTTGTGCAAATATCATTGACCGAGCAAGAGAAAACCAGAAAAAATAAAATGCATCGGGTGTTAAACACGTTAAAGTTGCTTATAAGATGACGATGGTGGTACGTGAAAATTGACAATTATAGAAGCTCCGACTATGACCGTGTGTTATCGTCTGATCGATTTGTTTTTTCATAGTCGTTGGTTGGGTTAAATATCGGTTAAGTATAATTTGAGCTAATAAATTGTTGATTTTGTTTAGGTCTGTGTAGGTTATAGATTACTCATACTAGTCTTGGTTTATATTGTCAGTTACAACTTACACCCAAATGATGTCATTTTGAAATTGGAAAAAAAAATTATAATGATAAAAATTAACAAAAATTTATAATAAATTAGAATTATAAAAATATGTTTTTTAACCTCAAAATGACATCATTTTAAAATTATATGATATAAGTTATGTCTAATAATTGGAGAAATATTAAACCATATTTATATTATTAGAATCAAAACTTTAATTGTAAATAATTTCATATATTTAAAGATTTAAAATTAATTATCATTTAAAATATGTACAACTAAATTTTAAATTTAAATTTTATTAATTGATTGGGATGTTTTTTTTTTTTTTTTGGAGATCGATTGGGATGTTTTTAAATTTACAGACTAACCGGCATCTGGTTGCGCAGATTAATTAAGAATTAAAGGCCAAGTTGACATAATTTTTTTATTTAATTTTATTAGCCTAACTCCATATTTTTTTGAGTTATTTGAATCGGTCAAGTTTGTCTCATTTGGATATATACTTGCATATCATCTTCATTTTAATAATTTTATTTGATAAAAGTTATATTTACAAATTTTTTACTTACAAACTATTGCAAACTTAGCTATGTATTTCCAAAAATACATCTTTAAGTGTTTATATTTCCTGAAAATACATGTTTATGTGAATTAAGAATGATTAATTTGTTAACGGTGTTAACAAAAAAGAATTTGAAAATTAAAAAAATTAGAGAATAAAAATCTTTTTTTTTCCATATTTTAATAGCGTACACTAAAATGAATTTTTGTCATATTAATACACACTAAAGAGAAAGGTGTCAAAAATATGATTTTAAATAATGTTTTTAAAATGTATGAGTAAAACTGAAATATATATCAAGGTCAATAAACAAATTATATAAGCACAAGTTATAAATCAAACAAAAACTCTCATAATACCAGTTTTAGCATAAACTGTGGTATATAAAGTGATTTCATAAAAAATAAATAAATATTAAATAAACAAAAGTAATTATCAGAAGATGAAAGTTTTAATATAAAACTACTTTCATTTACAAATTATATTTATTTCCATCATTTAACTATGAATTTATCCGCATGTATCGTACGCATACAAAATCCAAAGATAATCGGAGACGAAGCAGCTAGCAAGCACAAAATCGGTAGCGGTTTATACTTGTCAATACAACAACGAACCAAAAAGATATTACATAAGAATTACGTAATTAAAAAATAAAGTCGACAAAAACAGTTGATACTTCCAACGAACCACATTTCACCACGTGGCGCAATACAAGAGGAATGTGTGGTGGGGCTAGTGTCGAGTCTCGGGACCAGCCAGTATGGTAACAGTACATTGAATTGGAGAAAAACGACGGCGTTTCATAGGTACCACTTGGTGGAGTCTATCATTCATATTATGCATATAAATACGTGTCCAAAGAAGCTTAGAGTCTATCATTCTCTTCTAATCTAATACTTCTTCTGAGTTTGTTCAATCTCTCTCTCTCTCTCTCTCTCTCTTTGATTCCATCATATAAAAATATATATCACAATGTGTGGTATACTTGCTGTTCTTGGTTGTTCTGATGACTCTCGAGCTAAAAGGGTCCGTGTCTTAGAGCTTTCTCGTAGGTAATGATTCTTTTTCTATGTATCTACCTATGTACTTGATGTTAGTATTTGGAGTTTCATTACATGATGAAACAAAGTGTTATGTTCCAGTTATTTTCAACAAACCAACCTCGTTTAATCATAGTTTGTTATTAATTTGTTAAACTGTTACTTTGCTTAGCTTCGTGTATTTTGGTTTACAAGTTCATGCTGAATTGTTCGTACTATGTGTACCACCAGCAAAGCCCTTGTTTTCATGTGCAGTCTATGATCGCGCGTGACTTCATTTATTGGGAGTGACTGATTTAGATACCATGGCACCACTTTTTTTTAATTGACGGGGTTTTGCCGTTTTGGTGATATTGAGAGTTAAATGATGATGATGAAGAATAAATAAGGGACATAAGTGACGTAAGTTCAAATCAAATTATAACCACTGCTTTATATTGTGGACTACATGCCCATCAGTCAGATTTATCATACAAGACTTTGATAAGTGGGCAACTATGAAGTAAAATATGTTTCGATCACATCACTGATTGTTTATTAATTAAGATAAAGAAGTGGGATGTGGGGTCCAGGTTGAAATGCAATTATTGGTTATATTTAGTGGGAAGGGAACAGTCCAAGACAATTGGAAAACAAATAACTAAAAGGGGTTAATCGTTGTCGTAGATCTATACGATATAATTTAAGGTAAATAATTATTACATATTGCATTTTTTTCTTACAACAATAAAAAAAAAAAGTATGAACAATGTTGAAAATATACATTTTTTTTTTTTTGGGGGTAAAGAGTATATGAATATTATTGTCCTTCAATTGAATGGGTCTGTTTCGAAAGTTCAGATTGAATAATCATTGAATATTAATTCTTGTTGACATCACAGACTGAAGCACCGTGGCCCTGACTGGAGCGGGCTCCATCAACACGGTGACTGCTATTTGGCACACCAACGATTGGCTATAGTTGATCCTGCTTCTGGGGATCAACCTCTCTTTAATGAAGACAAATCCGTTATTGTCACGGTATGTCATATGCTAAACATCAATCATAGTTTTCTATGATCCTGTGTTTATTGGTAATTTCAATAAGCAAAACTGGAATCTATACAATAACAGCATGATGTGTTTTGAGGCTTAAGCATAGCTTCTTTTTTAATTGGAAAAACTTGACCAATACTTCAGTGAATTATGATTTACTTCAGAATTATTTATGTTTTTGTAACTTTTTTTTATTATACATGTCCATGTGATTTGCAAGAGGGTATGTTTTTTATCACATATGTCAATATGATTTTTTAATTTTTTATAAAGGGTATGTTTTTTTATTATATATGTCCCTGTGATTTTTTATTTTTTACAAAGCACAGACACATATGTGATAAAAAAATCACAGGGGCATAGGTAACTCTGAAGCAAATCACGTGGGCATTGGTAAACTTTTCTCTTTTTATTTTATTTTTGTTGAAGTGTTATTATTATCGTATCTTATTTTACTAATTTAACGGCACTAAATCGTGATTTGATGATAAATGTCACCACTTAAAAACAGGTAAATGGAGAGATTTATAACCATGAAGAGCTCAGGAAACAACTGCCTAATCACAAGTTCCGAACTGGAAGTGACTGTGATGTTATTGCTCACCTGGTTAGTCAACTTAATCAAACTAAACTTTAGAACATCATATGTTTCAAAAATTGTAATTTCTTCTAAGTCTTGCTAAAAATTTCATCCATTTTTTAGTTATTAATAAGCAGTTAATCATGACTGAATTTGTAGTTCTTGTCAACTTCTTCTTATTTATGTTATTCTTTCCAATAGTATGAGGAACATGGAGAAAACTTTATGGACATGCTGGATGGTATCTTTTCATTTGTTCTACTGGATACCCGTGACAACAGTTTCATAGTGGCTCGGGATGCTATAGGGGTCACTTCACTGTATATTGGTTGGGGATTAGATGGTAATTATGTTAAAATATGTCCCACTTTTGAATTGAACTCATATGTTTTTTAGTTTGTACTCGAACATATTTGAATTGAATAAACTGTGATAAGTTTGACACCTCTCTGGATTCAGGCTCTGTTTGGATTTCATCAGAAATGAAAGGCCTGAATGATGATTGTGAACATTTTGAGTGTTTTCCACCCGGTCACTTGTACTCCAGCAAAGAAAGAGGGTTCCGCAGATGGTATAATCCTCCTTGGTTCTCTGAGGCTATTCCATCAGCCCCTTATGATCCTCTTGCTTTGAGGCACGCCTTTGAGAAGGTATGATTCACACAAGTCTAACTACATCATTGGAATATGAAGTTCATCTAACTGAGATAGCGTATGTGAATTATGTGATTACAGGCAGTCATAAAAAGGTTGATGACTGATGTGCCTTTCGGTGTTCTACTATCCGGAGGTTTGGACTCTTCATTGGTTGCATCCATCACTTCTCGCTACCTGGCAAACACAAAGGCTGCTGAACAGTGGGGATCAAAATTACATTCATTCTGCGTAGGCCTTGAGGTGTATATCTATTCAAAATTTTGAATGACTTAGAAAATTTAGAGGATTCTTTTTTCTTTTTCTTTTTTAAAGTAAAACCTTTAATGTTATCTTAATCTTAGTCAGCTTATTTTTGAGTAGGGCTCACCAGATCTGAAGGCTGGAAAAGAAGTTGCAGACTATCTAGGAACTGTCCACCATGAGTTTCACTTTACTGTTCAGGTATCTACGTCAAATAGTACTTTTCAACGCACAATTTGGGGCCCTTCAATATATAAAAATCAGAATCAGTAATCAGTTATATATGGTGTGAGCAGGATGGCATAGATGCCATTGAGGACGTTATCTACCATGTTGAAACATATGATGTGACTACAATTAGAGCAAGCACACCTATGTTTCTTATGTCTCGAAAGATTAAATCACTTGGTGTCAAATGGGTAATCTCTGGAGAAGGATCTGATGAGATCTTTGGCGGGTATCTCTATTTCCACAAGGCACCCAACAAGGAAGAGTTTCACAAAGAAACATGTCGCAAGGTTATATATTTGTCTTGCTTATCGCCAGTACAATATAATGGGCTAAAGTACAAGGGCTAATAGTTATGTTTTTTACATACAGATCAAAGCACTCTACCAATATGATTGCTTGCGAGCCAATAAGTCAACATTTGCTTGGGGTCTAGAAGCCCGAGTACCATTTTTGGACAAGGAGTTTATCGATGTTGCAATGAACATTGATCCTGAGAATAAAATGGTATGGGCAAAGAATGTGACTCGGTTGCTTCATCACTTAAAATTAAGAGAATTTTATTAAGCTGGTTTAATATTTGATATTTTCAGATAAAACGAGAAGAAGGACGAATTGAGAAATGGGTTCTGAGGAAGGCCTTTGATGATGAAGAGAATCCTTATCTGCCAAAGGTACTGTGATATTTGCTAAAATGTCTAAAGATCTTTGCAAAATTAATTGGTCAAAACTAACATCGGGACATTTAATTTCATGCAGCACATTTTATACAGACAGAAAGAACAATTCAGTGATGGTGTTGGCTATAGTTGGATTGATGGCCTTAAAGCCCACGCTGCAAAACATGTACCGAATAGAACCTTTTCTCTATAATTCAGTGATGGAGTTGGCTATTTTCATAAAATTACTGTTGCTTATAATTGGTTCTTGACATTTTTCAATAGGTGAATGACAAAATGATGCTTAATGCTGGTAATATCTTCCCCCTCAACACCCCAAAAACCAAGGAAGCATATTACTATAGAATGATCTTTGAGAGGTTCTTCCCTCAGGCAAGTTAACCAATCAAATTCTTAATTTGAAACCAGGAGAAAAAATACTTTAACAGGGGCTGATTCAAGTATTTAATGTCCCTTAATTTGGTTTTGCAGAACTCAGCCAAGCTCACTGTTCCTGGTGGAGCAAGTGTTGCATGCAGCACGGCCAAAGCTGTTGAGTGGGATGCTGCCTGGTCCAACAACCTTGATCCTTCTGGTAGAGCAGCACTTGGAGTGCATGTTTCAGCTTATGAAAACCAGAACAACTTGGTCAACAAAACTGTAGAATTTGAGAAGATTATACCTATTGAAGCCCCTCCTCTTGGTGTTGCCATACTGAGCTAGTATGAGACATGGCAAGGAATCATTGCGCGACAATGAAGATTAATAAAACTTTCACGTGAATGAAAAATATGCCTGCTGTATAATTTTATTCGGGCAATGCTTTATGTAGATTAGGCTTTCAAAAAGTGTCGCATATTTTATTACTTTGAATGCTGTGATTTGAACTCTTATCTTACTACATCGTGTTTCGAAGCTAAGTGTTTCTTTTATGAGTTCATTATGAATGCAAAATCCATCATTTCAGTAATTTTCCGTTGACATATTCTTCATGACATATCAACGAAAAAAACAAAGAGAAAAACTCAACCTACGCTTAAATTAAAAGCATATGATTATCAAGTCTCAAGGGCTTTTGAGTTCGAAACTTATGAATAGAAAAAAAAAAAATAATCTCGAGAGTACGGCATATTCCTAGAAGGGATTTGCATTTATCGTTTAACATGACACAAGAAAGTTTCTTACACACACAACATTAATTACGTTTGCAATGAATCGGTTAAAAATAAAAAAATAAAAAAATTAAGTCTCGAGATATTGAGAAGAAAACGACTCACCATAGGACGATTACACTCAAACTATTATTCAACATGCAAATGATTACAGAAACATAATAAAAAATAAAAAATAAAAATTCTAGACAACTTTAAAAATATTTTTATACATGTTAAATAACAATATAAATGCCCAAAAAACGATGATATACTCATTGTGATCAGGAGCAGTGGTTAACAGAGACTAGCTAAGCCCAGTGGTAGCTGGAGGACACTTGTGGTTGTAACAAACAGGCCCACACGACAGCCCAAGCATCCTTGACATCTGAAGGATTACATAACAGGCTAAAGGACCATCTAGATAGAAGCCCATTATCTTAGTAGAAAGGTTTCGTTTCAAATTGGATTACCGGTTGTAACTTGTAACCTAGGAATTATCTTGAGAGTGTTATTTCAATTATTTAGATTGGGATTATCTTGAATTTATCAGATTAGTATTATCGTAGAGAAATTTGCACTAGTGAATTTCTTGAGTCAATAAATAGGACCTTTGTTATGAATAAATATATCCTGAATTTAGTTCATCTTTCTCCCTTTAATTTCCTCTTCTTATCCCTTCGTTACTCTTCCTCCCTCTCACCCTGCTTCATTGGTGCCCATTTAAAAGTCCAAAGAAATGCAGAGCCTAATCCTAAATTGTTATGTCTAAATCGTGGGCAAGTTTTTGAGCCTATTCTAAATCCCAGTACTCGTTGCAAAGAAATTAATTATTGACAATAGTATTCAATAATTCAGATAGTCCAACTATAAAATGTAAAATATAATTAGACAATAGTATTTTCACATATTTCGATTTATGAAAAGGATTTCATTTCTCAATAAGAGGAGTGATTATTAGGACCTCGAAGTGGCCGACCCAAAATTCACATGATAACAAAAGAAAACTGTATACACAACAAGCAAATGGAAAGGAACCCAAAAAACCAAAGTCACGTAAAAACCTTTCACTTCTGTTTCTCTCTAATTACCAAAATTTCACATCAAAACCCCTCTACTCTAAATGGGGGCAAAATCATCTATATATCATCTGTACAGTCACCGATGAATGAATTAAATGGTATACCTTTCCGTGCTTACTGTATATATGACCGCATGCTATTACTGTACAAATTTTCTCCTTCATCGGGAGATGAATGAAAAATGCCACACAAATCAGGGGCGCTCCTCGCCGGAATTCTTCGCCGGCCGAGAAACCGGTCCAGCCGACGACCTGAACCCTACTATTACCTCGTCATTCACGCACGGATGAAAACCGCCATCAATCCCCGTCCCCTTCGCCCTCATACACTCTTCGCACACCGCTCTGCCGCCTCCTCCGCCGCGGTTCGACGCGACGGTACCATTGTTGATTCTGTTCACCCAGAACGACTCCCTTTGCATCTGAAAACTCCTCACCCTGTTCTCGTACCCGACGCGATCCAGAATCGGAGGCCTGAACCCGGAAAGTTCTTGCGGTTGTTCTTTGACGCCTCCGTTGGCGGCGTCCCGGCCCAGGAGAGTGACGTTCTCCGGCAGGATCTTCTTGTCCATGTTCGAGTTCTTGCGGGAGTCTTTTTGGTTTGTATTATTCTTTAAGAGAAGACCCTTTAACTTCTAAAAGTGGATATCATATGAATTATACGAAGGTTTGGTGTTTGTAATTTAAATAATAATACTTTAAGTTATGTCATTTTAGAAGAGAGTTAGGAGAGAGATAGACACATAAAAAATGAAAATAATGGGAGAGAGAAATTGAGCGGTTTTTTTTTTAATTTAAAATTCAAATTTTATCTCCTTAAAATGACAAACACTTTTCCTTTATATGAATTCAAATTTTTTATTTTATATTACGTTTATGAGAATAGATCCACTTATCACCAAAAAAGTTTACAACTCTTACAATCAATTTAATCATTGATTTTCATCAATCTAACGATTATAATTTATTGTGAATTAATAAATGTGACACAATTAATGTTATTAATTTTCAATAAATTATAACCGTTAGATTGATGAAAATCAACGATGATTAAATTGATTGTAAGAATTGTAAACTTTTTTTGGTGGTGAGTGGATTATCCCCTATGTTTATTTAAGGGTATATTGAGGATTTTAAAAGATTTTTATGAGATAAAAAATCTTATAAATTATAAAAGACTATTTAAAATTAAAGAAATTTTAAATAAAAGATATACAACCAAGATTTCGTAAGATTGGATATTTTAAAGAATTTTAATAGAATTTATAAGATTTGAAAGGACAAGATAAATTTATAAAATCTTAAAAAATTATATGAATTTTAACAAATATTCTAAATTACAAGAATAAAAAAAGAAAAATCACATATAATTTTCTCAATTAGTAAAATTCATAATAAAATATGTTTGAATTTTTTTTCAATTTACCTTGAAAAACTTAGGGTTTTTGTTCTACCTAACGAGAGTTTTCTAATAATATATCACATGCATGTTTTCATTGAGTATTCTAAGAAAATTTTGAATCTGAATTTCTGAATTTTATTATATGAAAGATAAGAAAATTTCTCAAATTATTTTCAATCGATACATTAAAACCTTAAATTACTTTGAGGCTTTTGAAAAACCAATTTTTAGTAATCTATTGACGCAAATTTTTTTTGAAATCGTTTCCTAAAGCGAAAGAATTTCGTTCATGAATATATTGTTATGAAACATAGGGTTCATGTTATGAAAGTTTTAATCGTTCTTTAAATGGATCTTGTTTCATTGATATAAAATGAAAATTGATTTGAGGATTTTTGTTCCTCTATTATTTTCCAACTTTTTAAAGTTGTCATTAATATAAAAATTACACATTTTTGTGCTAAGAAAAAATGTGACCAATAGCTTAAAAAAAATTATTTTTTAAACTTTCAAAAATTGCTACAAAAATTTGTTATTTTGTGATGAAAATCGCTCACAAATCTAATGTTTTTGAGCTTTAGCGAAGTTCTCATGGTGGAACCTGTTTCATGCGGGTCCACCCACTAAATGAAAGAAGAATACACTACAATAAAAGAAATCTCAAGAAATTCCAGGGATTAGGGTGAGATTGTGAGAGTGACATCCTATTTATATTTTTACTAAAAAGTTTCACGAAATCCACCCAAATAGAAAATTCATTAAAATCGTCAGATTTTTAAATACCTCAAGATTATTTCTCCTTTGTTTAAAATTACGATTAAATACCAACGGATTCTAAGATAATCTTTTAAAATACTAATTAAATATCACATTGCTTCTTTTCAATCAGTTAAAATATTAATGTATACCAACGGGTTTTTTTGTCCAAAAATAATCCATTAAAATCCTTTAAAATTTCAATCCAATACAACCCCCTTAATTCCACAAATAAGGGCGGTGATGATCGAACTCGTGACCTCGTGGTCAAGAAAGCTCTGATACCATATAAAGAACCAATTCCACCCAAAACTTTAAATTGTTGAGTGTGGATTTTTTTAATAATTATATTTTTAATGGTTTATATTATTTTCTAACATCGATATATTACACACCACTTGACAACTCTTCATGGTACAAAATATTCCCTTTGAATAATTCTAAATCCCCCTATGTAATAAATAAAGAAAATAATTTTTTTAATTTCTCAATATATTAAACATATTTGTTTTTTGAGAAAAATATTTGTTCTTTTAAAGGATATATAGTTGTATCATTTTAAGTACGAAAAAAAGACACAACTTAGTATTTTTTATTTAAAATTAATATTTTAAAAAAATAACTACTTTCTCTTCCGTAATTTTCATTACGTCTTTTTCTCACTTAAAATGATATAATTTTATATTCTTTAAAAGAAAAAAAAACCAAGAAGATTAACGTGGCACAACCCATTCAATTATCATTAGTATAGATTCGGTATAATATCGATAAGAAAATTTGAATTTTAATAAAACGGTGGAAATGAAAGTATGGAACAGCCCGATATGGAACCCTCTTTTAAGGCCCCAGCGGTGGAATTGTATCAGTCTTGAAATTAAATTAAATTAGTGAGTTAGGATCCTACTATACTTCAAATTAAATTAAAAGGAAATAAATCAATCATTACTCAATTTAAAGACAACAAGTATTATAAATGATTTTATGCAAAAGTGTTGCAATTATGCAACCCTCAATAAATGCATCACCTACTAAAAATTATAAAAAGAAGAGTGCAATAAAGCATGTTAATTAGCTAGTAAAAAAACACAATTTAATGAAATAAAGCAGCATAGAATAATTGATTCCAAGTATCTGGCAATCCAGGAAGGCACCAATGGCTGCAATCAGCTGAGATGTCAGGGTTAGCTCTCTGCTTAGCACTCAAATCACCACTGTAAATGGAGGGGTGCCCATCTTTCCTCAGTGCTGATAGCATTGTGATGTTCAGAAGATATGCAGGGTTTCTCATTTCTCCAATCACCATTTCCACAACCCTCATCTGCTCCGGGTATGCTCCGGGGTATTTTGTGCCACTAATAGGTGCTGTTTCACCATAGCAATTCTTTGTAGTCATCATGGTTGACCCACCAGCATTCCATTCGTTTGGGCTGCGTATCAGTGCAATTCAGTTTTAGTGTGTGTTCAATTTTGTTACAGAAAATAGAGACTAGCTTAACCTTACAATTAATGAAGTTATTACTTAATAGCTTCTACAAGTATAAGATGTTAGTATGTTACTATCAAAATTGATAAACATAAATAAAGCTTATTGATGTAAAATCCTAAATGGGTTAATGCTACTCATATTACTTGGAAAGTATAGTGGTTTTGAAGCCAGTCACAAAACTAAAGATTTCGTTTATTTTTGGTTCATACTCAAAACTATGTCACAGCCCTCTGCTCCATGTGCTATCATAAAATTATTCTGTGCTTAGTCCCGGAAATTTTCATATTATAACTTACAAAAAAGTAGAGGTGGCTGGGCGGCCCGCCCAACTCCGCCTTTCTCCGTCATCAACCCGTCAAAAAATGAGTCAGCCCGCCTCGCTTTTGAAAGTGGGCTGAAAAACTCAGCCCGTACCATTCCATTTGGCAGGTTGGGCCCTATTTTACACTGACTCGTATTGGCCCGCTTATACCCGCCGTCAACCCGCCAAAAAATGAGTCCATCCCACCTTGCCCCACTTTTGAGATGGGTTGAAAAACTCAGCCTGTCCCGTCCCGTTTAACGGATTGGGCGGATTGACCCGCCGAGCCGAGCCGAGCCCGTTTTGTCGCTTATAAAAAAAAGTTTTAGCTTGACTAGAAATTTCTTGGGCGTGATTTATTTGAGATAGCACCAACAAGCCCATATATTTCAACCTCCAGATATATAGAAGACTTAACTTGCTATGAGCTTTGTGCAAGTTGGCAAAGCCTGGTCAACAGAAAGGTCCCATTCCCAGGCCCAAAAGCAGATCATCATATAAAGCCCAAATGGGAAAATGAAATTTAGTTTAACTTGACGAGGAAATTTGGCATGAAGTGTCTGATCAATTATTATTCGTCAAAATGATTCAATCAATTTTTTTTTAAAAATAAAATAAAATAAATTCCTTTTAATTAATTATAAATATGAAAGTGTTGGTTCATAGTTAATTATAAGTAGAGTATTACTTAGATAGAACCAAAATGTCTTTCTTTTACATTAAGCAAAAATAAACTCTGTTTTTCAAGGCAAATTTCTGGGATTTAGGAGCCGCTACTCCAACAAAATTATTATTATTATTATTATGAAGCCTAGAAATCCCATAGTCAGTTCAACACAATAATGTAAGAGAGAGAAAGCAGTTCATGATAATAGAGAGACAATAGAGTCCATACTTGTAGTGTGTGGGAGAAATTGACTGGAAGAACACTTTGGTTCTGCTTCTATCAATATTGGTGTCCACCCAATTAGCCCATGTTTTCAGACCTCTTTCCAAAGCTGCCATGCGATCCATGTCCGGGTAGGATTTGCCTCCAAATTCTACGTAATCCCACCTGCACTCAATTACCCAAAAAACCAAATTACTTTAAAACTCAAAGAAAAAAAAGGAAAACCCAAAATTAATTTTTTTTAGTGAACTTAAAATAAAATAAAATAAAAATGTGAAGATAATTTTGGGGACGGTGGCCAAAGTGCCACTGTTGGAAAAAAAAAAACACTAAAATATCACGTCAATAGTAAATTTTACCAAAATGTCACGTGACATATTTCGTTACACTGTGTAGCGAAATACGTGTGCAAATATTTCGCTACACGGTGTAACGAAATATGCCACTTCAGAACAAAAAATGACACGTGTCAAATAGGGTGAATTTCGCTACACAGTATAACGAAATTCTCCCTGTCTGACACGTGGCATTTTTGGTTCTGCGCATTCTGACGCAGCATATTTCGCTACACCGTATAGCGAATTATTTACACACATATTTCACTACACTGTGTAACGAAATATGCCATGTGTCATTTTGACAAAATTTACAGGGGCATTTTGGTGTTTTTTTTTTCAAAAGCAGCACTTTCGCCACTGTTCCGATAATTTAGCCTACCCCTTAAGAGATCCTTGATGAGTCCACCAATGCCCTGTGTTAAACGACAGCACATCAGCGCTTCTCCATGCATTACCATTCCCATCTACCACTTCCAGCCTTAAAATTCTCTTCCCTTGGACCACATCGATTTCTACCAAATAAGGAGCTCTATAAAATGAAATGCTCACACCATTATCCTGCATATTCCATATCAAACCAAATTTAGTTCTCTAGTGCAGCTCAATAATGCTTCTTTTTTCGGCAGTCTATTTTCTACAGGGTAAAGCCTGAAGATGATGTGGCTGCAGTTTGCATCAACTTCACAAATTTAATGCCTGACAGTAATTTTAGGGCCCCTTGCTAAGAGATTCTTGCATAAGACAGCATACTATTGGACCCTAACATCTCATGTCTTAATTTACACTATCTTACAAACACTTTTCCAACAGATTCTTTGTCATATTACAAAAAAATATATATGACCCTAATGAAACTTAACAAAGAGGAAAACAAGAAGAAGGATCCGTTTACAATTTTTTTTTTTTTTACAAGTTATACTAAGTATGATCGGTCATACACTCAATAATATAACCGATTAGACATAGTGTAATTTGTAAGAGTTTGTAAACAAAAAGTTTGTAAATATAATCTTTTCCGAGAAACAAAACAATTTATTGCGGGGGAAAATTGCATTGTTCTTAGCTCCTATTTACCTTTTCCTTTTGAACTAAAATCTAAATCTTACCAAGAAAAGACCTGGGTAACTGGCATTATGGGCTAAATCTTACTGGGAATGAAAACAATGTGGAAAATCTCACCAAGAATCTGAAGGTTGAAAGAGGATCTCCATTGACCAGTTGTGTTCGTGCCTGAGGTGTTGCAGCAGATAGCATACAAATCAAAGACTCCCATTGGTTCCTTCCCAGCGAGTCACCCACGAACATCACGGTTTTGCCTTTCATCTTCATCAGAAAATCAACCCCATTGAACCTACCATGACATAACGCCACAAAACTATATTCAGATTATGTTGAACATGCATACTAGATTATATTATATCAGACATTACAAATTCAGCAGAAAATGCAGAGACATTAAAGAACACAACAGTAACACAATATCAAGGTACGAGAGTGTCTAATTTTTATATGAACATGTCATATGATGAATCCAAGTACTAGTAATTGATTTAAATATTTCTTCCTTTTCGTTTCACGAACCTTATTATTAAAATTATAATAATCATTATTAAATAACTAATATTCATCACATAATATGATCACATGAAAATTAAATATGAGAGTATTCCCGCTCGTCATAGGACACGTTCTCTTTTTTGTCCTATTGTGTTATGTTACGTCTAGTGTTGTTGTTTGTTTGTACCTTGGGAGCTCGCAATGGAGGGGCTTCCAACGGTATTTGAGGTAACCAGAATCTGGACGACCGTACATTTGGCAATTGAATCCTGGGTCTATGATTGGACACCTAGAAGATTGGTAAAGTGGGTATGTTTCATCACGCACCCAAGTGCCCACGAACAATGAACAAGTGCTTTCGTTGACTTGGACCATTGGTCTCTGCTGTTGGAAGAGGTTACGGTGACGTCTCAAGTTTAACAGCGGAGACGAAGAAGCTACTTGGCATTGAAGGGAAAGTAGGAGAAGAAGAGCGAAGAATGAGCACAAAACACCACAAGAAGATTGAGAGCAAAGAAGGGCCATTGTAGAATCTAATAAGAGAGAAACTAAGAACAGAAGAGAGACGCAAACAGAGAAACCATAAATAGGTAAACTGTTTTCAAATATATATATGAAGGATTGGGCTTTCGAGTCTTTCAGAAACCTTGAAGAGATTTTAGAAAGATGAACGTCGCCGCCATGCAATTTTAAGAAAACATAAAAAGAATCTCACCATATCTTATATTTTAAGTATGTTGCATGATTTTTTAGGATTTTTTTTTATTTCCTTAAATTTTATGATTTATTTCTTGATTTCAGAGTTTCCAAATCAATATAAATAGAAATTAATGCTTTGACTTTTATAAGACAAACTAACGTTTTAAATTAATACTGATTTTATATTCTTTTATTTAATTTTCATTCTCTTTTTCTTCCCTCCCTATTTAAATCTTTGTAATTCAACACTAACATGGTTTTTTTAATGGGGTCCATACTCCATTATTATATTTAGTGTTTTGGGAATGTCGACCCGGTAACGGAACTTAATAGTGTACAACAACTTGAAGTCGCACATTATTTCAAAACTAACACATGTTTGGTATGCTCTATAATTAAGATTGGATAGAATAAGCTTATATAATATATTATAATATTTTTAATTATTTGTTAGGATTATCGTATAGTATAATTTTATATAGTAAAAAATTTTAATACATTAAAATGATGTACAACTTAATTCGATCTCTAAAGAGGTAGAATTAGACCTGATAAGATATTAATATATTAACATCATTAATCAGTGCAATTCTCAGGAATTAATATTTTATTTTATATTAAAATAAAAAATATTTTTTCAATATATTAATTTTTAAAATATTGAAAAATTTTATTTTTATAAAAATTAATATGTTTATTTGGACATACTGATAAACATATTTTTATAAAAATTAATATCATATGATATATATGAAAAAATTATATAAATTTTTTATTAAAGAGTATTTTTATCAAAAATACTTATTTTTATCCTATCTACTATTATACAATGCATTACTAAATATTAGATAATATTATCTTATACAATATTATGTCAAATGTTGTAGAATATTAAAATTTAATCAAATTTTATACCATCAAATTTTATACAACCAAACCTTATCCGATAACTCAATGGTGTATCGTGCGAAAGTAATATCAAGATCAAGATATGAAATTAACTTCATTACTTTGGCACATCATTTTCTAAGCGTACTGAGGCGATAAATTTTATTTTTTCTAAAATGGCCAGTCTGAAACCAAATATTCTTGAACTGGCACGTAACACTCCACGTGCCAAACATGTCTCATTTTACTACCACAGTGTGTTTTACTAATTTAAGGAGGATCCGCCACTATGCCATGCTGATGATGCATTGCTGCATCAAGCCATCAATCAACTCAAAATTGTCAACAACCCCTTTCCGTGAAAGCAGCCCCCACTTTATTATCTCAGTCAGGTCAAACTGATCCAGCCCACATCTTTGGAGACCTTCTTCAATAATTCCCTTACACACCAATCTCCCTTTTCCGATGCAATCTCGTATATGATATCATCGTAAACCACAAAACAAAAAAAAAACAGGTTTCATCTCAGTTTCACACGCTCACCAATGGCCTGGTTCAGAAGCCTCACCAAGCATACTGCTTTTCATCTCAGCAGACCCAGAAACACAGACCCTTTTCACCTTTTGCCACCTTTCACTACTTTTCTCTCTCACTTCAGCAGCACCGTCGCGGAGGAGAGCCCCTCTTCCGGTTCAGCTGCTCCGGTTCCGTATGCCGGTTTGGGACAAACGAAGCCCCACGAGAAGCCACGGGTGGTGGTGCTGGGTTCCGGTTGGGCCGGGTGCAGGCTCATGAAGGGGTTGGACCCTGAAATCTATGACATTGTTTGTGTCTCACCTCGCAACCACATGGTTTTCACCCCTCTCTTGGCTTCAACCTGCGTTGGTACTCTCGAGTTTAGATCCGTTGCTGAACCCATTGCAAGGATCCAACCCGCTATTTCCAAGGAACCCGGTTCTTATTTCTTCCTTGCTAATTGTACTTCCATCGATGCTGATAAGCATGAGGTATGTTAACTTGTTTTCTTTCATGGTGCATGTATGTTTTCTTCTGCTCAAGTTTTTTTTTCAGTTTCATGGTATGTTTGATCTGGGGTACTGCATACTCCGATGTTGGAACTTGGAAATTTTCATATGGTTTAGTTATTGCGGAAAAAAAAAAAAGAGTTTTTGAAAGATCTCAGTGGATAATAGGATTGAAGTTCCTCAAAGAATTCAATTGTAATATTGTGAGTTCCTGGTTGGGGGTTCAAAAATTAGCATGTCATGGCATAAATATGTAATGATTTTTGTTTCATAGACCTTTGGAATGGTAGATTTTAGAATTTTATTTCAGTTTTTCAAGTTAATGCAATTCTTTGTAAGAAGAATGGTGGAAGCGATTGAATTGAGCATGATGTGGTCACTTGATAATGGACATGTATGGTCAATATGCATATCGTAAAACCATTAAAACGCACCTCACAGTAAATGGATTTATGCAAATTTTTGTTTTTCGAAAGAGTCCAACTGTGCAGTTTGATCCTATTGGTCTACCCTACTTATAAAGATTGGTTATGGTTGTGTTGGAACTAAAACTGTCTAAGCAGTGACTGGAACTAGAAATTGCAATGAAAATTCAATTACATATAGATTTCTTACTCTTTCTCCCTCTCCTCTGAACAAAATGGTATGATCCTAGTAATAAGCTGTTGGTTCTCATAATGTGGCTGAATTTGGGAGAATCTGAAACTTGGTTTTGAAGGTGCAATGTGAGACTGTAACTGAAGGAGTGCAGACACTAGATCCATGGAAGTTTACAATATCATATGATAAGCTAGTAATTGCATTAGGAGCACAACCCACAACTTTTGGAATTCATGGAGTCCATGAACATGCAATTTTTCTTCGTGAAGTTCACCATGCACAGGAAATTCGTCGGAAGTTGCTCCTGAACTTGATGATGTCTGATGTTCCAGGTTTATGATAATTTTGCTATAGTATTATTAGCTTGATATGAATTCATTTGAAAAAAAAAATTGTTTGTTGTACATTACCTCTGTAATCTGTATTTTTTATTTGGATAAAGGGATTACGGAAGAGGAAAAACAAAGGCTGTTACACTGTGTGGTTGTGGGAGGAGGTCCCACAGGAGTTGAATTCAGTGGTGAATTAAGTGATTTTATCATGAAAGATGTCCGCCAGAGATATTCTCATGTGAAGGACTATATCCATGTTACTTTAATTGAGGTATGCTTAGTTGCATTAGATATGTGATTGGTAAAACCAAATAGACTGTATAGTTGTTATGGCAACAAACGTTTTGCTCTTGCCGTTGTATATATCCAATATCCAGCAATTCTAGCCAACATAATGGTTAGAAAAACCTAACAGTTCCTGGAAGCCATTTTTGTTGTAATAAATCATCATGTTCTCAATGCCAAGAATGTCTTTTAAGTTAATTTGTGCTGTTAACCAAAATTATTCATGCCTTTTTAGGCCAATGAGATATTATCCTCCTTTGATGACCGACTCAGGCGCTATGCCACCGCGCAGTTGACAAAGGTGAGCTATATGTTGAAACTTGAAAGAGTTTCTTTACTGTTTGTTCAATATGTTCCTGTTGATTTTAAACTTCTGAATATCATATGAAAAAAATAAATTCTGCTTTCCGAATGAAGAAAATTAGTCTATGGTATTAATTGCGAAAAGACCAAATATAATCATGATACAACGTTTCTAGCAGAGGTATTTAGAATCCTTCATATAATTGCTGGGACTCTTCATCTTAGTGCAATCAGTATGCTGAAAACTGATTGGCAGGTTAGCTGTTAAAATTTTTCACAATTAGTTTAATATCCCCTCATATTGAAGTTTCTATCAGTCAGGAGTTCGACTTGTTCATGGCATTGTGAAAGATGTGCAAGATCAGAAGATTATCCTTAATGATGGTACCGAGGTTCCATATGGTTTGCTGGTATGGTCTACTGGAGTTGGTCCATCGCAAATTATTCACTCTTTGGATCTCCCTAAATCTCCTGGTGGAAGGTTGTTCTTGTACTTCAATATAGCTGCATTTATTTATTTCCATTGACAACCTTTGTAAATTTACAATTTGGCAGCTGATTTCTCTTTAGATATATAGTATTTTGATCTGAGTTATCAGGAAAGGCAGGATCATGTTAGTCCAAAAATTACTGTATTAGCCTAAAGCAAATTGTGACAGTTTTCTCATTGCAGGATTGGCATTGATGAATGGCTTCGTGTTCCTTCAGTACAGGATGTCTTCTCAATAGGTGACTGCAGTGGATTTGTTGAAAGTACTGGAAAACCAACACTTCCTGCTTTAGCCCAAGTAAGTGATATTGGGTTGATTGATTAGTTTCTCCTAACATACACTTTCATTTCTTAAATTCCTGCAATATTTGGTTTTGGTTTTACAGTAAGTTCTGAGTCTCTGACACATTTCGTACTAAATGTATTACTTGTATGCTTAGTGGTGGTAGTGGTTCATGGATGAAGTGGTGTGGCATGTTTCTTCTTTGCCTGATAGCTTGTGCTTGTGAATTTAATGCATTGCCATTTGAATTCCACAGGTGGCAGAGAGGCAAGGTAAATATTTAGCTAACTTATTAAACAAAATAGGTAAGGCCGATGGAGGGCGTGCAAACAGCATAAAAGACATAGACTTTGGGGATCCGTTTGTTTACAAGCACCTAGGTAGCATGGCAAGTGTTGGCAGTTATAAGGCTCTAGTGGACCTCAGACAGAGCAAGGTGATTTTTATCATTCATGAGCTTTTGCTTGTGCTTTAAAAACTTATATATAGTTTGATTTACTCATGTATTATCTATCTCCTACAGGAAGGGAAAGGGTTATCTCTGGCAGGTTTTATTAGTTGGTTTGTTTGGCGCTCAGCATATCTTACTCGTGTCATCAGCTGGAGGAACAGATTCTATGTAGCTATCAACTGGGCTACAACTTTTGTGTTTGGCCGTGATATAAGCAGAATATGAAAATTTTAAGGTAAACACACTTTCAGCATGTTTATGAACTGTTCTCAAAAGCTAACCCTCTCCATTTTTATGTAATTTTTTATTTAGGCTTAGAAATGTTGATAGGGCCTTCAGATTGTGCTTTTCTTTATTGGTTGCATTGCTTTGCAGGTTATTATTAAAACAATAAGAGGATGATGAAATTCAATTTGGTAGAAACAGCAAGTAATTCTCAAGAGATGAATTTCAGTTCGCTAAACAGCAAGGATCTGTACTTGTTCATGATATTTGCTACATGTTCAATTTGGTAGAAACAGTGGCAGTGGAAAAGAGGTTACACGAGTGTTAGCTCAAAAGGGAAGACAATAAATTTGGCCGTCTTTGGCCTTTCATTCATAATCAAAAGTGTATACACGTCATGATTCAATTTGCAGCATCTCGTATATTGCTTATCACCAATAAACCAATTTTCATGTTTATATAAACTGTTCACCAATTGTACGATCACAATAATAATAATATATTATGTCAATAGATTCTTTGGGTGGAAAAGTTGGTCATATGTGATTCTTGCAACTAGTACGGGTCCTTCCTAGGGTGTGAAAAAAATTAAATGAATCGAGCTGAATTGTGAATTGATATGAACCTTGAATTATTATTTTTTTAACCAGATCAAGAATCGAATCATTTTTTCTTTGAGTTGGTTTCTAATCATATTTTCAAAACATGAAACGAATTACTTTACCAATTAAAAGTTAAAAAAAACCAAATGAACCAAAGTATAATATTTTTTCGAATCGATTCAAAAATCGAATTACTTTTAAAACCGGTTTAATTTGTCCAAACCAAACCACTTTTTTACTTAGATTTGATGTAGAAAACCAAATCAAACCCTACACACCCCTACGGCCCTACCTCCCATTTCAACTGCCGATGATATCCGTGAAAATCAAAATCAATTTTACACAAACAAATAACTTTATAAAATGAGATTTTACGAAATCACCACCTATGTAACACTGATACCGACACAGGACACGTGACACGATACGACACGACACTCTGACACGTTAATTTTAAAAAATGTTAAATTTCGACACGCTAGGACACGTTTTGATAGTAAATAATATTTTTAATTTATGTAGTGTATATTATATTTAATATTCAATAATTTAACAAAAAATGAATCTAAACTTATAATATTCATAAATTTTACAAAGAAACATAAGATATCACAAATATTTATATTAAACTCAATAAAATAGTAATCGTAATCCAACCAATCTAATAGTTGAAACTAAAAATTCAACACAATACAACCTTTAAACCTTTTTTTGAATTTCTATAACGCATGTTGGAGTGTCAAGGAGTGTCGGAGTGTCCGAGAGTGTCGGACACGACACGTCGGGGGTTTTGAAGTATCGGTGCTTCATGGGTCGCCACAACTGAATAGTTGTACCGTGCAAATCATATTCACGAAATTGTGCTTAAAGAAGTCGTTATTACAACTTACACACAGGATCATTACTGAAGTTTTCATTTCTTTAATCTATTGTTTCTATCATTAGTATCTCGATATGCATGTACTTTCCATTGCTCATTCATGTTTAACTTTGTTAGAGTACCTTGATATAGTTTTATCAACACATTTCTATAACACGTCTAGCTTATGGGTCTTCTACTTTGACACAGTAATGTAGCCTAAATTGCCTTTTCCTATCCTTCGATTTTTCAAGTAGTAGATGGAGTTACTAGAGCTGATAACAAGAAGATGGCAGAATGTCGAAAAAAGTAGAATGAGAGTGTAAGCCATGCCTATCACAAAGTTCAATTAACTGAGTTTGCCTTCAGCAGCTACTTGGTTCTTTCAATACAGAAAGTTCATGTTCCAGGATAAACACCTGAAAACCTTACAACGTGATATTCCTATGATATCTGTATACCAGTCTCTACTTCACAATGCAATGGCAGGTCCGGGTACATCATTTATACCTGTTCAAAATACATCATTTATACCATTGGCAAGTCTAGAATTTGCAATCTTTTTGCTAATCAGATCCTTCAACTCTATCTCTCCTGGAAACCTTCCCTCCTTCAGTTTAGAGAACAACTTCAAGGGCAGAAGAGTTTAAAGTAGTTAATAATAATTCAAAAGCATTGAAGATGGCAAGATGCCATTTATTTACCTTACCTGTCATCTAACCACCATCTTAGTAAGGCAGGGAGGCCAGAGGGGAGTTAAAAATTGGTTCAGATAAGAACTTTTTAAAAAGAAAAGAAAACACGTTTATTCAAGATTAATTTGATATTGGTCCATTTCTTAGGAGTTATACAAATAAACCCTACAGTAATGATCCCACAAATTATATAATTCAAAACACTGAACACAAGAAACCTAATGATCAAAATAATATGTTGCAAAACCAAATACCCAATTAGTTGAAAGTTGAACGCAAGGTGGGAAAAAGCTCTCCCCCCACTACCTAGAAAAAGCATGAAGACATAATTTTAATCTGAAAGTAGAACTTCCAAACTACGCAAGTTTATGTAAGCATTTCAAAGGGAAGGACCACCATGGAGTCATTTGGCATAAAGTAACAAAAATGTTTCTCGTTTAGCTGAAGTGGAGGATAAGCCCCAATCCCCCAGGGTCTGCCCACACTATCTCATAATATATTGCCCAGAAATCTTAAACTAGCTGAAGTGGAGGATAGGCCCCAATCCCCCAGGGTCTGCCCACACTATCTCATAATATCTTGCCGTAGAAATCTTAAACTAGTTTGTGTTAGTTAAATACAATATCACCCAATAAATATGCATTCAACAACAAAATACAGCCCCCTGCAGAAAGAATGATAAGAATGCAACTAGTAGCTAAAAATAATGATGGTGCTAACATATTACATGATAGTGGCTAAAATTTTCCCAGTGAATATTCAGCTAACAGGGAAAATCAAGTGAAGTGGTAAAAATGTTGATAAACTAGTCATATGAGACACCTATCCAATTATGATTGATTACATGTGCTACCAAAGAGTCACAAAGCATAACAAAACTTGCATTCACTGGAGAGAAAGATTAGAGGCTCAACTAGCAAAGAAATGTTTACTCATATATATAAGAAAAATGAAAGATAGAAGGAAGGCACCAACCAGTTCACCATTGAAGTAAACTTCAAAGGCCCCGGAACTCTGTAAGAATGACTGCAAGGTATTCCCAAGAAGCCAGGTACTAGCGATGGTTCCAAACTTATTAGCACGCAAGTTGTAATACCAAGGAGGAGGTGCAACAAAACCCAACATAGGAAAAATCTGTTCCCCTGCAACGACAACCCCTATAACACCAATCTGTACAACTGGTACCACTTTGCTAAGCAAACGCTTCGGAAGCGGTGGGGGATAATTTGCAAGAATAACCTCAGTTCCAGGAAAAGCAATCTCCAACATATTCTTCATTGTTACTGCTGTTCCCCTACATACAATACAATCACCCATTTAGACCAACTTTCCCATCCTAAACACAGAATCATGCCTAACAACGCAAGCAATGAACCGACTATATGAAACACTAAACAAAACCATAAAAAAAACAATGATCTTGAACAATACTTCCCTGGCTAACAACCCAGATAAGATTTTGCATTCTTGATGCATAAACCAAAAAAAAACAGATGTAATACATAAATTTTTAGGGTCAATTCCCCCAATACCCACAAACTAAATGAATTAGTTAAGCTAAAAAATCTTTCCTTTACACCATTTTTCTCTCTCTAACATTCAAAAACATCAGTACAACGACAACAACAATAAAATTATATGAAAATAAGGGAGAGTACTTACTTGTAGGAGCAAGAAGAGCAGTAATTAATGTTAACAGTGTTGTCGAGAGCCACACCTCCAATATTGCTGGTGGGTTTCTGAGATTACACGAAGCGACCCATTATAGATGTACAAAAACTATTGATAAGATCGACTAATGAAAAATTGCATGATGGGAATTGAAATTACCTCGGAGGGGAACTCTATGGCTACAGGGTCAACCACTGGTTGGAGGTGGTGGTGGCGGGTGGGAGATGGCTTCGGCGGCGGCGGGGAAGATGTGAATAGGGATAAGAGGTCAGAACAGAGAAGGAAGAGAGGCAAACCCAGCATCAGAAACTGAGCGCGGTCCATAGCTAAGGCACAACCGTCGAAGAAGAAACACTCAGATGATGTTCTACACCTAATTCTTATTCTGACTATGGACAAATCTCACAAGATGGAAGATATTTTCAATTTTAAAAATGTAAAAAATTCATCTATTTCCAGTTATCATAAATATTAGTTAAACTAATCATTTTAAGGATTATTGTATTTAGTGAGCTTTTTGACCCTTTTGTCCCTCGTTAATTAATTAATAATTATTTTGTCTCTTATTCAAGATTATCTATCAATCTGTCCCTCCTTAATCAGTTAACTTGAACATTTAATAAATTAAATGGTCAAAATAGACAAAAATAGTTGACTCGAGATTTAATCGATAAATCTATGTGTTAATCGATTAAATGATCAAAATAGCACATGAATATAAATGCAGAAACAAAGAAAGTGAATGAAAGCCTTCTGGATGTCTTTGTATAAAGTTTGAGAATTTTTTTTTTTTAATTTGAAATATTTAATTGTATATTTTCATACAAAGCAAAGGGAAGAACCCCCCCCCCCACTCTCCTGGTCCCGTCCTGATCCAAACTATGTTAAGTTGAATGTTAACGGTGCTGTTTCAGGTGTTAAGGCTGCTTGTGGTGGCATCCTTCGAGATTCCAATGGCTCTTGGATTAGTGGGTTCTCCATGTTTTTAGGTTCGTGCTCCTCCTTTCAGGCAAAATTGTAGACAATCTATCATGGCTTAATTTTGGCTTGGAATATGGGATGCAGGAATGTTGATTTAGAAAGTGACTTTTCTCAAGTTGTTAGCCTTCTTACCACTTCTGGTAATGACTCTCGAAGGCTCCCATTGGTTGCCAAGATTCAAGCTGTTTTGAACAAAGATTGGGATGTGTCTTGTGTGAATATTTCTAGATCCATCAATAGTTGTGCAGACTGGTTAGCGAAGGATGCATTTTGCAGGGAGTTTTGTAACGCTCAGCCACTTGCAAGAATCAATGACTGTCCCCACACACTAACACGAGACTTTTCAGTGTGCTTCCAGCATAGTCTCTGGAATCCCTCTCTTTCGGGTGTTGATTCGATTCATTCATGAACCCCAAGCTGCAAGATTTGGCATGAGCCGCTCATTGTCCGTGCCCTTTCGCACCGGCGATCACTCCCTGCCCTTGCCAGCTCTTGGGATGTTACATGTCCACCAGCTTGCCCACCAGCTTCCGCCTGGTTCATCCACGAACCACACCGTACTGTAAGTGAGGCCCTGCTCTGATACCACTTGTAACGCTCGACCACTTGCAAGAATCAATGACTGTCCCCACACACTAACACGAGACTTTTCAGTGTGCTTTGTCCTCACTCGCACACTTCCCGGGAAAACTTCCCAGGAGGTCACCCATCCCAGATTGCTCCAAGTCAAGCACGCTTAACTGTGGAGTTCTTCCGATCCGGGCTACCGAAAAGTAGATGCATCTTGTTAGTATAGGTAGTACCAATTAATTCTTATAAGCCCTTCCTAACTGTATCGTCCCATACCAGCACAGTCTCTGGAATCCCTCTCTTTCGGGTGTTGATTCGATTCATTCATGAACCCCCAAACTGCAAGATTTGGCATGAGTCGCTCATTGTCTGTACCCTTTCGCACCGACGATCACTCTCTACCCTTGCCAGCTCTTGGGATGTTACAAGTTTGGTCTCAATGTCTTCCATTCTCCTCACCAGGATCTGGTTCCTCTCATTGAAGCTGATATATGGGATCCTGGGATTAGCTCTTCTGCTGCTATCAGCGTCCCTGCTGCTGTTTTTCCTTTTAGTTAGTTTTCCTCTTCTTGTTTTGGGGCTATGCCCCTGTATGTACCAAAAAAAAGGGGGGGAAGAAGATCACAAATCTACAGTTGTCTTGGGCATGATGCAAATCGTATATTTGCAAAGCGTATATCCGGTACCCAACATGCAATTCGACCCTCAAGTCAACATTTAATTGATTAACCACGGAGATTTAATCGATTGGTATGACGACGGTGTCGATGACGGTGGTGATGGTGATAATGGTAATTGTGGAGAGTGATTGAGAGTGATCGATTACCCAAAAAGAACTCAGATAGTGTTTGGTTGGGGAGAAGTTGAAATTTTGGTGGGTAAGTGCATGTGGGAATCTCACTCAACCACGTTTGGTTGAAGCTTTGAGGAAAATTTCCCCAGCAAAGCCGTTTCCCCTGCAAAGCAATCTCAAGTGCAAAAATCAGATATCGACACTGTTGGGAAGCCATTTCAACAGGTGGTTTTAGTTGAGGGTATCGGATATGTGAAAAGGGTTAAAAATGCATGACAAATATACCCCTCTTTTTTAAGGTGAGGAACTTGAGTTTGGTGAGCTTTGCGATGGTGGGCTGGATTGGGGCGGTGAGTTTGGGTAGCTCGTGGAATTCGAGAATCTCCAGGTAAGTGAGCTCACCCATATATAGGAGTATCAATTCTTGATGCACGACAATAAGCTTGTTGAATAAAGGGTTGTTTCAAATAAGGGTTATTTGGTAATTTAACTAAATTTGCCCATCAATATTTTAATTTCAACCAAACACACATTCAAAAAATTTACTCAACTTTCCCGGTAAAATTATATCCAACCAAACAACTTTTTTTTAACTTTCCTACCAAACTCACTTTCCAACCATTTCCCAGTAATTACATTTCTCTAGTATTCAAAAAATTTCTCCCCAACCAAACACTACCTCAAGGTTCGATGTGTCTATCGGATCCATATATTAATCCGATCATCACATCATTATTATTTTAAAAACTGAATTCCCTTAAAAATATAATAACACGTTATTATTTCTTTTTTAATCTTAACTAGAAGCATGATTGCAACTTTTTACGTTCGGAATTTTAATTCTTTTTAAGAGCATGGCTTGTTTGTTATCATACTCAATCATTATTAGTAAAATATTATTAACATAAAAATATATTTATCTATACTATTATATAAAAGAAACTCCTACCCCATTATTAAATTTATGTTTTTTTCAAAATTAAATTCATAAGCATATCATGTTGTTCTTTTTACTTTGTTCTTTTTACTTAATTCTTTACCATTATACCAGTCCTTTTTTTCTTCCTCGTATTATTCTGTTTTCATCTCTTTATTTCTATTCACACATTATAACATAATAAACTGAATTGTACTTGATTTTTTTATATAATATTTAAGGGTAATTTGTAGAGAAAGGCATTAAGTAGTTTACCAGAGCTTTTTCACCCTTTTGCCCCTTATTAATTAATTAATAATCATTTTGCCCCTGATTCGAAACTATTTATCAATCTGCTCCTCTTTAATCGATTACCTTGCATTTTTAAACGACTAAATGGCCAAAACAGACAAAAAATGGCTGTTGGGAGATTTAGTTGACTAAATCTCCCTATTTAGTCGACTAAATCTCCATATTTGACACAAAAAAAAATAAGTCAGTATGATTTTAATCGATTAAGTAGGGAGATTTAGTCGATTAAATCTCCCAACAACCATTTAGTCGATTAAACATGCAAAGTAGTCGATTAAAGAGGGGCAGATTGATAAATAGTTTCGAATCAGAGGCAAAATAATTATTAATTAATTAATGAGGGGCAAAATGGTCAAATAGCCAGTTTACCAGCCCAAAATATACACAATGCCAATTATGAAACAATTTCACATCGAGCTTTTTGAACAATCCTCAAGTTCATGAATATGCTAAATACATACTAATTATTCTTATTTTGTTGCAAGAGTTTGCAAGACAGAGAGAGGGTGAAGATATTGGTTCAACTGCAACAACTGAAAATATCTGAAATTAAGCCAAACCTTGAGATGTAAGAAATTAACACACACATGACACTATTCACGATAGTATAGCAAGTTTTTCTGTTGGTCAGAAAACCCCACCAAATTATTATTCAGAGTATACAAGTAATCATGCTATCATCTTATTATACTCTGCTTACACTTGAATTTTTCTTCACTTATTATTATTACTCCAAAATTTAAACTCCCCTCAACACTTCTCCAAATGCTAAATTGTTGTTTTGGTCAGAAACACACAGATCAAAATAGCTTGAAGAGGGACGACCTTAAAGTTTTCTGAGTTCCAAGCCAGTGTTGCATATGGACTCCAATGGCATCCAAGTAAAAGCTGCTCCTCCCATGAAAACCCACCACCTTGCCCTGTGTAGTTGTTGAGGTGAAGAATTTCCCTACTTCCTCACCATATGGACCATATTGACCACGACTTGTATGGAAAGTCAGTGACTTTATGACTATATGCTGCTCATCCTTAGTAATTGACCCGTAATAGCCAGATATACAAGTCAGCACCTCATGTGGATACTCCAGTTGTATCTAAAATCACACAGTAATCTGTATCAGTTAGTTTGTAGCTTGTTTCCTTTCCATTACCTTAGATATCAAAACAAATAAAAAATAAAAAAGTCACACAGTAAGTGTAACAATAAGTATGTAAAGAATGGTCCAAAGTACATTTTGTAGTTGTTTTAGTTGTTATTACATTTTGTAGTTGTTAAACAGGTGGGATCAGGACCGGCCACTATAACAAGTGTAATCTTTATTTAAAGATTACACCAACGTAAGTTACACTGTCAATCTTAATCATTAATTTTATTTATTAATTTTATTTGCATTTAACGGTTTACGTGACTAATAAATTAGAGTCTTTTAAGTGCCAATAGATCGAAAGTTAAAATTTAGTATAAGAGATGATATAAATTCATCCTTGGGTAAGAGAGGGAAACAGAAAAAATGTGCTTAAAGAAAGTGGAAACTTAGAATCATACCCTATGCATGGTGTCTCCTCCATTACCACCATGTTTTACAGACCATACAGATTGCCTGCTTCGATCATACTCAATTTGAATAGAGCAGATGCCTTCTGGTACTTTTGTCAAATAAATCTGTTTAATCCCAGAAAAGACTCCATCATCCCAGGGTTTACCTCCATCCCCACCCCATGGTCCCGGTCCACATGGAGCTGGTTCTTTGATCACACCACAAGAAACCTGGGAAAAAGGGAGCAAAGTGAATAGGATAACCCATACAAAGAGATAACCAAATTGTTAAATGTCTTAAGTATCTTCTAAAAGTTTATTATCAAAAAGGAATACCTCTTCAGCTGCTGCTGGCTTAGCAAGTACCAGTTTGGTTGGCCATTGAGCACTTCCTATTTCACCAATACTTGTTTCCCTAGGGATGATTTCCTTGGTAGGTGTTGCCACCGGTACTACTACTTTCCCTTCTAGCACATGTACTCCAAAAGCATCTAGGAACAAACCTTTTCTCCCATGAATGCCTACCACTTTACCTTCTTTCACCTTTGTGGTGAAATAAGTTCCTTGTTCATCCCCATATGGTCCATACTTCCTTTTGTTGGTGTGGAAAGTTAGTGACCTTATAACAGCAGGACCCATGTACATCAAAGCTCCATAGTAGCCAGATATATGTGTCAGGACTTCACATGGGAAATCAAAGACTATCTGCAAAATGATGCACAACAATTGCTAAAGAATCAATCTGATTTGCACTAGATTATTAAGTAGAGTAAGCTAACTTTACTTGCATGATTTGTTCACCTTATCATTTTTATATCCACCAGTCCCACCTTGTCTGCATCCCCATATGGCATCCCCATCATACTCATACAAAACTCTAATCCATACAATTCCAACATTGCGCGACAAGTTGATTTGCCTGATTCCTGCATAGGTTCCATCATCGAATCCATATCCACCAATGCCACCCCAAGGCCCATATGTGACTACCCCTTTAACCTTTGAGGGTGACTTTTCCAAATGAGCTATCTGAAATGAAGATAGGTTCTAAGATTTATTTGATTCAAAAGCCAAATTTTGAGAGTTGACAAGAAATTAAGGAATACTGAAGTCAAAGAGATTATCCATGCAGGCTCTCTTACCTTTTCTTTGTGTTCAATATTGTTTGATTCTTCGACAATAGAAATCTTCCTGGAGACATTGTTTGGTAGAGGCTTACTGGAATCATCTTTCTGTCTCACAGCAAGAACAATATCATAGTTTTGGTTCACACTTCCTCGTATTACAGAATAACCACAATTCTCAGTATTGTTAGTTATGTGGCTCTGCGAATGAACCAAAGTTTTGGATGGATTTGGTTGCTTCAAGGACTTCAGATAGACTCCAATGGCATCTAGATACCAACCACACCTTCCATGGAACCCAACAATCTTGGCCCCAGTCACTGGGACAGAAAAATGTGTCCCCTGTTCAACACCAAATGGTCCATAAGTTTTCTTGTTACTCTCAAAACTCAGTGACAGAACTAAGTTTGGCCCCCATTGATTTAAGCTACCATAGTATCCATAAATGGAAGTTAGGAACTCATCTGGGAATTCAAGCTTCACCTGCAACACAGTCATATATCGTTAGTTAATAATATATGCACCAAATTTAATTAGTACCAACTTCTACCTTCATAGATTCTTTAGTGCCAATATTGCAAATCAATGTCACAAGATCAGCTAAGGCCATGGATCCTTTACCTTGTCAGTTTTATGGCCTCCACTTCCACCATGCTTCTCTGACCAGATAGAGGATCCTTTCTTATCATATTCAATCTGGATGGAGTCAATTCCTGCCCCATGAACTATCACCAATTGCCTCACTCCTGAGTATACCCCATCATCCCAACGGGACCCTCCATTGCCTCCCCATGGCCCAACTGATGCAGGTTTCTTTATGGAATCCTCAGAACTCTGCACCCAAAACATCACGCAACTCAAATGTGTTAAAAAAGAGAGAAAAAACATATAAATTGTTAAACATAAAATTAGAGGCAATCTCTGCATTAAGTGCTATGTAACATGAGCTTCTTTAAGCGTGTACTACCATCTTCTTCTGCTTGTGGGAAGAGAATGATAGACTTTGGACAGAGAATACTGCAAGTGAAAGTGTTAATGTGGGTGTAGCTAGAGGAACGCGTAAGAGGAATTTAAGGCAGCAGAGGGTGGGTTTGTGGCAGGGAACTTTGTCTAAGAAAATAATATAGATGAGGAACTATGCAGAAGAAGCTAATTCGTGTTCCACCATGGAAGGAAAGGATTGAAAGGCAGGGAATCAGATTCCCCACAGAAATCCATCCCTGGTTTTTATTCAGAGAAAATTTCATGCACTTTTTATGGTCAAGGAGCAAACATTTTCTTTCCCCAATCTTATTCCCCATTTTCAGAACAAAATTATTGGAGAAAAGGAAGGAATACAATAACTTTTGGAATTTAATCCGGAATCTGGAGCACTCAGACTCTGTTGCTTCCGCAGGCACTGGTGCTCTGATGCCATTAGTGGTACAGCTTTCTTTTTGTATGTGATTCCTTATGATGATTGCATTTTCTGCACCCTTTAGTGCTTACTTGTTTAGCTATTTCTAGATACGGTGTCTGTATTAGAATATCACATCATGCTTACTCACAAGGTGCTTCTAATAAACTACTAAGGGAAGAATCTATGACGCTTTGTGGATGCTTACTGATGCGACACTTTGGATTATACAAATATTTTTTTCAGGTTGCATTTTGTAGCTCCACTGGATTTCCTATCATTAGACTATGAAGCATCTTTTAATGACAATTTGTAACTTATAAGATAAACATGAAAGGACCACAATGATTGATTTCATAATTTATTTATATCTTCTCATTGGAAATTACCAACTGGACATGCATTCAAATCTTTCATCTGGAAAGCATCACCAAATGCGTACACAATAGCCAAATGGAGTTCTGTATAGTTTAACCTGATACATAATGTAATAAAGGGAAGTCAAAAACTCGGGAGTGGATCCTCTCATGTGTTAATTAACATGATCATGTCATGTGAGGCAATCATAATCATACATGGGTGAGTTAATGGTGATAAGGGAGGAGAGAAAAAAAATATAAGGATAGGAAGTTACACAATCATCACCGTTGATTTAATTATTAATGGTTAAGATCCTCCCACATGACATGATCATGTTAAATTACACATAAAGATGATCCATTTCCCAAAAACTCAGTAGTGTGGAAGGTTTATTTTATTCATGAAGTTATTGTCAAAAGATTTATGTACATCAAGAACAACCATAATACATGACAGATTTCCGTATGTCTGGCATCAATGATTCTCTCTAACATCTTATTGCTCTACCAATAATCCCTACAAGAACAGTGGCCACCTTTAAAATGGTGTAAGCAATTTGAATCACTTAAATATATTTCACACCCATATGCCGACGATATGTATTTGGCTGTGTCATGGCAATCTCTACACATTCTCAAATTTTTTACTATCCGTAAAATTTGAGGAGCATCATGAGAATCTGTTAAAGCAAATGCAAATGCAAGTTTTTCACTATGTACACTACTATTATTTTCCTTCTCTTCTTCCTCAATGCAAAGTCCATTGTCAGAAATATCTGCCTTGACATTTTCAGCTACCCTTTTTAGCCAAGAATGTAGCTTGTCTGAATATGGTTTCGACTGATCTCCAACTACAAAAGTATGGACCATGTTTTTCCTTTCAATCCAGCATTGCCCAACAGGTTTCTTAACAGCCATTTCTTTCTCCAGCTTTGTCATATTTGGAGCATCCCAAGACATTCCACATAAAGAATATGCTTGTGAAAGTACATGCTGAGTTATATTATTTCCAGGTTCCAACTCAAGCAAACGCTCTGCTGCTAGGATTGCCAATCTAAAATTCCTGTGAATTCTGCATGCGGTCAGCAAGGCAGCCCATACAGAGGAATTAGGCTCAATGGGCAAGTTTTGTATAAACTCTAGTGCTTCAGCAAGCTTACCTGAACGACCAAGCAAATAGACCATAGCAAAATAATGATCCAGACCTGGTCTAATATGATATTCTTCGCTGAGGCTAGAGAAAACACGCTTCCCCTCCTCCACCATTCCAGCTTGACTATAAGCTAAAATAACATTTACAAAAGTACCTCTACTTAGTTGAAGTCCTTCCTTCCTCATCTGATAAAAAAGATCAAGTGCGGACTCTGAACAGCCATGTAAAACATAACCTGCAAGCAGAGAGTTCCAACTGATGATATCTTTTGATGACAATCCACCAAAAATATTTCTGGAATACATTATATTTCCTGACTTAGCGTAACTGTCAATGAATATGTTTGATACAGAAAGTTCAGACACTAAATTTCGACGCACTGCACAACAATGGATTTCTTTTACTTTCTTTCCGGCCACTAAATTAGCACAGGCATGAAGGATACTCAGCATTGTAATTGAGTTGGGGGTTATGTGGGAAAACTGCATCTGCCGAAATATCTGCAAGGCCTTGTCCTTTTGTCCACTTTGCAGGAAACCAGAAATTAATGAATTCCATGATGCTACATTTCGTTTAATTTTCCCATCTTTCTCAATCCTTTGAAAAAGATCCATCGCCTGATCAACATCACCGTTCTGCATATATGCTGTGATCATTACATTCCATGTAACAACATTAGGTGGTGGTGAATCAGATACCTGCATTTTCATAAATAATTCATGGGCTTTGCCACAGAAACCAGCTTGGATATATCCTCCAATAATTGAGTTCCAAGAATAAACATCTCTCTCTAACATCATATCAAAAATGTGTTGAGCAGCTTCCAGATTTCCACCCTTGGAATACATGTCAATCAGGGAATTACCAATTAGCACATCGTCAACCAAACCTAACTTAACAGCAATACAATGGATTTCTAATCCCATATTCAGAGATTTTAAGGATGCACATGCCGAGGTTGCACTTGCAATTGTAATATTATTAGGCTCAACCCCTGCTAAAAACATCTCTCTTAACAAATCAAAAGCTTGTATTGTCATGCCCTTATGAGTCAACCCAGAAATCATAGAAGTCCAAGTATATACATCTGGAGTAATCCCAAAACTCTCCATCTTCCTCATTAAATCCATTGCAATATCACAATACCCTAACTGATTATAACTGGCAATCAAAATGTTCCAAATTACCAAACCAGGTTCAATTCCTTCTTCCTGCATTGCATCAAAATATTTCTGAGCTTGTTCAATCTCACCCTTCTGGCAATACCCAGTTATTATTGCATTCCAGGTCACACTGCTCCTCTCATCCATACAGTTAAAAAGCTTCTTTGCACAACTCATCTCCCCACACTTAGCATAAACAGACAGAACTGAATTGTTTACATGCATAGCCGAGTGCATTCCGCTCCGAATCACCAACGAATGGATCAACCTCCCAGTTTCAAAATCCCAGCACTTTGCACAGGCTTGCAAAATCTTTGGAAGCAAAAAATCATCGGGTAAAAACCCATCTTGCATCATAGCATAAAAGAGGTCCACAACTTCCTCCCAGCTCTGGTCTCTAGAGCAAGCGCCAATCATAGCAGACCAAGTGAACAAATTCCTCTCACGCATTTCATCAAACACTTTCCGGGCATCCTCCAATTGCCCGCATTTAGCATACATGCTGATCAGCTTGGTCTCCACAAAAGGGTTCACCTTTCTCACCAATCCAATCCGAGCGTGCAACTCCCTACCCACCCAAATGCAGTCTCTGTCAATACATGACTGTAGCAGGTTCATGTAGGTGATGGGTCTCACCGTAGACCCTTGCTCACCCAGTGAGTCAAGAATTGCCACAGCCTCACTCAGTGGGCCATTAACGCATAGCTGGTTCAACTGGGCATCTATTAATTTTGGGTGTAACCTTTTGTTCATAGAGATATTGTTGGAATTTGCATGGAACCTTGTTGAGTTATGGCATTCAAAATGGGTGGCACTGTAAGAAGGGACTGAAAGAGGAGGCCTTGATTTACTGGATATAATAATAAGATTATTCTCCATTGTGTTTTTCTTTTTCTTTTTCCACTGTGTTCTGAAATTCCCTTATCTCCTCCTTTGGGTTTTGCAGAGATGTGTGGAGATGAGGATTGAGCTGATAAGGTACGTGGTGATGGAAATCAGCAGAATCCAACTTTGGGTGGTCCCATTCCCATATACATGACTGGATTCAGTTGTCACAAAATCAGAGTGGTGATTGAATTTACTAATAGGTTTTGAGCCAGTTTAGATTCACATATATTTTTTTCTCAAAGTTCAATTAATACATGGAAGGAACATTTAAAGATGGTGGATCACCATAACATAATATTGTTCTATCTTAATTTGATTGAAATTTAATTTAATGAAATATGTATTTGATTGAAATTGGTTATAAAAAAAATAAAAATTGTATGAAGTTAATTTGGTTTTAGCTACCTCATCTTTAAATCCTAAATACTTATTAATTGTGTAAGTTAGTAGTGTCGCCAATGCTAGGTTTCAAGTTCATACATATGTCAATGCAACAATAATTAACTTGCCTTAAGAATGAGCAAGACATGAGAATTTATCGAATTCTTCAGGTTTACTGTAATATGTGTTTCAGTCACTCTTTCATTAGTGTAGCACATAACAACATATAGTGCACTTCTTTAAAGGGCACTTACATAGTGATTTAGGACCGCTTGTGTTTGGATTTTGTTTTCTTTAAAATTTGCTATAACTGGTGCGACAAAAAGATGATATCCTATATACAGTTGTTACGAATTTATAATTTTTTAAGCAGCATTACACTATAAAAATTAAGATAAATGCTTTAAAGAACCCAAACTAATAACAATAAGAGTAAATATCATTTTTCTTCCCTGACAATTTTCACGAAGTTCCTTTTGGTCCCCAACAGTAAAAAAGACTTATTTTGGTTTTTAATTTTACAAAAATAGGACCACGTTTGTCCTCCCGTTAGTTGGCATCCAACGGCCCAACCAACGGAGCACACGTGAAACGTTAGTTTGCTGAGTCACCGTTAAGTATGCCAGCGTCGAAGTAATACGATGTCGTTTTGAACATGTCTTATGTCTTCTTGGAGTTTTGGACAACTGATCCTAGTATCGAAGGCCATATTTGGTCCTTAATACTAAAAAAATGAACATTTACACAAAAGTTGCAAGGCATATTGCAACAAACCACCAACCACAAACTTTTCAAACCAGCATTGCAGCAATCCAATGGCCTTATTAATTTTTTCTTTCATGAATCTTCTTTGTTGAAGGATTTCACTACAAATTGCTGATACTCATCTCCCATTTATAAAATCATGGATGGAAGCCCACATAGAACACTCAACACCACGAGTTATGATTTGGTGAAGGCTTTGACGTGGCTTTGACGTCCCATGAAGTACTGAAGTCCTGCAACATACACAACCATGATCAATAAAGTTTGTTCGCACTTTTTTTCTTCTCTATTGTAACACGACATATTCCCAATAACATCCACCGGGGATAAACTACATGATCATCCAACAAACTTTAATCTATTATAATTTGTTTCCAAATGAAGATTTCTTAGTCCCTTAGTTCATGTTAAAGGATATGTTTGTTGCATGAGGCGCTTGAAACGATTTTCAGTCCATATTTAAAGGGAATAGTAGTTCAACAAATATGTTTCACAAAACTTTAATTACAAAATAATTGCATGAAATAATAATAATATTATATAGCATCACAACTTACAGTTAGTTCATCAATATCAACTAATAATTATATATTTTATCCGAAATGGGAAGGTCAATTTCAAAGTGTCTCTGTAAGCATGCATGCTTGTGTGTGGGGGTGTCACACGCAGAGAGAGAGTACTAATCAGCACTAAGATAATATCTTAATATCTAGTGAGCACAAATTCTTCGCCAATATTAAACTAGCCAGAGTAAAATCATTGTTAAAAGAGAGACAAAATAATGTTTGTGAAAAATGTCAGAGACGAAAAAGGGTATTTACTCTAACAATAATTATAATAAATGAAAGTATGAAATAAATGAAAGTATGAAATATTAATATCAAAAGTAACAAACTTTTCCTTACAAGCTAATAATGAGGTCATATCAAAAGAGGGAAGGGGACGCGGGGGCAGGGTTTGTTGATAATAGCACATGCAATCTTTTTTTGTCCCTCCACAATATGTGAGAGATCGAAATCTCTAAGATAGTGTTTGGTTGAAGGATTATTTTGGGATTGATGGAAAAGTGTAAGTGGATATTGGAGAATACCACGTTTGGTTCAGGTTTTTTGAAAAAAATACTAGGCAAATGGGATAGATGGGGAAATGACTTTTGTATTGATTTTTGGATGAAATTCACTGTTACAGAATACCACTTGAGATGTGGTATTTTGAGATAACTGGATAAATAAAAAAACAGGTGCGAAGTTTCTCCCGAACATAGATTTTGCAAATTTAAATAAATTTCCCTGGTAATATTTTGGTCAACCAAACAACTTTTTTTACATTTCCCTACCAAACTCATTTTCCAACCATTTCCCTAGTAATTACATTTCCCTAGTATTCAAAAAATTTCTCCTCAACCAAAGGTTCAAGTTTTTGGAGAGGATTACCGGTAATCCTTCTTTGGTAAATGTAATTACCACGTTTGGTAGAAGGAATAAATTACGATTCCCGGATATCCAAGGATTACCGGTAATTTGATTTATAAAGAAAAGTCACTATTCAGATTACCAAAAATAATATGGTAATTCGGAATACCAATCAGAATACCAAGTAAAGGGAAAGCACAACAATAAATTTTGAGACAAAAATATCCCAATACACATAAAAATCTAGACCAAATCTATCAATTACAAAAGTAAAAATAGTTTGGGGTTATTTTTGTAAAATAACCTCATATTCCAAGTCATATTTCGTTCTAAACCAAATATGGAATCAGTAATTTTTACCCAGTATTCCCGGTAATATTTTGGCGAACCAAACACATCTTTCGTAAGATTCCAAGTAAACTCAATTTCTACTGAATTCCCATTAATCATGATTCCCGGTCACCAAAAAATTTCTCCTGTACCAAACACACCCTTAAAGATTGTTGGTACATGGTAATATTTTGGATGTTCACAAAAGTGATAGTGGGAAACTTTTACTCGCACATTTGCTACAAGGAAAAAAAAATTGTTTGAGAAAATTTTATTCCCCTCGTTTCATATAACACTACGCAAAGCCAATTCAAAATACCTTCTTGTACATGGTAATTTTTTTTTCCCCCGAGCCCTAGCAATAAAAAGACAATAAGCCAAATAATAAGTAAAAGCACTCTTGAATCGCCAACAACCGCGAAGCTCAACTGTCACCAGCCCCAATCTCTAAAATTGGGGTGTGTTGTGCATGTTGAAGATTATATTTTACATTAGATCACCTACTCTTCTCCCTTACCAGGTGCTTGCAACTCCAATGAATCCCCAAAAAAGTAAATAAATAAATGGGAACAATTACGCATAGAAGAGGAAAACTCATTTGCTGATATACATGCAAGAAATGTTCTAATGTACACTTGTCTCACATTCAACCCCTGTCAAGAAAGATTATACGAAAACATTTTAGCAACCTCAACACAATTATATCCTACCGTTGTTGCTATGCTAACAGCAAGTCTATCAATTTTAACCATCAAGATACTCACACCAGATTGCAAGTAATCATGGCTAAATTTAACACTCTCCATGAAGATAGACGTAAATATAGTAGTTAAAATCTCAATTTAAATCTGCAATTTTACGATTTTTTTTAATCAAAAAAATTTTGTCAAAATTCCAAACGTTTTTACGATTTTTTTTATGTTAGAATTTTACGTTTTATGATTTTTAATCCTCCTTCCGATTTTAGGTAGAATCTCAATTTTAACTACCATGGACACAAGTTCTAACAAGAAGAAGGACATTATTGTTATTATAGAAAACAGGGTTATGTTGTCCACAGATTCTGGAGAAAAACAAAAATGCCTATGTTTGTTTATCTGCGCACTGCTATTTTATTATTTTGTTTCTAAAATGGTGTTTCAAAGTTATCTATTAAGAGGGTACTTTCGTAAAAGTTTTTCATTTTTTCAGTAATATTTTATTATCAATCAAACATCCCTTCAGAAAAATTAACCAATATTTTTAGTAATATCTTGGTGTATCAAACACTTTTTTCATAATATTTTCGAGAAAAAAAAAAATTTCAATCATATTCCTAATAATCATGATTCTTAAATAAAAAAAAAATTAATCTACAAAACGCCCTATTATGTTCCGAGGTTGATGGAAGGCAACTGAAACTTGAGCGGTAAGAAGACTGAGTCTAAATTTCTACAGATAAGGAAAGAAGAGGGAAGCATATTCAAATACAATAAGTAAGAAATTAAAATTTACAAAATAGAGGGAATAAAAGGAACTGGGTCAATGATAGAAGCAAAACTATATTTGAATATAAAAATGGGGTTCTCCAATAGCTAATTGTTATTTAAGAAACAAAGGCTTCGTGTCCGAATACAAGGAAGCATATTCGAATACAATATTAAAAAAATTAGAAAGTACAAAAGCAGAGTCAACACACGTTCCCATAAGACAAGGAATTGGGTCACTATTACAAGTCAGAAAAAAACGGTATTTGAATACACATATTGAGTACCAACTAATAACGTTTGGAATTTTACATTTTGTTTTTAAAGTTTTTTTTTCTAGTTATAGTACACGTAAATATCAAATCCATACTATGTTTGACTGCTTGCCCTGTCCAAAAAGCATAAAAAACATTGAATCCTGATAGGACGTTTTGGTACAGGAGAATTTTTCTTTTTTATCTGAGAATTTTAATTTTTAAAAATATAATTTTTACATTCAGTTTATGAAATATTCAAAAATTTAAAATTTAAAAAAATTCAATTTTCTGAAAATTTTGAAGAATGACGCGTATCAAACGCTCCCTGAATGTACAAGTTTTTTCCCACAAGCTAATAATGACTTCATATCAAAAGGGTTAGAAAAAACAGCAGATACAATACTGTTTTTTACTTCCACAATTTGTGAGAGATTGAAATCTCTAGTGTTATCATAGGGAGGTTGGTTGATAGATGACGAGTGAAACTTGAGAGTGGCAACGAGATTGGGTCTAAATTTCCAAAGATAAGGGGCTAGAAACATGGGGTTTGTAACAATAATTCTTATGCTATTGGGTTTACAGTGTAATAATTGTTAGAGATTAAAATGATTAAATTGATTTTTATATGAGTTCGCTTTTTCTACAGTTATTGTAGATAAGTTATTTGTCGTAAATTCAATATGATGTCAAAATCATGATATTTTTGTAATTTTATTTTATTTCAGAGTTATTATAGTCTTTATAATTACTTTTTTTAATATTTTAATCTCAAAACAACATCGTTTTGGAAATAAATGCAAATAACTTATCTGCAGTAACTACAGAAATATTTTTCTGTTTTCATATAGTAACTTAAATTTTCAAGAGTTACTCTCTTACATAATGCTGATAGGTTTGATTATTAATGTCATCATTCTTTTAATAAAATTAAACTCCGATACAAAGAAAAAAATTTCCTGTATCTAAATATTCATTAAAGTGTAAGCTGAACCACCATATATGTGGATTATCCAAGAGTAGATTGTTCCTGTTTTGCTACGCGGTATTTTCCAGAATTATCGGGAAACTGAATTTTTTTAAATTTTTAATTTTCGGATATTATCGTAAACTGAATGTAAAAATTATATTTCTGAAAATCGAGATTTTCGGATAAAATTCTTCACTACCAAACACTCCTGAATTCGAGTTATGAGTATGTAATTGTGGTCGGGAGAGATTTGGAACTTTAATACTCTTGTGATTTTGTTCATTTTAACTGGATTAATTAAATAATTAATTAATCGATGAAGAAATTAAAAAAAAAAACTTGGGATAGAAAATATCATACGGTTCCGTATTTATTAGACTATGAAGGGTATTATAATAGATTGTCAATAAGCTATGGCGGGTCACTCTTTTCTACTAAATTGTACATAATGAGTTAGACATGAATGAGTTTTTTATGGCCAATCCACGATCTGAGCTAGTGGCTAGGGATCCGTTAATCTTGGGAGAGGGGAGAAAAAACCACCCACGTGACCCGCTTATTTGTAATGAAAGTTAAAAACTTAAAAGAGCATAATCTAGATATTGAATTGCTTGCCCTTGTTGTATTACTCCAACATCCAACTGGAATTTAAAAAAAAAATCAAAAATATATTTTTTACTATTTATTGTTTTTTAATATTTATCAAAAAATGACATCGTTTTGAAGTTGAAAAATTAAAAAATTAGAATGATAAATACTATTATAACTCTAAAATAAATTAAAATTACAAATACACCATGATTTTCGTTCCAAAACGACATCATTTTGATGAATATTAAATAAAGTTGTCTAAAGTAATTTTAAAAAAAATGAAACCTATATATACATATATAAAAAATAATTTTATATATATATATATCTTTTTACATTTATAAAAAATAATTTTATCTCAAGTAAAACTTAACAAATCCTTAAAATGAAAATGAAAACCGGGGTGCAGCATGTGGGGTTTTTTTTTTTTTTTTTGATAAACAGCATGTGGGCCTTTTAATTTGCCGACAGTTTTGACAATTCGGACCAATTGTTTCAATTTATGTTGGTGGAAGGACAACTTGCCAATCCAACTTGTTTTACTGATGAAAATATTTTCAATAAGAATGTATCGGTATATTTTTTATTAAATATAGAAAAAAGTAAGATATTTATATTATTTTTATTTTTATAATTATTTCTTTTTACATTCTTATTTTTTCTTTTTTGAATAAAATTATGGGTTTTATTAATATCAAGTTAAAGGAGATAAGTTATCTCATGTCATAAGATAAACTTGTGAGTTCCACCACTTGAAAAAAAAAAGATGACACAATTATCGGAGGGTATGTAGAAGAAAAAATTATTACATGCAATATAAGAGTAGTTTTCCCTAAAATTATACCTACTCGCATGTTACCCAAAAATTACTCCTATTGAGTGGGTCAAGCTCCCCATTTATGTGGAAGGTCACGGTTGAGGCAGATTCAATGTTGAAATTTAATTTGTACGAGTGTCAGATTTATTTTTAATGAAATGGGATACCGCGCTATGGTATATAGAATATGATTAATTTATTTAAATAACTAGTTAATTGTATTATTTTTATAGATAAAAAATATGATAAGATATTATGTCTATTTTTTTATCTCTTCTCTTGAGATTCTATTTTAACCAGAGGCGGACCTGCACTTGTGCCACTGTGAACAAGTGCAGATATATATATATATATATATATATATATATATATATATATATATATATATATATAGGGGGGGGAAGTAAAGTATCTCAACAAAAATTATAGGGCCCAATTTAATTCCATAGAAGAAAAAAAATCGACTAATAATTCTTCTGAATTTCAAAATAAACTCAGTTAATCGAAATCGTGGTCCCTCTAAAATTCAAAGAAGATCCACGTTAGTTCCTCAAAATAACTAGAAATGGTCTATTTTGAATTTCATAGGGATCACAAGTCGACTTTGTTTTCCTAAGAGATTAAATTGGGCCCCGTAATATTTATTGAGTACCCAAAAATTTCAAAGGGACCATTTATTTAAATTCTTTTATTTTTTAATATATTTAAAATTTTCTTTTAAAAAAAATCTAGGGCGTTGCCCCCGAACCTTTGCTCCTAAGTGCGTAGACATAAATAAATTTTTTTGGATCCGCCAATTTAAATCGTGGTTTTTGGAGGGAAAGGAAGGGAACGAGAGAGTTTTATTAATCTCTTCCCTTGTTTGTGAGTTTAAGAAAAGGGAAAAAGTTTCTGCAGTTACTGCATATAAGTTATCTACATTTATTCTCAAAAGACGTCGTTTTGGTATTGAAATCTTAAAAAATTATAAATATAAAGACTATTATAACCCTGAAATAAATTAAAATTACAAAAATACCATGATTTCCGCCCCAAAACAACGTCGTATTGGGTTTACTGCAGATAACTTATCTGCAGTAACTGCAGAAAAAACGAACCCTTTTTGGGAAAAAAGTTTCTGATGTTACTTTAGACAACTTTGTCTAATGTTCATCGAAACGACGTCGTTTTGAGGTTGAAAAATTAAAAAATTAGAATGATAAAAACTATTATAACCCTGAAATAAATTAAAATTACAAAAACACCATGATATCTGTCCCAAAACGACGTCGTTTTGATGAACATTCTATAAAGTTATCTAAAGTAATTTTAGAAAAAACAAACCCCAAATTTTTTTACGAAAAACATTTCCATCAAAATTTTCAATGGAACACATCTCCAATGAAAATTTTCGACAAAAAATATTTTCGTAAGAATTTGTAACGAAAAATAATTTTGTAAAAAATTCTGATAGAAAATTTTATTTGTCAAATTTCTTTACGGGATCTAAATTCCGTCTAAATATTTGACAAAAATAATATATTCGTAAAAATTCTCGACGAAGAATATTTCCCTCCAAATTTTTAACGAAACATATTTCCATTGATAAAAATTCGTAAAAAGTTTTGACGAAAAAAAATTCGTCAAAATTCTTTACAGAATCTAAATTCCGTCAAAAGTTTTTGACGAAAAAAATGTCCATCGAAATTATCAACGAAACACATTTCCATCAGAAAAATTTGACGAAAAATATTTTTCGATAAAAAGCATTTCTATCAAAATTTTCAATGGAACACATTTTCGTCAAAAATTTTTGACGAAAATTATTTCTAAAAAAAATTTGACAAAAAAAATTTTTGTAATAAATTTTGACGAAAAAAATATTCTGTCAAAACAGAAACATTTCTCTCAAATTTTTTGAAAAAGACATTTCCGTTGAAATTTTCATTGGGACAGATTTTCATCGAAGATTTTGGATGGAAAATATTCTGTCAAATTTTTTAAAGGAATTCTTTTTTCTGTCAAAAGTTTTGATGGAATTTTTTTCGTCAAAAATATTTAACAAATCATTTTCGTCAAAATTTTTGACGAAAATTAAATTCCGTCGAAAATTTTGACAGATAATTTATTTTTGTAAATATTGTATCGGATAAAATTTTCGTTGCCTTTAGATGTAAAGTATTTTGACAAAAAAAAAAAATTGACAAATTTTTTGTTGTTTGCAACGCAGAATTTTCGTTTAAAATATGATTTTTAGTAGTGTGAAAAATACATAAATAATTTTGTTTACAAATTTTAAATTTTATTTTATTTGTAAAATATAATAATTATATTCTTTTAAAAAAAATTAAAATTGTAACAATATCTCATTGACTCCTCCAATTTCTCGCTTACGAATTTTTTAACTCCCAAACAAAGAAAAAGAACCCTTCAATTATCTTCCCTTCCTTCCCGAACCTGGGATACATCACCTCAAAAGCTAGCTCAAAGGGTGAGTGCCCAAGTCCTTATAAATAAACTCCACCTCATACAACCAATGTGGAACTATATATCTCAACACGCCCTCATGCAAGAGCTCTTTAGGCTAGAAGCGTGGAAATTGCACAGACCCAATTTTTGATTTACCTTTTATGTTTTTTATTTTAATTTCACTTTAATGTGGGGGACGGTGAGAATTGAACTTGTGACCTTGTAGTCGCTCAAGCTATGATACCATGTAAAGAACTTTGGGATACACCACCCCAAAAGCTGGCTCAAAGGATGAGCACAAGTCCTTATAAACCTGACATTAGTTACTCATACAATCAATGTGAGACTATATATCTCAAAGCCTATATGCGCTCTGCCTTCTACTCGATCCAGTTCAATATCATCATACACTGAATTTTTTTAAAAATCGCATAAGCAAGGTGTCAGACAACATAAATGCTTAACCGAACCTTTATAATAGAAACAAGAAGAAATTTACATTTTTATATTGAATTATGCTATAATTCTCATTCCTTGGACTTCATATTATGTATGCGCCTTTACTGGATGTGCCTCTACTTCGAATTCATATTATGGATGTGCTTTCAGCATTCCTACTTAACCCCCAAAAAAGGGGTTAGAATAAAGTCATGCATTCGAAAGTACAAACTTTTGAATTGTGGTTACGAGAGGGTACGTTGCAATTTTTTTTTTCTCCAAAAAAAGAAGAAGCAAAATTACCTGAAATAAAGGTGATGGAAAACATATTTAGTCAATGCTGTGCAACTATGAATATCTAAGTCACTAAATGATAAAGTTGATCAGGAATCATAAGATTAAAAGACTTTATAAAAATATACAAGTATTTCTAACCAATTCAAAAGCCTTCCCCCTTAAGATCTGTTTAGACATTGCAGTAAGCCAGTAACTACTTGTCTATATATATCCCTAAGTTTTCAAAATTTTGACACTTGTTAAACATGCATGTTACAAGTATTCCAACGACTCAATTTTTTATTATTTATGGTGCCTTCAAATTTGAATTTTTATTACTATCAACTTCATAGATGTTATTTCGATTTGACCAAGTATCTTGTGGATTGGTTTTTTACGGGTGTTTTATTGGATTGCTTCCAAAGCTTTTGGCTGCAAATCTTGTAAAAAAAAGTAAACAACAAAAAACCCTAATATTCAAAGTCTGGCGAAACCAGATACACCTTGAACCACACACTAAATTTCATCTGTCAGAACAAAAGTTCAAAACATTATAATAATCATGTTTACAATGGAAATTAAAAAATTTAAGTGACAGAGGTACACGTGATCTAAGGCATCTTTATTATTTATTTATTGTTATTGTTACCCTGGAGATAAGTTTTATATTATGCTTGCGACTTGTACTTTTCTTTATGGGTCCGTCGCTTCTCATGTGATTGTTGGTGAGAAAAGTTGTAGTAAATTTTTAACACTACGATACACGTGCGGATCCTAGGATACACGTGCGGATACTATAAAAAAAAAAAACCAAAATTCGGACGCGTATCCTGATAAAAGAAAATGTTGCTGCACTTTTTCCCTTCTGCAGTCACATAAGAAATATTTTCCCCTTTCTTTATTGGGTTACAGAGTACAGTACTGTTCTCTTTACATTTTTTAAATGTACATTAATTTCTATCAAGATAAAATTTAGTTTGCTGTCCATATCGAAAAATAATAATCAATAATAACAATAATAAAATAAAGTTTGGTTAATTGTCGAGTCAATGCATAATTTGTAAGTTGCACCTTTAGCATCAAATTTGGTGCTAGTGAATGTCATTGTGTTTGACTGGATTACTCTTTAGTGGTAAAAATTTGAGCTTCCGTAATGGGACAGTGACAAACCCAAGCGCAAGATCCTATCCGATCAAATAACAGCAAGAGAAACGCAGCCGGTCATGCAATATATCATGCATTTTAAAAATGACAATTAAAAAAAATTGGAGAACATTGTAAATGCATGCATGCCTGGCAAAAAAATTAAAATAATATATTTAAATTAAATAATTACGTATTTAATGCTGTTTTGTTAAAATTTACACATCTACTGCACAATGAGACGTCCTTTTTCGGCGTCACATGTGACGCCCCATTGGGGCGTCACATGTGACGCCCAAAGGGGGCGTCTCATGTGCAACCTATATATACCCCACTTTCTTTTTTTCACTCCTTACTCATTTACCTCTCTAACCGCGGTTCGTAGCGAAACTCTGCCAACGTAGGTAAGGTCATAATACCTCATATGTATACATTTAATTACAGTGCTAGTTAGTAATACATGTTAGGATTGATTGTATATTAGAGACTTGGAACATTAGGATAGTCACTTAGAAATTTTGTGTCATGCTATGAATGTTGTAATGATATAGTAATATTATTATTACGTAGTTATTATTATTACCGATTTTTAGTTATGTATTAGGGTTTAGCATATTAATTAGTGATTTATAAATAGTGTTAGAGACTTTGTAAATTTCGTATGTATGATGTTATTAATGCGGGAGTGCATAACTTTGTAGTTAGTTGAGGATAATGGCTGAGTCATCATCTTCTTCGGGATCTGATTCGAATGTAGAGCCCACCGATCCCAGCATGTGGATCATACCTGGGCCGTACAGGTGGGAGGTCCTTCGTAAGAGGACGCAGAAAGGTCATATTTCACAGCGAGTGTGGAATACTGAGCATGTAAGAAAGATTAAGACTAAGCGTGGGAAGCCACAAGGGGGCCACCTATGGTTGTCTTGAAGACTTAACTTCTGTCAAATTCTCTGATGCAATTCGCCAATGGTTGTGTTGCGTTGGATACGTGTCGACCTTTTTTCACCTTCGAATATGACATCTCGTCGACCTTCTACCTTCTTACCATTGTAATATAACACAACACGAACAAAATCAGGATTTGAGCTCATTTTTAAATAGAATTAGAACTAAAATTCAAATACAAAATTAAACATAAAAGAATGTTGGTGGAGAAGAGAGATATGAAGAGTGAGAGAAGAGGTGTGAATTGAATGGAGGAAGTGAGGAAATATATAGAGCACACATGTGACGTCACTTTTGTGACGCCCCATTGGGGCGTCTTCTCCATGGGAGAGACACCCCAATGGGGCGTCACATTGTGCAGTAGATGTGTAATTTTTTACAAAACAGCATTAAATACGTAATTATTTAATTTAAATACATTATTTTTTAAATTTTTTGCCGCCTTTCTCTTGCTGTTATTTGCTCTGATAGTCAATTAATTAATAGAGTCGAACCGGACAGATTCACAAAAGTAATAAAAAATTTCCGATTAAGTTTTGAACACAGTTATGTATCGAATTTACGACCACAGGAATGATTTTAATTTGTTCCACGTACTATCGAATATGTTTAATTTAAATAATTAAGTTCATACAATATAGGAAAAATAATTTTGTTTTTGCTGTGAAAATTTTTTTTATGTCAAACTCATATGAAAGTAATCAGTGAATTATATTTTTTTATGTGAGTGTGACACGAAAAAAAAAATAACTATAATAAAAATATTAAATCCCTATATATAAAATAAAGGAAAACAGAATAACAACTGACAAGGTGGACATGAATAAAAAGTTGTGTTTATATATATATATATATATATATATATATATATATATATATATTGACAGTGCTTTAACCAGCCCGTTTGTTTTGGCTTTTAGAAAAAGTAATTTTTATCTCTTTCTTATCTTAGAATTACTTTTTATAAAAGTTAAAGCTATTTATAATTTTATAAAAATATTTAATTTTTAAAAAAAATATTTAACCGTTGACTTCTACTTTTTTTAGAAACTAAACTATTTAGCTTCTAAAAAAATTAGATTTTTAATTTTTTTTATGACTTTTGTTTTCTTTAAAAGCAGACATCTAAAGGAATTTAACGTGAGAAATGTTTTCTTTTTTTGAAAAAAAAGTAACTTTTGAAAGAAAAAAAAAAACACATCCAAACAGCGATAATGTTTCCTCCGTGATAATATATATTGCCAGATTACACAGTACAGTACACAAATTTCATATTTCAATCAATTTTAGTGTGCAGAATTAAAAAATTGCTTTTGAATGTCCATAAGAAAATTACATATAGTGTGCGAAATAAATATCTAGCTGTAAATGGATATTATGATAATTTCTGGAACGACCCTTCTTTAAATATCAGTCATTTATTTTATTTTGTAATCTTCATCATTTATAAAATCTTATTTTCTCCTTTTCAGATCAAATATTGCTTTTTTAACTTTTCTTTTAAAAACAGATAAATCGAAATACATTCACAATATTTTATTAGATTATTTTTTAATGTATATACATACATACATATATATATATATATATATTAATAGTTAATATTATTTGAATGTAAATAATTACAAATTATATAATAACTTTAAGAGTGTGTTTCTTTCAACAACAAAAAACTTTAAGAGTGTGCTTTCATAGTTTCATTCGCCCAAATGTTACAGAAAAATAAAGTTCGTACGTTGTGTGTGCGCGCGTGATTTAAATGATAAAAAAAAAATAACAATCTAGTTCATGATAATTATGTACTTTACCTTTTTTTTCCTCTCTATCACAATATTTATTCTTTTTCGTTATTTATTACGTTAATTTACTTATAGACGGTTAAAATCATATGACATGACATAATTTATTACTCAATTAGTTCTGTGCAAGCGTTAAATTTTATGATTAGATTGCATTATGTATTTTAAATTTATTTAAAAATATTGTTATTTGTAGTTTTTATCTTATCAAAATTTTATGCTGCACAAAATTCCAGAAGAAAAGGGTGTGTGCCGAAACGATAAAACGTCAAAAAGCGTGCTGAAAACCTAACTTTTATTTGGTTGAAAAGTTACATATATGTGTTTTGATATAGCATTTAATATTTTTTATGAAATATCTTCTCATATTTTGCATCTGTCTATTCTAGACCTGCAAGTATAATCTCATGGGTTCCATCCCAACGGTGGAACATCTCTTAGATCTTGGTAGGATTTAGTATTAGAAAAAAAAAAGGTAAAATGTATTTAAAAAAGGAGTTGCATTTTCTCATGCAACATGAGAGCAGCTTTTCTCCTACACACAATCAAGTGGGCCCACTAGTTTAAATAAAAAAGAAAAATGAAAGAAAATATTAACACGGAAATCGAACTCTCACTAATATGAGAGATCACTATTCCTACAACATGAGATTTATTTATCCCTTTAAAAAAAGAGGCCAGCCAGCAAGCAAATTAACAAACAAAATATGTTGAATTTTCTCCGGTACTATTTTTTAAAAGAATTTAAAGTCTTAATTATAAATTTATTCTGAACATGATTGTCTCCCGCAGAGATGGAGGATATTTGCGGTTTATCCAAATATATATATATATATATATATATATATATATATATATATATGTGGAGGGACAATTTTTTGTATCTCGGTATAATATTAGTCTTAGTTTAGCTTATTATAATACTAATACTAGTAATTTTATTACATGCTTTTTGTTAACAGCTTTTTTTGGACCGTGTATTTTTTTTAAATAAAAAGGCATAGAGATAGGGAGACTTTTCTTAAAATGTGTGCTTTTAAGCTAAAAAATTTAGGTTCCTTTTTTTTACGGTCTACGTAATGTAGATAACTTATTTACATTGAGCTCAAAACGACATCGTTTTGAGGTAGAAATAATAGTATTTTTGTAATTATAATTTATTTCAAGGTTATAATAGTCTTTTTCATTATAATTTTTTAATTTTTTAACCCAAAACAACGTTGTTTTGAAAGAGCGAATATAGATAACTTATCTACATTCAATGTAGAAATATTAAAACCAAAATTTTATGTAGTCAGCTAACAACTTTTAGTTTTATTTTTTAAACTCTTTTTTAGTTTTAACTTAAAAGTAGCTCTACCTTAAAAAAAATCCAAACATACTTATGAAGAGAAATAAACTACTCATTTTTTTAATATAAATTTACATCAATGTTGTTTAATTTGTAAAAGTTTCTCTTTCACTTATATATAAATTTAAGATTTCTAATCAAATTAATCATCACAAAAAGTTACCTTTTCCTGGACTCATATCTTATGGGCCCACAACTTCTAGAAATAACACTAAATAAGTTCAAGTTAAAGAGATAAGGATATGAGCTGTTATCCTATACATAAGGGGGTATTTGGTAGATGGTTTTTAAGGAAATAGATGGGTAAGTAAAGATGAGGAGTGGAGAATGATGTGTTTAGTACAGGAGTTTCAGAAATAAAGCAAGGCATTGTGTTTCCCCATCAAAAGTTGAAATCAGTGTAAAATGGGACACTAATCACTGTTTTGGAAGACCTCCTTCGAGGTGGTATCCGGAGAAAACTAAGGAAGTCATATTTCATTCGTCAACTTTGTTACAGAAATGCCCCTCTGCAATCAGCTTTCTCTTCTAAACCAGGGAAGTCATATTTTTGACGAAGAAACAGTAGAACAACCCACCTTCCAAATACAATATGGAACAAAATTCCCAGCACCTTTCTCCTCTTAAACAACCAAAGCTCCAACCTTTCAGTTGAAACCATATCAAATTCTAAAAAGTTTAACTCCAATTCAACAACCCACTTCTCAGTTGAAGCTGATTAGAAGGAATCCAGTGGAATAAACAAAAACCCATCATAGCAAATAACTTAAGAAAGAGGGAAAAAATGATGGGTTGCTTCAGATAGAGTCAAAAAGCAAGAACAAGCAACTCAAGAGGGAACTTGATCAGATATAGAAAGCGAAAGACCAACGACTTAATTGGTCACCAAATGCAATTTTAGAAGTAAAAAGATGCCTTGCACCAGCATAGTGATGCCTTCACGGGTACAACGTCTATTTGCTCAGTGTCTTTTATCATATTCAGGGGTATTTTCAAAATTTTGTCAAATTTCCCCATCACTCTTTTACTTTCAACCAAAAATAGTCTCAATAAATTTATGACAATTTTCTGGTAATATTTCGTTCTACCAAACAACATTTTTCAAATTTCCCCACTTATTTTACTTTACAACTATTTCCCCACTTATTTTGCTTTACAACTATTTCCCCACTAATAATATTTACCTGGTTAAAAAAAATTTCTCCTATACCAAATATCCCCTAAATGATAAGCGATAACATGGCTTATCTTATCCCTCAACAGTTTCACTGCTATTAGGATTTTACAAAACTCCTTTTATAAATAAAAGACTAATCTCTTGCTTCTAACTATGTACACAACCCATACCTTTGACTATATTCTATTACTATTGTGCTAAGTGATCCGTTATCCTATGTCTCTTCCATAGACTCCTGAATATTGATCAAATATACAAATATTAACCTTCATATAGACCAATGTTATTAAAATCGAGATCTTAAGTAAAATCAGAAAGGGATTACAGAATCATAAAACGTAAAATCGTAATATAAAAAATCGTAAAAACGTAAAAGTGTTTGGAATATTAGTAAAATCGTTTTGATGAAAAAAATCGTAAAAACGTAAAATCGTAGTGATAAATCGAGATTTTAACAACAATGATATAAACATTCTCGATTTGAAAATATTTTTTTGAGATAAAAAATCTTATAGATTTTAAAAGACTATTTAGAATTAGAAGGATTTTAAAGACTTTTCAAAAGACTTTTTTTACAATCAAACTTTCTTAAGATTGGATTTTAAAGGATTCTAATAGAATTTATAAGATTTGAATAGACAACATGAATTTATAAGAGTTCAAAAAACCATATGAACTTTTAACAAACCTTCAAAATTAAAGGAGTCAATAAAAAAAATAACAAAGAAATGCAATGATATTAATAAAAAAAAAGTAAAACCTAATATAATTTTCTCAATCAGTAAAACATAATATGATTTTTAACAAACATTCAAAATTACTAAGTAACAGCTCTTCGCATATCTAAAGCTACACTAATCCTCTACGCATTAGTATTTTCTAGTTCTTGCTCTTGAGTTTGATCAATGGATTAAAAATTATCTTCTTCATTTGGAATCAGAGTTATGCATATATGATTATATAACCCAATTTTTTATTGATTAAAATAATTCTAAATTTGCATATAGAACCTAAAGTTCATGATAAAATTTCGTTTGGAATTTTTTACAATTGATCTTGGAAACTTTGGAGTTTTTGATCTACGAGATGAGAGTTTTCTAATCATATATTGTATGCATGTTTTCATTGAATATTCTAAAAAAATTCCGAATCTAATTTTTTTGATTTTATTACATGAAAGTTTATAAAATTTCTCAAATTATTTTCAATCGATACATTGAAATCTTAAATTGCTTTGGGGCTTTTGAAAAACAAGTTTTTAGTTATCTATTGACACAAAAATTGTTTGAAATCGTTTCATACAGCGAAGGAATTTCGTTCATGAATGTATTGTTACGAAATATAGGGTTCATATTATGAAAGTTTCAATCTTTCTTTAAATTGATATTGTTTCATTGATGTAAAACAAAATTTGGTTTGATGATTTTAATTCTCCTATTGTTTTATATTATTTTTAATACAATAATCACATAATTTTGTGTCAAGAAAAATCGTGACTCGTAACTTGAAAAATAATTTTTTAAATTTTCAAAAGCTCTAAAAGTTGCTCTAAAATCTGCTATTTTTAAGGTTGATTATATTATATTCTTGTTGGTTCGTTGTTTCTAGGTTGTTTTGTGATGAAAATCACTATCAAATTTGCTATTTTTGAGCTTTGACGAAACTCTCATGGCAGAACACGGTCTCGAGCATGTCAATCCGCCAAAGAAAAAAAAAAGACACTACGATAGAGAAATCTCAAGAAATTCTTGGAATTAGGATGAGATTGTGAGAGAGTCATACTATTTATATTTTTCGCTAAAAAGTCTCACGAAATTCATACCAATAAAAATTCTATTAAAGTCGTAAAATTTTTTATTTTTGGAAACAATCGTCAGATTTTTGAATACCACAAAATTGTTTTTTCTTTATTTAAAATTCTGATTGAATACCAACGGATTCGAATCGACTGTAAAATAATCTTTTAAAATTCTAATTGAATGACTTTTTTTTTTAATCTTTTAAAAACCTAATTGAATACTAATGAATTTTTTATCCAAAAATAATTCATCAAAATTCTTTAAAATCTTAATCCAACACGCCGCGAGATATTTCTTCAATTTCCAAAATTATCGTTGTTTGATTCTCGTACACCAGCTAGATCTTACAGCCGGGCCAACTAAAAAGAAAAAGAAAAGAAAAGGGGCAATAAAAGCAATATAATATTGTCGTACAGTTTAGTATTATATATACATGACCCCTTGGTGAGTTATTCTTAAAGAATTCATCTTCTCCTAGCTTTATACGCATCTTATAGTCATAAACCCTATCCCCTGCTTCGCTGAGAAACACTAAGCCAAACAGCAATGGTTAAAGATGCAAAGTCTCTATACTACGGTGTCAATGGACACCGAAATGATTTTGATCCAAGTGCTCCTCCACCATTCAAGATTGCAGAAATAAGAGCTGCCATTCCAAGCCATTGCTGGGTCAAGAACCCTTGGAGATCTCTTAGTTATGTTCTAAGGGATGTCTTAGTAGTCACTGCATTGATAGCTGCAGCAATTCACTTCAATAGCTGGTTTTTCTGGGCCATCTATTGGCCTGCTCAGGGAACAATGTTCTGGGCTTTGTTTGTTCTTGGACATGATTGGTAATATATTACTTATCTCAATTTTGTTCCGAGTCTTACTCATTGTTGTGTTATGCCTCCTCATTGACTTAGACAAATTACTTGGTTCTGATCTTTGTATTGAACAGTGGCCATGGAAGTTTTTCAAACAGTCCCAAGCTGAATAGCATTGTGGGCCACATCTTGCACTCCTCAATTCTTGTACCATACCATGGATGGTTGGTTGGTTCTTATAGCAGCTTTTTTTTGTTTCTTTTGTTCATTTTGTCCTTGAAGCTCTTTCCTTTACCAAATCTTAAATCTAATTTGACAACAACATCACTTTTACTATAATGGGTTTTGCAGGAGAATTAGCCATAGAACCCACCATCAAAACCATGGACACATTGAAAAGGATGAGTCATGGGTTCCAGTATGTGATTGCTTCTATAATTGCTCTTAATTCAATTATTAAATAGATGCAGTAGGCCCAAAAATGGGAAAAAAATGCAAACTTGATTAGGTTGTTCTTGACTATATGTGTCTTTTTCTGTGTCATTATCTCAGTTGACAGAGAAGATTTACAAGAATTTAGACAGCATGACAAGACTCTTTAGATTCACTGTGCCTTTCCCCATCTTTGCTTATCCCATTTATTTGGTGAGTGCTTTAAAAGCCCCTAATGAGATATAGTTCAAAAAATTGACTCTTTTTCTTCTTTTCTTTTTTTATTTATTTATTTTTTTCTGATCTGAATTGCATTTCAGTGGAGAAGAAGCCCGGGAAAGGAAGGGTCTCACTTCAATCCCTATAGCAGTCTGTTCTCACCCAATGAGAGAAAAGAAGTGGCAATTTCAACATTGTGTTGGCTTATAATGTTTTCTCTGCTTCTCTATCTTTCCTTAATAACTAGTCCACTTCTAGTGCTCAAGCTCTATGGAATTCCCTATTGGGTAATCTCAATCTTATATTGTTACTTTTACTTCCTTTCCCTTTTTTTCACTCTATAACTGAATCAGTTAATACATGTCCATGGGTTATTTACTTATTTGAACATGCACAGATCTTTGTTATGTGGTTGGACATTGTCACGTACTTGCATCACCATGGTTACAAGCAGAAACTACCTTGGTACCGTGGCAAGGTAAAAGATGAAGTTGATTCTGTCCCTTCAATTCTTGAAGTTTGATATTTTTTGTTTTTGGTAAAAGGAATTAATTTAGTGGGACAATTGTTAATGAAATTGTAAGCTCAAACTCTTGACTTTCCTTCTCCTTATATCCACCGACTTTAATGTAAGATTTTAAAAACAAGAAGTAAATGCTTATGGAGAGATGTACTTTTGCTCTACCTAAAAAAATGTGTGGCAACTTGCTCTCTGACAGGGTGTTACTATTAATGTATACAATTTGACAGGAATGGAGTTATCTAAGAGGTGGCCTTACAACTGTGGATCGTGACTATGGTTGGGTTAATAACATTCACCATGACATTGGCACCCATGTTATCCATCATCTTTTTCCTCAAATTCCTCATTATAACTTAGTTGAAGCGGTACTTTCTACTTTTTCCCTATAATCCTAAAATGCACAATACACATATTTCTTTATCTTTTCTTAAGAAAATGATTGTCAACAGTTTTTTTTTTTTCCCATCTTCTATTTATTGCCTCTCTTTTTTTAACTTACTGCAGACAGAAGCAGCAAAGCCAGTTCTTGGAGAGTATTACCGTGAGCCAGAAAAATCTATGCCAATCCCAGTGCATCTAATAAAGTACTTGTTAGAGAGTATTGGACAAGACCACTTCGTTAGTGACAGTGGAGATATTGTGTACTATCAGAGTGATCCTCAGCTGCACCTTTATTAATGCAACTGTACTAATGGATTCTAGCCAGTCAAAATACTTATTTATTTCTCACGTTACATGTTGGAGTTTAGGGTGTGGTTCTTGCTAGCTGGACACATGACTTAGCATCTATTTTCAGAGTCGTGGGACTCGTGATTAATTCATTTGCTACATGGAGACAAGAATATAGTTGGCTTGATTGGAATATTATTTGAAATAAGTAAATAAGGTAATAAATATTGCCTTGTCAGCTTCATTTGCGTTGTTTTCTATCATTTTCACAGAGCATTCGCTTCAACAATTCACACTAAAATGTCAAGGGGATTCCATAACCTAAGGGAATGGACCTAAACTCAATAAAAAAAATTCATTCTAAATGAGCCTCACGCTTAGGTTGAGAATTAAATAAATATATTGTGCTTGCGAATGATATTCAATACTCCCTTGGTATTGAAAGATTGAGTATATTTTACTAATGTAACCAATTTTTTTTTTTTATTCTACCTACCATTTTATGGTTATTGGCACCTATGTTTATTTTTAATAAAGAAGCATATATTCCATAGCATCGAAAATATGCTATATGAGATAGAGTCTAATGGGCTCCATTAAGGCATGAGACAAATATATTCACCTAATATAGTTAGAGTGATAAATATAGAGAAATATGTTTCTCATATTATATGTCGTACAACATATAAAAAGTGGATGAAACTCTTTTTTTTTTTTTTCTCTTTTTGTTTTATAATGCATTTTATTCATTTTTTTATGTGTTTTATGAGCCTAATGGATTTACTGCCCCGTTTATGGGTTTAGAACACATTTCTAACCATCTCTCTCCTCCGTTACTATGGTGGTGTTAAACTGTAAACAAAATAATGACATACATGTGATGACATTGTAATTTAAAATATAATACAGCATTGCCATAGATAATATTGGAATAAAGTTACTAGTATTTCAACCAGATATAGTGCTTCAGTATTGAAGGTTGAGGTCCTGGGTGTTACCTGCAGAGTGTGCAGGAAAGGACGTAACAACGACTATTGAGGGCCAAGTACCGTAGACCTGTTGAATGGCTAAAATGAACATAACCCAATTTCGTTAACTGAATCAAGTAAGTGAGCAAGCTTACCATCGATGTATTTCAAACAATTTAAGGGCAAATTTTTTCTTAGCCGAACATAGCAGAAAGATCATTTATACCGATATTGACAAGATATTTTTAATTGAAAAGGGAGATACTATAAGCATTTTATTAGTTATATATGAACGTTCGAATAAAAATACTTGCATGCATCAAAAACCTCGGGTTCGGCGAGGAAAATACAATGGGGAAATGAATATTTTTTTCCTGCACTAACATAGTAAATTGTGCCTCACTTTTTTCTTATTTTTTTTTTCATAAAATGATGGGACCCATTGTTTCTTTGTATCAGCAGGAAGTTGGGCAATTTTCCAACAAAAAGGAGAAAAGCAAATCCCTCCTTTTAAATATGAAAAATTATTAGTGATTTAAAAAGATGTAAGTTATATGTTTTTAGTTTTTTTACTCTATATATATATTTTTCCAGTAGTACATAATTATAATATGAAAAAAAAAAAAATTTCTCTCCTCAATCACATTAGCTGATGTGAAAAGTAAAAAAAAGCACTTTTTTATGTTATAACTATGTACTAACAAAAGTACATAGAATAAAAACCAGAAGTATCTTCCCTTTGCAGCTAACTTAACAACAACAAAAAAGTTTTGTTTAATTTTTTTTTTTAAGAAAAAAACATGGTGTGAACCCCACATTTTTTCTCTATGTAGACACTAATTTAGTTTTTAATATATCTTTAGATCTAAATTTAATTCTCAATTTGATGAAATGACCATAATAAAGACAGAAAATCAAACGTAGTCGATTGGCATGTGAACCAGAACCATGCGTGTTTTTTTTTTTTTAAGAAACCACGCGGGTATTATTTATTTCCAAAATGTAGTCCACAAAAGCAAGTGAATTAAATAATAATAATTTACTTTTATACAGTTCAAAAAAAATTTATAGTAATATTACATTATTAGGCTATATTGCTTTTTCTGTAAAACCAAATGAGGTGAATAATTGAGAAATTACTTATAATTTTCCTGCAAAATATATTATGAACTGTTCACTTCATATTTCAAGATATATACCAAACTAATTTTAAATTATGAAAAAATTGCACTTGTATCGAATGATGTATTGTCATATTATTTAATTAGTTTGACAACTCGTATAGTTACTAATTAATCAAACTTATTACATAAAATATTAACATAAAATTGGGTGATGAATTCTAAAAGTTGGACAAGGATGCGAACATCATCCTCTTATTTTATTTCATTTCAAAAAAATTATCTAATTTTGTAAATTTATACTGCAACTTTTAAGCTTTGAATCAATGCATATTGGTCAAATGTTTCCAGGCCCTACACCAAATATCCTCTTAATCCCTTGACCCAATCCACGGCACAGATTAATTAGCTCAAGATCCATCACCACCAACCCAAGAAGACTCTTGCTAGCTCAGAGCCATGACCCACTAGTTTAACCCATAACCTAAACTCGACCCATGTCCACCCCACACCCCTTTACCCATCAGATTCAAGTCTTTCACAGACTCAGCTGTTTGATAAAATATAAAAACTGACAGATTATTGGTCATGTATATATGCGCTGTTGTATGTGCCTAGAATAAATACTGGTTTCTTTTGCTGCTTTTGTGCACATTATCATTTGCTTGAGTTGTATCATATGACGTCTAAACTTATTTGAGAGTTAAATCTGAATTGAATATTAAGCTTTTTTTAAAAAAAATATTTCAATCAGTTTATCCCTTTCCAACTAGTGACGAATCTCAGGATTAAGATTTTAAAATCTTCCCAAAAATAATACGGAAAAGAATCGAACATATGTTTTCACTCTTATCTGCCGAGTTCTATGGCACCATATTAAGCTTGTTTCTGACTATGTGTTTCCATGACTCTAAAAAATGTGTGGTTTCATTCCTCTACTATTAGTATTGCTTAAGGTTCTCGGTTACTATGTTATGTATTGACTGTATCAGAAAACTATTATCAGAGGTTACTTGTTGAATAAATGCTTCTTCTTTTTTAGTATAAAGGAATTCTGTTAATCTGTCACTCTATTTGCATTCCTTCAATAATAAAATAAAATTCCTATAAGATGTTCAGGACTGGTTGTTAAATGTTGTTTACTCTACTCTATTGTCACACTGGAAGGTGTTTTTTCTTTTTATTAGTTTATTTTGAAGCCTTTGAATCTGTCCATTTTAGCCAACGGACTGTACTTAAAATATTGGTCGTTTACTTTATGTGATTTAAGGGCTGTGCTGGAACATGTTCTATTTTCTTGAGGAAGATTAGATTTTAAGTTAAGGGCCTAATTTTAGGGGATACATTACTTCGGGCAGCATGGTGTTAATTATAAAAAGAAATAATAAAATGTCGAAATGTATTTTAGTTAAGTATTTTATTTTGCCTTATTTTCTCATTGACGTTTGTGTCTTGTTCAAACACTTTTAATTTAAAATTAACCAATTCAAAATTTGTCATGTTGTAAATTTAATTTAATCTTTATCGAAATTTGTAAACATTTTAATTAAATGTTTATAAATAGCTTTTACTTAGTTCTTTTTATGCTTCTCCTTTATTTATTTAATTGAATAGGTAAATAAATGTTTCTAATATTATTATAAATTTGCATAAATAGCTTTATAGTAGTTTACACCAGATGTATGAGAATTGCAGTAGCATTCTATTGCATTTGTTTAAGAAAAAAATGTTTATCTTTTAAAATAATACAACTTATATATTTTCACTCTCACAAAGAGATGAGACCCACATCTTTATTTTTTTTGTCAACTCTCTCTTTCTTCCTTTATTTATCACAACTTTACCTACTTTAAAATGACACAACTTTTTCTCGTAAAATGACACAACTTTACCTCCTTTAAAATGACACACACTTTATCCTTTGTTTAATGAGTGAAGATATTCTAACTACCAAAAACTCTTGTTACTAACTTACTACCCATTACATCACCATTGGAGATCAAAGAGAGATAATGTTAAAAAGTTTTTGAAGAGAGAGAAAATATTAATCTAATGGTAATTAGATAAATAGTAAGTTGGTAGTAAAAAATTTTAGTAGTTAGAATATCCTCCTCTTTTTAATATAGATAAACACGTTGACAAATGTTCCAAAGCAAGATCTTAACTAATAATAGTTTGCTGCACTTTTATAGTTACTTGTAATAGAAAACATTGAAAAGAAAATATCAAACCTGAGTTAGTGAGATTAAGGGGTGTTCATAACAAAAAAAAAAAAAGGGTGTTCATAACTCAAACTGTATTCAAAATCGTACCTATTTCAACCATTGGCGTAGCTCCTTTGGTTTAGTTTGAAATCCAAATTCTTAATTCACTTTCTCAGGTTCTAAAGTTCTAAAAGTTAAACCAAATTAGGAACTTCACTTATGTTTTTTCTTTTTGTGACGTGGGAAGAGTTTTCAAACTTTGGAATAGGAGGATTCTACCATGCTTACTTGTGAACATTGGTTGAAAAACCATGATGTTACCTGTTATCACAAAAACACAAACATTAAAAGCATTTCAAAACACATTCCATTTAATTACAAAACAAAGCAGATGCAAACACAGTTGCCAGGTTTCAGTTGGTTGGTGGGGACTGGTGACTCTTAGAGGCAGCAGCATTGTACTACTATACCATTATTTACCCTTCCCTCCCCTCAAAAGCAAAATAGTGACTATGTTGGAAGAACCACAACCAAAAGTCAGTATCTTCGGCTGCAAAACCCAAAAGAATTTTTTCAGGCCACTGACATTACCAGTTACCCTGACCTGAAAAAAACAAAACACATTCTGCCAATGTCCCTTCCTCCACACAAAACTACAAATTATAAAATCACTGCCTTGCTTAGACCTTACAACCTGATTTTCCTCTTTAACACACCCCTCAGTATCCATCATCAAAGTCAATAATGCTAAAACCATGTCTAAATGGCACACTCATTGCTCATTTAGTAATTCTTTAAACAAGGAAGTAAAAGTGACACCTTAACGTGCCCCAAGGGAGGGCTTCTGTTTGCTCCAAGCAAGGAAATAAAGGACAAATTTAGCAAAAATGTGACTTGTCAATGACCAAAAGCAAAGCACCCCATTCTTATTTACTTGCTCCTCCTCACATATTCAAATGCAAAGCCCGCCAGCCTTCTCTCTGATATAGCAAAATTCAAATCATACTTTTGATTGCTCATATCCTATTGCTTTTTTTCTCTTTGGAGAGTTTAAGAATCCCAAAAACAAAAAAAGAGAACCCATTTCACTTTTTCGATCTTTCTTTTCTCTTTAGCTGTTTTCTTTGTTTACTAAATCATTCAACATGAAGCTCTTGACATCATCTTATTCATCATCTCCATCATCTTCATCCACCCTCAGTTTTGACCCAACTTTGTGCAACTCCAAAAGTGCTACTGCAGGGTGTCTCACAGCCATCTTGCGCAGGATTCTCTGCTCTGGTGGCCTTCAAACACAACCATCAAACACAATCAGAGAACTTGATTCAATGTCAATGGCGAGTGGCAATGTTCATGAATTGAAGGGTAAGCAAAAGACAGAAGCTTCTACTACCACTGCTCCTCCTGGGATAGTGGCAAGGTTAATGGGTTTGGAGTCAATGGGTGAAGCAAACCCAAGTTCACTATCACGTAGCCGATCCATGAACTCTGTGAACTACTTGGGGGAATGCAAGCGAATGCAGGGTCTACATAGGCGTGTTAAGTCTTCATCATCTTCGTTTTGTGAGGTGCCAACTTTCCACTTGCTTGAAAATGAGAACTTCTTGGTGTTCAGCTTCGAAAATGGAGGTGAGAGTAAAGAATTCAAGTCCAGAGGGAGTAAAAAAGAAACGAGTTCTGCAGAGTCGAAGCAGAAACGAGAAGAGAGACGCGAGTTAGAGAAAAACAAGAGAAAAAAAGGGCATGTTGAGAAGGAAAACTTGAGCAGAAGGGTGTCTGATATGTCTTCTGTCAATGTTGGAAATGATGTTAAACTTGAATTTGCTAACACTTTGCCTCTGTTCAACGTTTCTTCTGAAAAGGAGCACATGGATTCAGAAGCACTGAGATTCTCACAGCCCGTGAAGAGAAATGAAGTTACCAATGCTGAGAAAGTGAAGAAGAGAAAGAAGGGAACAACCTGTTACAAAGAAAAGAAGGTAGAAACTGAATGTAGTTCAGAAGATTCAAGCCCAGTTTCTGTCTTTGATTTTGAGCGTGAAGCTTCTGGAACAGGTTTGTTTCTTTAATTTGAGTTCAACTTTTCCTTTTGTGGCTACAGTAGTTGTTTACGTTGAGATATATAAAACCATTAATACAGCCTCACTCAACAGCTTAAGCTTTTGGGTTGAATTGATTCTTTACATGGTATCAGAGCCTCGTGTCCGGGTTCGATCCTCGCCGCCCCCCACTTTCTTTCAAGTGGAATTTCTTTGTTCGCACAGGTAGGTGGGCCTGTGCATTGTCCACCCTTTAAGCTCAGTGGGCTCTCGTGTGCGGGGATCTGTGCATTGTCCACCCTTTAAGCCCAGTGGGCTCTCGTGTGAGGGAACGTGTTGAGATATATAAAACCATTAATATAACCTCACCCAACACCTTAAAATTTTGGGTTGAATTGGTTCTTTACGGTTTATATAGCTTTAGATCCATCGTGTAAGTTCAATAAGTTTTTTTTTTTGTGTTTCCAAGTTTTACATTTGCTAATTTATTACACATAAACTGGTTGCAGAGGTAGATTCTTTTGGTGTTAGTATGAGTTGGAGAAGAAAATTGTCACCAGAGCTTGAAAATGACCAGCTCTTTACTCTGCATTCAAATAGTAATTTGATGATTGAAGAAGGGAAGGTTAAGGCAATTGAGAACAACAAACATGAAGAATCTAAGAAAAAAGAGAAGCAAAGCCAAGAGTATGTAGATATTTGGGGTGAAATTTGCAGGCTTGCTGAAGATGAATTGGTTGGATCAAGTCAGTTAGAGGAACGAACGAAGAAACAAGGTGATTTTGAAAGTGTAAGTGCTGATTTTGAGTCAGAAATTTTTGATCACTTGTTAAATGAGCTTATAGATCAACTTGTTGAGAACCCCTTGAAAGCATTGCAACTTCAGAATTTGTAAAGCAAGGAAATTAATCAAGTGTAAAAATATTTCGATTCTCCCTCTTGTTCTTTCTCAATTCTAATTCTGTCTCTATCACATAGTGCACCAAGGAAGATTTTTCATCTTTATGCTAAGTGTTTTGATCATGCTTTATCTACAAAATATGATACATTGCACGAGACCATATTGTGTTCACAAACTCGGCAAGTGCACCGGTCGTACAAGTAATAAAGTGATAAGAAAGTTGTCGATCCCACGAGAACTGGTGACCAAGCAATAATTTATTTATTTAACTAAAGTTGGATCGATCATTAAAGGTTTTCTTGAAAATATTGTGATTAATTCAAAAACAGAATTTGTAAACTATTTTTGATTTTTAATATTTTTAGAAATTAAATTCAGAATTTAGAATAGTAGAAATTGAGTTTAGAATTTTAATAAAAAGACGTAGTTATGATTCAACTTTCTCAATGGTTTCTTAACGAGCTTGCCTATTCTTACGATTACATTCACGATTAAATTATTAACAGCTCTTTCTATAATTGACTAAATCTCAATCCCTTAGTGATTGGGTTACCAGCTCTTTCTAATCTAAAGCCTAATCCCTTAGTACTTTTTCATAAAATAAGAATTAACGCAAGAACTCACAGTTATAACACTCACAAGTCTATCCCTAGATCATGCAAATTCCAGCAATCAACCAATCAGAATCACATACCAACATCCCTATTGTCATATATGACTTATGTGTTTATCTACGAGTGATCAAATCATAAATAAAACTAATTATAAATATCAGATTGATTGCATAATTCAAAGACAAGAATGTAATTTATAAGAATAAACAAACATCAATTAAGATCCATTGGTTCTGTATCTTCCTAACTACTAAAATAATTTAGTTACTCATAATTATAAAGGTAGAATTAAAATAAGCAATAAAAGAACTTGAGTTCATGATAAAACTTGTCTAAAAGTGATGATAATGATGCAGAAGTGCTTCCTTCCTTCTCCTCTGCAACGATCCAGTGCTCTCTTCCGCTCCTTCTTTCACTTCGTCTCGATATCTGACTTTTTTTTCGTGTCCAGAATAATCCTTCACGGCTTCGTTCGCTTCGTATTTAAAGAGAAAATGTGGACTTTAGTTCCTGGATCTGCTCGCTGAGGAGCTCGCTGAAGCGAGCTGCTTAACGAGCAATTCTTGCTGGTAACCCAATCACTTGCTTTAGCGAGTAGCATTGCGAACTTTAGTGGTTTGTTCGCCCACTTGCTCGCTTCATCGAGCAGTGGGGGAGCGTTACAATTTTTTTTTTTTATTATTTAATTTCTGATTTTCCAATTGCTCCGCGAATTCCACCGTAGGGCTGTGCATGGGTCAGGTCGGGTCAGGTTTTTCTCCGACTCGACCCAACTTGATTTTTATAGGTCAGGTAATTTGACTCGATCCGCTTTAATTTGATCCAAGTCAGGTCTGACTTGGTTTGGATTTTGTTGAACTAGTTCAGAACCGGGTCGGATCTGACCTGACTTGATTTTTGAAGTGGGTCTGATTTGGTTTCTGAAGTGGGTCAAATCTGACCTGACCCGTTTTTGACTTGGTTTCCTCATAAAATTTCGTCGAAATTTCTACATTGCAAACGACGAAAATTTCGACACAAAATTATTTTTTCGTCGAAATAATTTTTGTCAAAAAGCGACGAAAATTTTTCTCTAATGAAAATTTTTACAAAAAAAAAAATTTCTGACGAAATTTACTTTCCGTCAAAAGTTTTGACGCAAATGATTTCTTCCATCAAATGTTTTAAACGAAAAAAGAATTATGTTAAAATTTTGACGGAATATTTTTCGTTCAAAATTTCGATGGGAATGAGTTCTGACGAAAATTTCGACGGAAATGTTTCATCCGAAACTTTCGACGAAAGTTAGATTCTCTAAAGAATTTTGACAGATTATTTTTTTCGTCAAAATTTTTTATTGAAATATTTTTTGTCAAAAAAATTTACGAATTTTTTTACAGAAATGTTTTCCTTTGAAAATTTTGATGGAAATATTTTTTATCAAAAAACTTGACGAAAATATTTAGTTCAAAATTTTCGATGAAAATGTGTTTCGCTAAAAAATTTGACGGAATTTTTTTTTTTGTCAAAAAGTTTAAAGAAAATTTTTTCGTCGAAAACTTTCGCCGAAATTGAATCTGTAAAGAATTTTGATGAAATTTTTTCCGTCAAAATTTTTTGATGGAAATGTGTTTCGTCAAAATTTTCGATGGAAATTGTTTTGAGGAAAATGTTCCATTCGAAACTTTCAACGAAATTTAGATTCTCTAAAGAATTTTGACAGAATATTTTTTCTGTCAAAATTTTTGATCGAAATATTTTTTGTCAAAAATTTTTACGAAATTTTTTTACAGAAATGTGTTTCGTTGAAAATTTTGATGGAAATATGTTTTTGTAAAAAACTTGACGAAAATATTTAGACGAAAATTTTCGATAGAAATGTGTTTCGCTAAAAATTTCGACGAAATTTTTTTTGTCAAAAAGGTTAACAAAAATGTGTCCGTCGAAAACTTTCGCCGAAATTTGAAATCTGTAAAGAATTTTGGTGAAATTTTTTTCCTTCAAAAAATTTCGATGGAAATGTGTTTCGTCTAAATTTTTGATGAATATATTTTTTTGTGAAATATTTTGACGAAATATAGATTCCGTAAAAAAATTTGACAAAAAAAATATTCCGTCAAATTTTTTTACAGAAATATTTTTAGTCACAAATTTAGTTTTTCGTCAAAAACTTTTGCGAAATTTTTTTATGGAAATATTTTTCGTAAAAAATTTTGACGTAGTTGTTTTACGTTAAAACTTTTCTTTTAATGTAATTGTGATTTTCTTTTTCTTTTTTTTCTCATAATGAGTATAGGTCAAGTTTTGGGTCAATGAGTCAATATTAAAACAAGTCAGGTCTAAAACTGACCCAAATAAAAGTGGGTCAATAATTAAACCAGTTCAAAAAATATAGATATTTATGCGACTGGTCAAGGTCGGATCAAGGACGGGGCAAGTGAACCAGTTTTTTTGCACACCCTTATTCCACTGTTGCCTCGTCCTTATCATATTGGTACTTTGTTATCCTAGTCTCAACAACCTGAAACAACAACAAATATTTAGAATCTTATTTATTTGTTGGCAATTCATTCTATTTTACTGTTTTATTGTTTTAACGCTATATTTTTAACTACTTTAATATTTATTTGAACTCTCTTTAGCCATAAAAACATAGTATCTTGGACACTTATCACAGTGTCATAATTCAAAGGTAATTCCCATTACAAAGCATGTTGAAAATGGCATCGCTTCGCCCAATAAACATCCCCGCTTGTGGGTTGCAGCTATCTTTGGCTCTTTACCTACATTAAAACAAGTTTTTATTGGCTCAGGATTTTATTATAACATTGTTATTTACATATTATTTTCTTTGCATTATTTTCACATCACTTTCTTTTTTGTATAATAAAACAAGAAAAAAAAAATCACATCCTAACATATTCTCTTTCTATCTTTATATTCCTAATAAAAAAGAGAGTATAAAGATGATTAAAAGTATTCATGAGAAAATAACAAAGTTTTTCTTAATAGGCACTGTACTTCACAGCACAAGCAAGTCAATTTCCTCCATACTTGGATTTGCGTTCAGTACGCCTTAAAGCAAGTTTGCTCGTGTGACAAACTTGTCTGGTTTCACATTAAACCATTTCTAAATTCCAACAATAAAACTTACTGCCTTAGCTTGCATGCAATCCAACAAATCAGGTTCTTTTATTACTTAAGCTTTGAGTTGAGTTTGAATAAAACCTAAATAGAGTCAAACACAAACAGCTTAGAAGCAGCGTAACTCATTTTTACTCTGTGCTCCTTAAGATATTACAAAATATTTTAGAGGTCTGAACAAGTGAAATTGTTCAATGTCCCAAGGAAAAAAGGTTAATAAAAGCCAAGTGCCAACACATTAAGCTTTTGAGAATGCCTTTTCTTAGTGCTCTATAATCCTCCACATTCATCCCTATGAACCAATGAATGCAAACTTTGGTTGCCAAAAAGCAGCAAGCAAGAGTCCACAAAGGATTAAGTGGAGAGAATATGGAAAATTACTTTAGAAAAACACAAGAAGTTGCTAGCGAACAGCAAAAGAAACTATACTGATTCTCAATCCAAGCTCCAAAATAAAGAAGGTAACTTAAGCAAATGTTAAACTACCACATACAAACAAAATCCTTGCTGCGTACTATATCTGAAAACCGCATCAGCATTTTGGCTTACGGCAATAGATGGAGCAAGGTTACACCATATTTCAAATAGAGGCTCGTTCAGGATGCTGTAAGAATCCCAAAGGCATCAAACTATTATTTGCACACTACAAGTGGCACGCATAGAATAGCAGCATTTAAATAGACAAAGTTAGCTCACCTAAAGCTATAACTAGATTGGACCCACTTATACATTGGTGTATGGCTAAAGGGAAAAAATAAAACTCGCCAAAGTTGACTTATTGCTTATTCCGCTACTGCAATAAGAATGATAACTTGCAGAAAACACATCAAAACATCCTAACAGAATAACACTCAGAATAAAATGAATAAGCCATGAGTGTGTAAAATGCAAATTGAGAATTATCATTTTTAAAATTATTACATCTACAATCTCATTTTATTTATTATTAACCTCAGTACATTGTTGTAATTCAGTCAATGCAAAGTTACAACTTACAACTTACAACTAACAACTCAATAGATAGAATATATAACAAAAAAGATCAGGAGAAAATGGAATCAATTATCCTAGTAACGGAAAGTTGTTGGGGCAGAAAAATTGCATCCTGCCCGACATCTATATTCTCGCCTTGTGAGACTATTTTACCATCGTTTTACATACTGTCATCTAAATAAATTCTATAAAATTCAAAAAATCATCAAATAAATAAACTATTGAGAGTTGCAAGAAGGAGCCATCATTGCATTCACGCCACCATTTGCTCTTGCTCCATGTACAGTTGCTCCAACCAAGCTGGAATCACATCTGTTCCATTGTTAAGGTGGCATTGCAGTTGTTTTTGCTGATCTTCAACACTGAACTGTCCAGATTCCAGGTGTGGAGCATCCTTCACAAGTGAGTGAACCCAAGACACATCTGGTTCATCAACATCTGCGGCTACTTTGGTTGTACCCATCCTTAAAGGACTACTGCTGCTCCGAAATCCAAAAGAAGCAGATTTCCTCAGCTTATTCAGCTCTTCTCCATGTATAGCCCAATCTAATTTTCCATCAGGGGAACCCCAGTCAGAAAAGGTAGAAGGCTTTGCTGCTACAGAGGTAGCAGGAGAAGGAAGCTCATAATGATGATTCACCACACTACGTTCAATGAAGCTCTGGCTCCGCTTTGAAAAAGCAGCAATTCTTGGATTCAAAGCTACTGTGGCTGCTTCCCCAGATGGATCAACCCTAAAAGACGGCGATCCAATCACATTTGAAGTGGAAAGGCTGGAAGGATAACTTCGCAGCTGCTGGTTCACATTTTGACACATCTGGATTCCAGTTGGAGATTGTAACTGAGGTCCTGCAGCATCAAGTGAAATTCCATGGAATTTAGGCAAAATTGATGGATCAAGAGACCCAAAAATGTCTTCAAGTTTAGCAGGCTTCACCCCTGAAAGCCTATTTAACTCCCCGGTATGATCACCCAAAGAAACAGGAAAAGATGGACTATTAGGCATCGAATTTTTCCAGTTGGAAGGGGAGGAAAGACCAGATATCTCATCCATCAACAGTTGCTGCCTACGTAGATGAGTTTCAAGTCCTCCAAGATATTCAATATCTAAATCAATATCTCTAGCAGCTAATGCAGTCTTCAATCTGCTCTTGGGCAGCTGCAGGGTAGGGACAGTAACATTTGATTGAGTCTGCCACATGGATCCAGCCAAAGGAGAAGATCCTCCAGATGAGGTTAAAGGTTGTGTTGATGCAGGTGGTATCAAGACAGATGGAGAACCAAGTGAGATTGGGCTCACTGAACCCATCTCCAATGCAGACGGGCTAGCAGAATATGACCTGGGAGAAGGAATAGCAGAACCAGTAGAAGCATACAAGGGACGAAGCTCCTCAGGCTTGTGAGCAAAGAAGCAAACTCTTCTTGTGCATCCAATCTCATCCTTGCAAAGTCGTGTCCGATACTGGGCAGGGTGCAGCCAGCACTCAAAAATACCATGTGCATACTCACAGGCATCCCCCTTGCTGCAGGATCCCTTCCGAAACTCAGGACAAGGAACACAGCTATAATGATATTTCCTTGGATCACGCCGCCTTGCGTTTTCCCCTGGATGAACAAAGGGGCACTCAGTCCAATCATGAGAATAAGCCCTTGAACATGGCTTCACTTTGAATGTATACATCCTAAACTCATCAGTACTATATATCCCATTCTTTATGTCTGGAAGGGAGAGATCAACAGGATAATCTTTCTTCTCAGTCCCATCTTTTGAAACACGAGGTGTGTTCATATCTTGTCTTTGTTGTTCCTCAATTTGGTCAACCACTCCAAGAAATGTAAGACATGCCTGATCAGCACCATCTTTACCCTCCAGTAGGGCTTGTAGCATCCTCTTCCTTGGATTGAAGATAGCATTAGGAACAGAGACAATCAATTCAAGGGGTTGGTTACCATTGGCATCAACAGCACTAACATCAGCAGATGCATCAAGCAAAAGCTTGACAACCTCAAAGGAAGCAGCAGAAACCCCAGCAACAGCACAATGCAGAGCAGTAGCCCCATCTGATCCACTAGCCCGGTTAACATCAACACGACCTGTTCCAAGAATATAAGTTGTTACACCTAGGCTTCCAAACATAGCAGCTACCATGAGAGGCGTCCTCTCTTCATAACCCACTTTCTTGGAGCCAACCCTCCTTCCATACCACAAGCCAACCTCATCAACATCATGACCCTCCTTTTCAACCGTATTTTTGAAACCAATCAGATCATCTGCAGCCGAAAATTCAAGCAAGGCAGAAATTTTATGATGCAGTCCTTCTCCTTTTCCATACTCATCCTCCATGACAACACCAGTTTGAGAAGGTTTCCTCTTGGAACCACTGCACATGGAGATATCTTTCCTTAAAGCCTCAGCAGGATCTGAAAAATCACAGGAGAGAACAAGTTCAAGATGCTATTGCACCTGGCATGATATTTCAAATTTAAAGCACAGAAAACACAATTTAGTGTAACAAAATAAAAACGGATGAAGATAAAATAAGGGGAATATGCATATGACTGTTGAGCAAACAAACGACCTGGAAAGTTACAAAGTAATGAATCACCAAGAAATTTGCAACAAGCATATGTTTAATCAATAAAGTTTAACTCTTTCAGTTATTTATGGTTATGTACCAATAATTATAAAGATAGCATGAATCCAGACAACAGAAGCAACGAAAAATTGTTGCAAACAGAAATAAATTAGCAAAAACAACCTGTTCTTCATTGCTTTTATGGTGAAAGAACAAAAAAAACATCTTTTTTATAACAGGGTTCATGTTATTTTCCTCCATCAATCAACACTCTCAGGCCAAAAGCCATCATTTTCTGGAATTTTCTTGGCAACCAAGGAAAACGCATTACAGTTTCAAAGAATAATAAAGGTTCATGTACCAAAAAAAATAATAATAATAAAGGTTCCATTTTTAAACACAAATTCAAAGACCCATAAACAAGAAGAAGCATGAAGAAGAAGATAAAACAAGAAGCAATAACAAAAGAAGCATACCTTGCAATTAGACGCACAAAGCAACGAAGCAAAGCTCTGGTTTTTCCTCCCAACTTTTAAACTATAAAACTTGCAAAGCTTTTTAGAGAGAGAAAGAGAGAGTGGAAGACTTTTCTCTTTCCTTTGGGTCAAAAAAAAAAGTGGAACCCACCAAGCTGCCTCATCAGTTACCAATTCCATTCATTCTATTTTTATTAAAAAAACACCAATTGTTTTTTTAATCCCTTAAAAATAAAAATAAAAACTCTTTCATTTGAATTTCCTTATAAACATATTAAGGAAAAACGGATGATTTAAAAAACTTGATTTTTCATCTCAAAATTTCTTGCAAAAAATTCGATGAATAGGTTACAAAAAAATTCAAAAATAATCTGTCAAGCTTTCTTTTTCTCTCAATTGGTTATTAGATAGGAAACAGACTCATTTATTATCGAGAAATTTTGTACGCTTTTATTTGTATAAATAAAAAATAAATTAATAATGAATATCTTATTACTTTATATTAAATAGTTACAACTTACAATATATAACCATCTTACATTTAAAAAATTAGGAAAAAATATTTGTCGACATAGAATTGTAATATTTTAATTAAAATCATTGTAATTTATTTAATATTTAAATTAAAAAAAATTTCTCACTCTCTCATCATGATTTCGATCATGTAACTATTTCTTTCATCAAAAAATACAGTAATTTTTACTAACATAGCACAATTGTATATCATTTGAAAGTAAATTTTTTTTGTAAAAATTATTGTGTTAATTATTAAATAATTTAGTTTAAAAAAATTATATAAATAATATTTACAAAATTTCTCTTTACTGTTACATTCAGTTTCATATCATTCTATTTTAATATTTTAAGAATACACTTAACATTATATTTATAAAATATATCAAATTAAACTTTTTTTGAAAAGCAAACAGGAAACATAAAAACAAAAAAAGAAACTAGGAACACCTCCTAGACCAAACTACTCCTACATAGTCCCTTTCAAGTTTGTCACGACAACCAGAAGGAGGCGAGTCAAACTCTTGTAAAGACCAATCAAAGGAGTAGGCAAAAGAGGCCATCCAATCGGCAACCCCATTCCCTTCCCTATGAATATGGGAAATTCTAACCCTCCAATTCCAATCCAGCATATTCCTTATGCGCAAGACCAAGTTAGAGGCTGGATGATGAGAGCTGCACCCTTCTCTTATGAAAAACTGGGCTACTAAGGAATCACCTTCAAGCCAGACAAAACGAAAACCTTTCCTCCATGCAATCTCAAGCCCAAGGAGACAACCCCAAAGTTCTGCTAACAAAACATTACCACAGCCAAGATTTTTACAAAAGCCAACAAGCCACCTTCCACTAGCATTCCTAAATACACTCCCACAAGCAGAAGCTTCTCCATTATTCATACTTGACCCATCCACATTGAGCTTAACCCAAGGGTCCGAAGGAAAAACCCAAGAAACTAATTTCTCTTTATTTGAGTTAGTCTCAAGACCAGCAACCCGAAGCGTGTTTTCTGACCAAGAAAAATCTTCACCATAGACCATAGCAGCTCTAAAAGTGCCATAAGCAGGAACAGAAGATCCCTGAAAAATTTTCTTATTCCTAGCTTGCCAAATGAAACAGGAAATGATACCAAACAGAAGAGGCCATGATGGCAAATTGGACCAATTACGATCCTCAGAGATATTGGACAACACCCATTGCTGAAGATTAAGAGAGAAAAAATCCTCCCAAGCCTCTCGCTTAACTGCAATCTCCCACACTTTTTTTGCTGCAATACAATCTCTAACCGCATGTAAGGAAGTTTCCGTAAAACAATTGCACAGATGACATATATCTGAACCCGCCATGTGCCGTCTGCAACGCCTTTCATTTGTCAAAATTTTATCTCCTAACAACAGCCAAAGGAACGTACGAATCCGTTCAGGTCCATGCCACTGCCAAACGCGATTCCAAGGTAAATTGGTAGATTCCTCGTTACCCCTGGATATGGCCATATAAGCGGACTTCAGCGAAAAACTCCCATCAGATGTCCTTGTCCACAAAATTCGGTCATGACCATTAACATCCGAAGGAGGAAGGATGTTATTAATACGAGCATTGACGTGATCGGGAAGACTATGCTGGAAAGCCCCCCACATCCAACTTCCGGAGGATGAGACAAGATCAGAGACCATTAGCTGATGATTTATCTGAGAGGGATCAGAAATAGCAGCATAGGATGAGAGTGCACCACAACCCGGAACCCACGGGTCATCCCAAAAATGAGTAGAATTTCCATTACCTAGCAAAATTCTGGAATGCTGTAATATCACAGGCCAAGACGAAACAATTGCTTTCCAAAGAGAGGAGCTATTCCGAGTAGCAGAAATATTAGGAACCAAATCAGACTGAACTTTATACTTGCTCTTTAAAACTCTAGCCCAAAGCGCGTCTGGATTAGAAAGGATCCCATAACCAATTTTCATAATAAAAGCCCTGTTAACTTCCTTCATTTTCCTCAGACCCAGCCCTCCATGATCTTTATCCATGCACAACTGATCCCACGCAACCAGATGAGGACGAGTAGATGCTCTATTAGAACCCCACAAAAACCTCCTAATATGTTTCTCAATATCATTGCAGATTCCGAGAGGAACAACAGAAACTTGCATTGTGTAGGCTGGAATAGCTGAGAGAACAGCTTTCGAAAGTGTAATTCTTCCTGCTAGAGAAAGACTGGTGTGGTTCCAGGCATTAATCCTAGATTGAACTCGATCGAGGATATGACTGAAAGCCGCCCTCCCAACTCTGCGATGATGAAGAGGAATACCCAAATACTTTCCAAGATCCACCGTCCTTGAGAAGCCCAACTCACCACTAAGTTCCTCTGCCAAAATATGATTCACATTGTGGGAGAAGAGAATTTTTGTTTTTTCATGGTTAACCTTTTGCCCAGAAGAAAGACAAAAATCATCTAGCACCTTGGAAATGGTTTGGGCCTGATCAAAGGATGCATCCGCACAAAGAATAAGATCATCCGCAAAAAAGAGGTGAGAAATGGGAGGAGCATTTCTCCTCAACATGATCGGCTTCCAGCACTTTTGCCTAACTGCATGGGAAATGAGATGACCAAGTCGCTCCATACAAAGAATAAATAAATATGGGGACAAAGGGTCACCCTGTCTAAGCCCCCTGGATGGGAAAAACTCCTGAGTTGTAGAACCATTCCAAAGAACATTCATCGAACAAGAAGAAACACACCACATAACAAGATTAATGAGATTTGGGGGGAGTCCCACATCCTGAAGAGTATCTCGGAGAAAGTCCCAGCTAATTCTGTCATAAGCTTTCTCCAGATCCACCTTAATCATCATCCAACCTTTGGCGCCTTTCTTTGACCTCATAGAGTGAATAATTTCCTGAGCAATAATTACATTATCTGTCCCTTGCCTTCCTTTGATGAAACTACACTGGTTAGGCATAACAATTTTATCCATCTGCAATTTCAAACGGTTAGCAATAAGCTTAGTAATAGTCTTATAAATAACATTACAAAGGCTAATAGGCCGGAAATCTTTAAGGGATTGAGGTGAAGTTATCTTCGGGATCAGGCAAATAAGAGTTTGATTAATATCCCGAACTTTTTGGGGATTATTAAACACATCTTTCACCAGATCACAAACAGAGCTTCCTACAGTATCCCATTGAGATTGGAAAAATAGACTATGAAGACCGTCCACCCCTGGAGCTTTGTGAGGTCCCATGGAAAAAACTGTACTCCTAATCTCCTCATTCGAAGGAATGCTACCAATATGAATGTTGTGCTCTTGCACAAGGTGAGGAAAATAGCCTCTAATTGGAAGCCCAGGTCTAGCAGTATTATCCTCTTTAAACAAATTACGATAATACTCCACCGCCATATTCATCAGAATAGAGGGATCACCAATCCAATCACCCGCATCATTTTTCAGAGCATCAATACGATTTCTCCTCCTCCTAGCAGCTGTAGTAGAATGGAAGAATTTCGTATTCCGGTCACCATATTTCAACCAGCTAGCCCTAGACCGCTGAAACCAAGTAAGATCCTCCCGAATATAAATGAGATTCAACTGACGCCAAAGATCTTTCTGCAGAATTTCTAGAGCATGGCAAGGATGGTGACTAAGACTACGGTCAATACCCCTTAGTCTCGCCTGAAGATTATTCTTAAGCTTGGCATCTTCCCTAAAGCACTCCCTATGCCAGTGAGAAGCATTCGATCGAAAAGTTTCACTAGCTGTGCCCCAACCTGTACTCCCATTCCAACACTCCTGCACTAGGCCAGGGAAATCCTCATGAGTGAGCCAGGCTGCCAGAAATCTAAATGGACGGCTCCCTCCAGGATGGTGAGGAGAAGGAACCTCCCAGAGAAGAAGAGGTCTATGATCCGAGCAGTAGCAGGGAAGATGAGTCACAACCCTGTCAGGAAAGGACAATTGCCACTGCTCATTCGCACAAACTCTATCAAGACGTTCCTTCAATCTGCCTCTATGCCAAGTGAAAGTAGGCCCCTGATGACCCAAGTCTTCCAGATTGCAGTTCATAATACAATTTTGGAAATCATAAATACTCCTCCAATCAGGCGGGCCACCTCCCTCCTTTTCTGCTGCATGCAAATAAGAATTGAAATCTCCCAAAATGCACCAAGCCTCCGAGGATTGCTGTTGTAACCTTCCTAGAGCATCCCACAGAGACACCCTTTCAAGACGCCGCGGACTGGCATAAACAAAAGTAACAGCTTCCTCCTTCCTCCTATTACGCCAAAAAATTTTTAAATGGATAAACTGACGATGAGACTCTAAAATCTGAATCTGAGCTTCATCATCATTCCATAACACCCACAGACCACCAGAAAAACCTTGAGGATGAGCCATAACATGCTTTTGAAAGCCAAAGCCTTTCACCACCTTCTGAGCACGGTCAGCTCCGATACGAGTTTCAAGCAAAGCCATAACTTGAATATTAAAACGACGAGACAAGTCCCTAATAAGGGGAGAAAAACCCTTTTTTCCGGCCCCCCTGCAATTCCAAACACACACACTCATCAAAAAACCACAAAAAATAATGAGAAAGGATGAAAAACACCCTGTCATTAGACTTTTGGGAGATCAAAACTATCCCGCATCACCGAGGGTACATCAGCAGGTCTCAAACTAGCATTCGAAGCCTCAACATCCTTCGAGCTGGAAAGAGTAACCGGACTCTTGTTGTCATGCGTTATTATGGAAATATCAACCCCATCCTCCCTTTTACCGGAATCTGAGGGAGTTACCACATGTGGAGGAGATGATGTAGAAGAGAGAACAAGAGGCTTTCTGCCATTAATGTCCATTGCTGAAATTTTTTTTGCCGAGCTCGAAGCAATGAACGGCTTAGCCCTTTGCTTAAAACTCTTTGGGACAATAGATAAGGCAACTGCCTTTTTATTCCTGTTAATTTCATCACGTAACTCTTTCTTTTTTTTTCCATTTTGCGACAAAGTAGAAGACTTGGAAACGGTAGCCTCTTGTGGTCGAGACAAAATCCTTTCTTCTACCTGAGGAATAACAGTACCTTTTTGAACAACTGGCATAAGCTCAGGGCCACTTAGATTTTGATTTGGCATAGAGGGTCCCACCAAATTTGTAACTGTATTTGAGCTAGGGAGAATAGCTGCTGAAAGATGACGTTTATCACGAGGAAAATTCGAAATCTTATTATTTAAACCCTTTCTCAAATCAGCACTAGCGGTTACCTTAGAGGGGCCATGCTTATCATTAATGATTTGAATATTCTCATAATTAACATCATGATTGTCATTAACTTCGTCAGAAATAACTGAAAATCTTGATCCAGCCGTTGAAGACGCCACCTTTGAAGCTCCAGAACCGTTATTTTTTGCATTAATCATTGTAGCCGATTTAATTCCCACATGATTATCGGGTTTCTGCTGCTTGATTTTAGCTGGACGTGAAACAGAATGATTTATTCCTTGAGCATTAATTCTCCTTTGGCCAGTTGTAACGGATGACCCCTGATTCCCGGCTGCATTGATTGCGGCAGCATTGATTGCGGCAGCATTGATTGCGGCAGTCTCCATGGTAGCTTTTGCCTTCCTTCCCCGTTGACTCCTTTGGACAATCATCCAAGAACCAAAAGCTTCAACTTCTGCCATCTCACGCCTGACACCATTGTTAACAACCTCTGCACGGACATCCTTTTGGTGAGAATGACTATCGGTTGACACCGAAACCGAAGAACAAGTGTCACGCCTATGCCCATAGTTACCACATGCAAAGCAGATCATGTGAAGGCCTTCATACCCTACCGTATAAACCTTATTAATGAGATTGAATTTAGACAAGAAGCCTTTACTGAGATCTACTTCTACGCAAATACGCGCAAACTTGGCCCTTTCCGTAACAACCCCATCACCAGCATCACTTTTACGTATAGAGTTCCTATCAATCTTCAGTGTTTTCCCAAATAGATCACCTATGTTCCGCAAATGTTGGGAGGTATAGAACTCCATAGGTAACCCCGGAATACGGATCCAAACAGCTAATTTTTTAAGGTTGTCCTCGTAAGGATCAAATAATGGCCGCCACCGTTGAACAGAAACATAATGGTCTGCCACAATCCAAGGCCCTTCCTCCAAAACAAAGTTGTAGTCATTCAAATCCGCAAAACGAAACAAAAAGTAACCGTTCTCCATATCAATGAACTCATGTGTCCCCGACAGAATCCACATCTTCAAGAGTCTGTTCAGCAGAAACTTTACACCAACCTTTTTTCCCAAGAGCTTGATAATCACAGCTTGCTTCCAAGGCCTGCAACTCTCCTTATATAGCTCTTTTGAAAATCTGTATGTAGGACAGAAAGGATCATCTTGGTCATTTGATTGAACATCCTCCTCCATACCATGAACATCCAACTCCTCAAACCAATCCCTTTCCTCGACGTCATCCGTAACTTTCAGCCCATTCAACTGTAAGAGTGTATCCTTATAAGATATCGGTTTCTTCCCTAACACTTCTTTAGCTTTGTCAGTACTACGCTTCAAGAGATCAACCTCCTCAGCGGATGCTTCACCAATCGCCGAGATCTCCATTAAACTTCAAAGTGCTCGCGGTTGTCTATATCGCAAATGACAAATTAAACTTGATTCAATTTATATGACAATAACAAATAGCATCAAATAATTCCACTTACAAAAATAATCTAATGGTACTTCAATTCTTAAAAAAAACCACTTTCGTTATATTAGTTAACCATAAAAAGAAAAGGGAAAAATATTTATACTTTCAAAAAATGTTATTTTAGTTAAAAATAATGTTTTTTATTTAAAATTTAAAATAAAAAATTACTCTCTTTCTTCTCCATAATTTTTATTGTGTATCTCTTTCTATTATTAAAAATGATATAATTTTTTTATGGCTTTAGTATTTTTAAGATGAATGTAGATAAGTTATCTACATTCGCTACCAAAATGACGTCATTTTAAGTTAAAAAATTAAAAAGATTATTATAATCCTGAAATAAATTATAATTAGAAAAATACCTTAATTTCTGCCTCAAAACAATTTCGTTTTGGGCACAATATAGATATACATTGAACGTTGAAAAAGCGAACTCATTTTATATCATTTAAAATAACAAATATCAACCCAACAGAAAGATCGAAACATGAAAAGAACTTGTCTAATCACAAACTAATAAAGTTCAAAGAATATAGTTTAAAACTTAAAAATTGCCCAATATTCTTTTTGATAAATAAAATTATTTTTACACATATATAAAAATATGTGTCGCTCATATGAGAAAATGTAAGAGAGAAAAATATAGACGCCATATACTTTTAAATATATAAGAGATAAATTTACTCCTACATATTGAGAAACAATAAACCCTAAATAAAAATCATAAAAATTAAATGAAAAATTAAATTAATTTTTTTTTTAAATCCAAAATGAAACTCAAATTTGAAGTAGAAAAAAAAAAAGAGACCAAAGAAGAAATAGGAGGAAAACAAAGGCATGTGGGCCCGGCGGCGTCCAATATCTAAAGTTCCTTCGAATAGTGGATGAACACGTGTCAGTTGTAATCTAGGAACGGCCACACTAAAGCGACCGAACCTGATATTCCGGATGCTCACGCCTTTCGCGTTTTGGATTTTATGGGTTGGAGAAGTTTATCTGGCGTCACCAACTGTTACCCGAAAAACGCTCACAGTTTCTCTTTGCTGACGATGTGAACCTGTTTTATTGGTCTGTCGTGTTGCTCCTGTGGACTCTTTGGTCTGTCCATTATTTATTTATTTATTATTATAATTGTTGTCGTGGAGGTGGAATTCAACCGAGATAATAACCTTTTAAAAAAAAAATTCAGACATTGAAATTCTTGAAGTTATCGACTTGTGGCAGGGGTATAGTAACACTAGTGTTTTCTAGAAGATCTTTGTCGTCTATAAATGTTTTTTTGTTTTACGCAAAATTTTGTTTATCAGCTTCCCTTTTATTTTTTAATTTTTTTTACCGATTAATCGATTATTTAATTAATTAGATTCAAATCGCAAGGATAATAACGTAATAACATCACAAATTTCATGATTTGTTAAAAATATATTACACATACACATAGTTGAACACAAAGTTATTGTCGGTCAAAATAGTAAGAATGATAAAAAAATAATTGGCAATAGGTTTATTTCGTGGCGGGCTGAAAATTAGTTAGACTTGATTCAATTAAACATGACTTATTATTATTAACCTTGCTTCAACTTAATTCCGATATTAATATTTTCATAATGTAACTAAACATTTAAAATATAAAGAATATATATATATATGACTTTAATGTTTCTAAAGTGAATGTAGATAAGTTATCTACATTCGTTCTCAAAACGACGTCGTTTTAGGTTGAAACATTAAAAAATTATAATAAAAAAGACTATTATAATCCTGAAATAAATTATAATTATAAAAATACCTTGATTTCTGCCTCAAAACGACGTCGTTTTGGGCTCACTGTAGATAAGTTATCTACGTTAACTGTAGAAAAAGCGAACCCTATATATATATATATATATGGGAAAACATTTTCTCATGTTGCATGAGAATTCAATTCTCATGTTGTGACCTTCGATTTGCGTGCAAAGTTTTTTTTTTTTTTTAATAAATGTGGGACCCACCACTAGTTGAGTCACAACATGAGAATTGAATTCTCATGCAACATGAGAAAATCAAACCCCTATATATATATATGAAAAAAAAAAATTTAAACTATTTATAACGAAAATCAAACTGCTTGTAAAGAATGCAGAAAAAGCTTCATAAAGTGGGTAAAGAGTTACATATATGCAGAAAAATCATATCAAGAGGTAAAAAAAATAATCAATATTAGTAAAAAGTAAGACTGTGATTTTGTGTGTGTTTTATTTAACTAAAACTTTTTTTCAACTCTTTAAAAAAGCTTTAAAAAATATTTTTTTCTAGAAAAATAATTAAACAAAATACTTTGATGTGAAAGTCCTCATATAAATATGTGATTTATGGAAAATTTGAAATGAGTTATTTTTGTTAAACTATTTTATTGTATATAAACTTAGGGCGATTATACTTATTATTATTTTAATTTTACTAATCTTATTACTTGATTGATTATTGTTTGATTAATTTGAAATCAACGGTTAAAAAATAAAAAATTGTCGTTCAAGTAATAAAAGTAATAAAACTAAAATGATAGTAAGTATAACATTTCTCTATAAACTTTAATCAAATTTACCAAAAATGAGTTTCATATTTTTAAATGCCATAGTTTTGTTTACCCATTGTAAACATAGGCTATGATATAACTTATTCCATGAACTTTGATCGTGTTTTAAATTATCACCTTACACATGTGTACTTTGTGGTGGTAACATATTATCATATTTGTTAAAATTTTGACTAAAGGTTGATCGCCAAATTCCTAATTTATTCTGTTTTCTAAATTTGCATTTCACACTCTTCTTCAAATCTCATTCTCTTCTACGTTCTCCCTTAGTCTCCGACCGCACGTCGACGAAGGGGCCATGATTACTGGAAATCCCTAAACTGTTGTCGCCAAGGTAAGTTCGGTTACCCATTCTCCTTCCTCTGCAGTATTCAATTCATGAACGAGTTCAGTTTTTATTTTATTTTATCTTTGGGTTATGATATTGATATTGTAGAATGTGTTTTCCATTCTGTTACCATTATTATTTACCATTTCAATCCAATTGATGCACAATATTGTTCAAACCAAATAAATTGTTGTGGTGTTGTTACATGTTTATTTTCTACAAAGAATTTATAAATAAGCATAAATGTTCGAAATCTTTGACATGCTCAAAATTTAAGTGTTTGAACGGTTGCATGTTGAAAGAAAAAAAAAATCTTGCATGAGCGTGAAGTATTTCATTTGTTTTAAAATATGTTAAAAAATTTCACGAAAAAAAAAATATGTTAAAATTAATTTACTATTATATTTTAAAACATGTTCGAAATATGTTTTAAAATATTTAATTGTTTAATGTATTGGACTTTTAAATTTCTTTCTAATAATTTATTGAAAAATTTCCAATTTATTGTCTCATTATTATAAATGATACGACAGTAATTACTATTTTTGTTACAATGATTTGAGGTATTACATTTGACTTTTAGTACGTGAATTATTACACTTATAAATCATATGAATGTCCAATCAATATTTAATTATTGAATATCTGGGTTTCAATTGATAGTTTAATACTTGAATGCATACAATTGTTTTTTTTTTTTTTTTTATAACATTAAGGGACGAAGCCCCAAACAATGCATACAATTGTTTTATGTATGATTAAATATCATTATTTTATGAATATGTTATGTATAACTAAATATTATTATTTTATAATTATTAACAATTGTTTTTTTTAATACTTTTTTTATGATTGTTTTTTATGTATGATTAAATGTGATTCAATAAACAATTTAAGCATTCATAAATTAACAAGAGGAGTAATGAGAGAGGAATCGTGCTTATAAATAGAATAATGGTTCGTTTTTTCTGTAGTTAATACAGATAAGTTATCTGCATTTAGTTCAAAATGATGTCGTCTTGATGCGAAAATCAAGATATTTTTGTAATTTTAATTTATTTTGGAGTTATAATAGTCTTTATAATTATATTTTTTTAATATTTCAACACCAAAATGACGTCGTTTTAAGAGTAAATGCTGATAACTTATCTGCAATAATTGCAGAAATATTTTTCAGATAGAATAAATATAGTAAACTGATATGGGCCCAAATGTGCCAAGCCCAAATAGTATGGGTAATACCCCAACCCAAAAGCACAGCCCAGGAGACGAAAACGAATGGGTACTGTCTGAGTCAACTCCTAGGGCACTATCAGTAGATCTATCGAAGCGTGGTGAAGAAGGAGATGCAAGGGGATCGAGCATGCATGCTAATGCAGAGAATGGGAATGATCCAGTGGAACCTGAAGAAGGAAGGCCCATGGTGGAAGAGAGACCAAGGAGAACAAGAAGAAAGCCTCACCGCTTCAATAATGAGGAATTTGTATGCAAGTAGTGTTAGACTGATTGTGTTTTGATGAAAAGAATAATTGTAGATAGTATACTGTAATACGGTTACAAGTAGATGTAACTAACAGCTATCAGTTAGCATATAAATAGGAAAACACCGATTGTAGTTACTCATTGATTTTGATAAATGAAATTCTGGATTCTTCTTCTCATCTTTCTGTTCCTATTCTTTCTCACCTTTCTCCTTTGTTCTAGGGTAGAACTGTGATTCTATCAACTGGTGCTTTCATCCCTGAACCATGGCACCTGACAACCGTCCTCGTACTCTTGACGATAGGGTAGATCAAACCCAATCGGAAGTTGATAACCTCAAGAATCAGATGAACAAACAGTTCCTGGAGATCACCTGCAAGCTCGATGCGATTTTCGACAACTACAGAGAACATCAATCCTCTCCCATATCTTCTGCTAGCATCCATCAGTTAGGACCCAAGGATTCTCAAGCCGCAAAGAATCTCTGTCTAAAGGTTTCGAAGTTTGATGGCTCTTCAGACCCACAAGACTGGATCTATCAGATAAGTCAGTTTTTTGACTTTTATGATGTTGCTGATGCACAACGATTGAAGATAGCTCCGTTTTATTTCTCTGGTAAAGCTCTCGCATGGTACCGCTGGTTGCATAAGAATACAACCATCAGTTCCTGGGAAGGTTTTCTACAGTCTCTTCAAGTGCGTTTTGGACCGTCTGAGTTAGAAGACTACCAAGGCAAATTGGCTAAATTGATGCAACATGGTTCTGTCTTGGAGTACCAGGCTGAGTTTGAATCTTTGTCTAACAAGGTAAATGGGTTACCTGAATCCTTCTTATTGAGTTGCTTTATCTCTGGCTTGAAACCCCAATTACAGTATGAGGTTTCTTCCTTTGATCCCCCCACCCTAACCAAAGCCATAGCTCTAGCCAAGATTCAAGAGCTTAAACTACAGACTAAGAACTTTCAACCTAAAATTCATTCCCCATACCCACCTTTATTACCTACAACAAATACTCAAACCAAACACTTTAAACCCATAACCAGTCTTGACCCCACTGTTTCACCCAAAAGCCCTCTCCATCGTTTATCCCAGAGTGAAATCCAGGAGAGACGAGATAAGAAACTGTGTTTTTATTGTGGTGACAAATACTTCATGGGCCACAAATGCAAAGCTTCTGTTCATGTTTTAATAGTACCTGATGATGAACTATTAGACCCTGAATCTATAGACTCTATGAATACACCAACCGAGCCACAAGCTCAACCTGAACCTGAGTCCACACCACAGATTAGCCTTCACGCATTATCAGGGTTTAGTGTTCCCCAAACTCTTCGTTTCACCTGTCATATTGGCAAGTCTGAAGTATCTTTATTGGTTGATGGGGGCAGCACCCATAATTTTCTCCAACCACAAGTGGTTTCTACACTTTGTTTACCGGTAATTACTGATAAACATTTTGATGTCATGGTGGGAAATGGGCAGACATTAAAGTGTGAAGGTTTTTGTCCAGCTGTGCCTGTTCATATTCAACGACATGTTTTTCTAGTGGATTTTTATGTATTGTCTATTCAAGGGGCAGACATGGTGCTGGGAGTGCAATGGCTGCAGATTCTGGGACCTATCATGTTGGATTACACTCACCTGACAATGGAGTTTACTTGGCAGGGGGAGACAATTAAATTGCAAGGGGATAAACACACAGGTCCCATTTCCTTTAATCAATTCAAAAAAATCCACAACACAGGTCAGGTTGCTTCTATGTACCAACTCACCCTGTTGGGTTCGAATTTTCCTATTAAAGAGCCAGTCATAGATTCTCAAGTACAAAGCCTCTTAGAAGAGTTTGACAGCATCTTTCAAGATCCCAGAGAATTGCCTCCACATCGATACTTAGATCATGAGATCCATCTAGAGCCTAATTTAGCTCCGGTCAATGTTAGACCGTATAGGTATCCTCATTTTCAAAAAGGGGAAATAGAGAGGCAGGTGCAGCAACTGCTAGAATCCGGGTTTATAAGAAACAGTACAAGTCCTTTTTCCTCCCCTGTATTGCTAGTCAAGAAGAAGGATGGAACATGGAGGTTTTGCATAGATTACAGAGCTCTAAATAATATCACAGTTCGTGATAGATTTCCTATTCCCACTGCCGATGAGCTCATGGATGAATTAGGTGGTTCTCAAATATTTTCCAAGTCGGATTTGAGAGCAGACTACCACCAGCTTCGAGTACACCCAGCTGACATTCAGAAGACAACTTTTAGGACTCATCAAGGACATTATGAGTTCCTTGTGATGCCTTTTGGGCTGACAAATGCACCTGCGACATTTCAAGCCACTATGAACTTGCTGTTTCAGCCTTATCTACGTAAGTTTGTTGCTGTATTTTTTGATGATATTTTAATTTATAGTCCTTCTTTAGAACAACATTTAGAACATCTGAAAATAGTGCTAACCAGTTTGAAAGAGCAACAATTTTTTGTGAAAAGAAGCAAATGCTCATTTGCACAAACAGAGGTAGAATATTTGGGCCATGTGGTATCAGTACAAGGAGTCAGTATGGATACCAACAAAGTCAAAGTTATGGTTGATTGGCCACCCCCAACAAATATCAAACAACTTAGAGGTTTTCTAGGCCTAACCGGATATTATAGGCGATTTGTGTGCAATTATGCATCTATAGCTGCTCCATTAACAGACTTGCTGAAAATTGACTCCTTTCTCTGGTCCAATAAAGCTCAGACAGCTTTTATGAGTTTAAAAACAGCCATGACTGCTGCACCTGTCTTGTGCTTGCCCAATTTTTCTAAGGAGTTTATAGTTGAGACTGATGCTTCAGACTTAGGAATTGGTGTTGTCCTCCTTCAAAATGAACACCCCATTGCCTATTTCAGCAAGAAGTTATCATTGAGAATGCAACAAGCATCAGCATACGTACGAGAGTTGTATGCAATCACTGAATCTGTCAAGAAATGGAGACAGTATCTCTTGGGGAGGAGATTCACTATACGGACAGATCAGAAAAGCTTGAGGAGCTTACTGGATCAGGTTATTCAAACCCCTGAACAACATTACTATTTAGCCAAGCTTTTGGGATTCCAATATTCCATAGTTTATAAGCCAGGCAAAGAAAATAGGGTGGCTGATGCCCTTTCAAGGTACCCTACCATGACCTTGATGACCTTGGCAGTGGTGCATTTTGATATTTTGGAGGAATTAAAGAAGGAGAATAAACAGAATTCATTTTTTCAGCGAATTCATCAGCAATTGGCAGCTGACCCAGCAAACTGCCTTGATTATGAAGTTCGGGAAGGTTTATTATTGCAAAAAGGGAAGCTTCTCCTAGATCCAACTTCACCTCTTATTCAACAAGTTCTTAAGGAGAATCATTCCACTTTGACTAGTGGCCATACAGGCATTCAGAAAACATTGGCCAGAACAACTGCTAGTTTTATATGGCCAGGTATGTCTAAAGCTATTAAAGAATTTGTGAACTTTTGTGTGATTTGTCAGCAAGTGAAATATCAAACCAGAAGGCCTGCTGGTTTATTGCAACCCATCCTTGTACCTGAACGAATTTGGGAAGATTTATCCCTTGATTTCATAGTTGGTTTACCAGTGTCCCATGGCTCCACTTCGATTTTAGTGGTTGTGGACCGACTGTCCAAGCAAGCACATTTTGGTCTCCTGCCAAAAAAATACTCAGCTGCTAAGGTGGCTGAACTCTTCACTCACATGGTTTGTAAACTGCATGGTGTTCCTAGATCTCTAATTTCAGATAGAGATCCTATCTTTCTCAGTAAATTTTGGACTTAGTTGTTTGAACTCAGTGGCACTAGCTTGCGCATGACAACAGCCTACCATCGTCAATCAGATGGTCAATCTGAAGTGGTTAACAGGGTCCTAGAACAGTACCTCAGGTGTTTTGTAGCAGATAACCCAAAAAAATGGTCTTGTATCTTGCATTGGGCTGAATATTGCTACAATACTTCCTACCATACCTCAGCTAGCATGTCACCTTTCAAAATAGTGTATGGACGTGACCCTCCATCAATTTTGCAGTACATCACATCAACTGCTGAATTAGAGGATGTGGATAAGTGGCTGGAAAGCAGGCAGGCTGTTTTGCTGCAGCTGAAGGAGAACTTGCTCCATTCTCAGCAGGTCATGAAAGACCAAGCCAACAAACATCGCAGGGATGTACACTATAAAGTTGGAGACTTAGTTTGGGTGTTGCTGTAACCATATAGGCAGGTTTCAGTGGCAAACAGAACCTCCAACAAGCTGTCAAAAAGGTATTTTGGACCATTTCCAATTCTGAAACGTGTTGGTAAGGTGGCTTATAAGTTGAGCTTACCAGTCACTGCCAAGATACACCACACCTTCCATGTTTCCCTACTTAAACCATTCCAGGGTGAACATCCCATTTCACCATTACCTTTGCCAGAAGTGTTTCACGGGGGGTTACCCATTCTGCAACCAAAACAGATTCTGTCCACTCATTTACAGAAAACAGGGGATTTCTACACTAAACAGGTGCAAGTACTATGGGAAGGAATGCCAGGAGAATGTATCACATGGGAACCTTGGGAGGAATTTTCCAAACAGTTTCCATCCTTCAACCTTGAGGACAAGGTTGATTTTAATGGAGGAGGTGTTGATATGGGCCCAAATGTGCCAAGCCCAAATAGTATGGGTAATACCCCAACCCAAAAGCACAGCCCAGGAGACGAAAACGAATGAGTACTGTCTGAGTCAACTCCTAGGGCACTATCAGTAGATCTATCGAAGCGTGGTGAAGAAGGAGATGCAAGGGGATCGAGCATGCATGCTAATGCAGAGAATGGGAATGATCCAGTGGAACCTGAAGAAGGAAGGCCCATGGTGGAAGAGAGACCAAGGAGAACAAGAAGAAAGCCTCACCGCTTCAATAATGAGGAATTTGTATGCAAGTAGTGTTAGACTGATTGTGTTTTGATGAAAAGAATAATTGTAGATAGTATACTGTAATACGGTTACAGGTAGATGTAACTAACAGCTATCAGTTAGCATATAAATAGGAAAACACCGATTGTAGTTACTCATTGATTTTGATAAATGAAATTCTGGATTCTTCTTCTCATCTTTCTGTTCCTATTCTTTCTCACCTTTCTCCTTTGTTCTAGGGTAGAACTGTGATTCTATCATAAACATAGGAGAGAAAATGAGGAAAATGGAAGAGTGGCATTTCTATTGTATTGTGTCAGTGGCGGAGTCACGTACAGTGCGGGTGGGGCGTTGGTCCCAACAAAAATTCTATAATTAGCCACGTTTTAAATGTAACTAACTAACTGTGACAAAATAATCTTCTTTCATGTTTTAGTATTTGACATTAGCTAAATTTTTTTTGACTCTATCTAGGTTGGGAGGCTGGCTCCACCACTGTACTGTGTTGTATTACAAGCTTTGTACATGTGCTTTATTAATAAGCTCTCAACATTATGTGTAGGGGTGTAAATGGGCCAGGCCGGCCTACAGGGGCCTACAGCCTGACCTATGAAAAGCCTGGCCCGACCCGACCTTCGAAGTACTTAGAAGTTAGAACAGATAAAGGCTTGTAAGTAAGCCTATTTAAAAACAAGGCCGTAGGCCAAATAACAAAAAAACCCGGCCTTTTGGCCTGTAGGCTGGCCTGTTTCGCTTTTTTTTAAAAAAATTTTTATTATATAATATTATTTATATTCTAAAAATTACTAAACGTCTAAACCTAGTTTTTTTCTTTTGGTGTGCGCCGCTCCTGCTCTCAGTCTCACCAGTCACCAGTCTCACCTCACCTCACCGAAGTCCCTCACCGCCGGTCACTCATCTATTCTCGCCGCCGCCGCCGGTCACTCATCTATCAAGGTACTCTCTTTTTTTCTTTGTTGTGATATCCCAATGTGTTTTCTTTGGGTTTGTTCTTTGGGTTTGTTATTTTAATCCCATGAAGGCTACACTAAAATCTTCAAAAACACCTCACAATAATGCTCGCCAAGAGCAACCTCACTAGAACACTGCAGTGGTCTCGCGTAAATGTGACAAATCCTCCATTATACTGGACCATGTAGAATCCGCGAGATTACTCTAGGGCCAAAACTCCTTAGTCTTTTTATATCGAAATATTACAATATCCTTTATAGTGGAATAAAATGCTGAACAAAGTTTCTTTAACATTGGGATGAATACATGCCATTTTGAGAATGTCGAATGCCATAAGTTTTGTCTTTTTCTGAAATTTGCTTGCTATGTATGGTTTTTTGTTCCATTATCTGATTCTGAAATCCACTGTCACAAGTTCAAAAGTTGTAAAAGAAGTATAAGAAACATTTTCTTTTTAATCTAAGAACCACTGAAGCATTGTATTATGTATACTGAGTTGGAGAAAGTGCAGAAAATTAAAAGTAAAAAGGAAGAAATAGGTGCTTTTGTGAAATAAGACAGAGCAAATTGTTAAAAAGTCATGACCTTATCTATACCATTCAACTTGGAACAAGTGCATACATTTATATTTCACTATAGTTATCCTGATGTATTGTGTATTAAAGGAGGTTAATAGTTAAATACTTAAAGAATTAAAGGAGGTTAATAGTTAAATAATTAAAGGAGGTTAAATGCATTTATATTGTACTCTAAAATATGTATCCTGATGTGTTAAAATTAAAGGAGGTTAATAGTTAAATACTTAAAGAATATATTTGTTAGTTTGCTGCCAACGTGAACATAATACACGTTCTGTACACCTTCTGAACATAAATTTGCACACATTCGTCCTTATTATTCCTGTTTTCAATATATCTGTCAGTATATGAGTTGTTTTATGTAACATCTCTGTCTCAAGCCGGTTCAATTAACATACATATGATACAAACAGAAACAGCGGAAGACTTAACTTTCGAAATACGAGCTAACTTTTCTTTTACTTCTAATTATTCTTAATTCACATGATATCTTGCATTGCATACTTCTCCTAATTTAATTCGTATTTGACGAAGGCGAAAATCGGGCAGAGTAACCTTTGTAAATTGGACAACTGGGGATTTGTCAATCCCACTCTCAAAGGTTCCTGATAAACAGTTTATACCATATATAATTTCAGAAATACCAGATATATATAAAGGACTCTATACCCATCCATGGGCGCATGCATAACTTGGCTCTGTGCCACTATGTCTAACAGCGTGCAAATCCAACATGTAAGCATATAACTGAATAATACATCGGAATATAAACATGCCTGAATACATAATTGTACATGCATCAAAACAGAAAACATGTACAAACTATATACAGGCCATATACAAAATAAAGGATCAGACATCATGATCCACAAAATAATGGAATACGAAATAACATAAATAATTGATAGTAGTGTCCGGCCACCCAGAACTTCATATCCTCATACTAGTACCTCTAGCCACGGGTAGTGTCTTTGTCCCATGAGGGCTATTCAATTAACTGTGTTCCTGAAATCATATCCCCCAAACTGGGTTAAAGACAAATCTCTAGTAAGCTCCAGGTTTATAGAAAACTCTCCATACCCTGGGCTCACTTCCTGCATGACAGTCAGATACATAATATACAAAACATCATATATCATACTATATCGAACATATCTCGTATAACATATCATATAATCAAATATCATAACTAAACAAAGCATATACACAAATCTTATCAGAGACGTACACAGTCATTCCCAAGGGATGACCCCAAGCAGAAATCAACGCACGTGTTCCCAAGGGAGGACCCAAGCGGAACCAGAACATATCAGAGGCGTACGCAGTCATTCCCAAGGGAGGACCCCAAGCAGAAATCAACGCACGTGTTCCCAAGGGAGGACCCCAAGCGAAAATCAACGCACGTGTTCCCAAGGGAGGACCCCAAGCGGAACCAAAACATATCAAAGGCGTACATCGTCAATCTCATGGGAACCCAAGAAGACATCAGTGTACCATACAAGTCAATTCCAGCCAAAGATCAATACAGAAATCATATCCTCATATAACAAATGTGTACACAGTCAATCCCAGGGGAGGACCCCAAGTGAAAATTAGTGTACGTGTTCCCAAGGGTGGACCCCAAGCGAAACTCAACAAAACATATCATATTAACACATATCAAAGTAAACACATCAAAACAAAACATATCATCATCATATAGCTCTATATGAATGCATATATATCATATATCTTATACATATCATACAACCTGACCACAGTCCGTACACTATAGCGGAACACAAAGTAGGAGCGAACCCCATAAACATAGAGCTTACCTCTTGAAGCTTTTTCAATCCGCTTACTTGTGGCACAAGTTACTTATATATCTTCAAGAAGGTTCCGATCTTTTTCAGTCCCTAGGTACACCTAGAGAAAGAATACAAAAATACAAATCAATAAAATGCTATCATGCCTAGATTTTACATAAGGCATACATTTTATCGTTTACTTTCGTTTCTTTACGTTTTTGCCAATCCTATGCCAATAGACAAGTCAAGACCACTACTTTATCTTTTCCTTTAATTTTCCATTTCATAATCGTTAACGTTCCCTAAATTAACTAAGTATCCACATGAGAATTTTCAACATAATTCACAAAAATAAAAGCATAGGATTAGAGGTTTCTCACCTATAGTTGCTATTCCAAGCTCCAAAGAACAAACCCCAAGCTTTGCTCACTCAAAAACCCCACTTTTCCACAAGGATGAATAGTGCCACGAATTGGGGGAGATGAATAACTCTCTCCACAAGTAAAATCAGCTCAAACTAAGTGGTGGAATGGATTCACTAGCCTTTTTCCTTAAAGATTCATGTATGGCATCATGGCTTTTGGTGAGAATTTGAGTGGAAAAGAGAGGAAATAAAAAAAACTAACCTAGGTCCCTTTCTCCATGGAAGCGTCGATCAACAGTGAGAGAAATAGAAAAGAAAGGAAACAACGCGTAGAAAGAAGGAGAAATAAAGGATTTCACTGTGTGTAAAAATTAAGTTACTTTAACTGGGTAACAACTTATCTATCTACACACCTCCATTCATTACCAAACTTTGCACACTAGTCCAGAATATTTTTATGGTAATATTTATAATTTTACTTTTCACTTTCGGGTAACTTTATTTACCCGCATTTTTACTCCTTAACTGTCATTTTAACTCCTTTTTCACCAAAGGTAACTTTATTTCTTTTTCTTTATAATTATCCTTCCATATTAAATCCATAATAAAATGTGAGGGTCATTATATTTTACAATTTTGTTGTTATGAATTACATGATTTACTTACATCCTTTTACAGTGCTAATTTGTTCTATTTTTGTACTCTTTTTTTATATGCGTAGAAAATGGACTCTAATCCAAGTCCAAGTGCAAGTGGTAATGCTATTGCTAGCGCACCAAGTGACCCCAATCAACTTGAAGTAAGAGATGAACATCGGGAAGAAGTAACAGATAGTGTTGCAGCGACTGATAGTGCAAATTCAGTCGTAGAAAAGAAAAGGAAGAAAACATCAGCTGTTTGAAATGATTTTCATGACGTTAAACTCCCCAATGGACAACAAAAAGCTGTTTGCAATTATTGCAAAGTTAAATTTGCTACGGGTGGTTTGGAGCTAGCACTAGCCATTTGAGGAGGCATTCAAAAACTTGCTTAAGAAGGAAAATAGACCAATCACGACTAAAGCAATCAACCATAGTGTTTCAGCCTACAAGTTCTGCCTTGAACCCTTTCCTTGCATCAGGAGGTAAGTATTCTAATATGAAGATGAGAGAAATTATTGCTAGTTCTATCATGGTACATGAGTATCCTTTTAGCATTGTGGAGGACACAGTTTGGATGTGGGCTTTTAAGTATGCAAATGCTGATTTTGAGAAAGTTTCACGGCAAACAATAAAAAATGATTGCATGACACTGTATCAGGAAGAAAAGAAATGTCTCAAGGCTGAATTAATAAATGTGAATAGGATTAGTATAACCATTGACATGTGGAAATCTAATCACCAAGTAGCTGGATATATGGTCATCACTGGTCATTTTATTGATTCAGAATGGGAATTACAAAAAAGAGTGTTGAGTTTTGTCAAAGTGCCACCTCCAAGACGTGGGGTTGATGTTGCTGATGCAATATTTAAACGTTTGCAGTCATGGGGGATTGAAATTAAGGTATTTTCTGTGTCTGTTGATAATGCTGCATATAATGATGTTTGCATAAGAAATATTAAGAGCACATTGTTAAGAAGCAACAATTTAGTCCTTAATGGAAACATATTTCATGTACGTTGTTGTGCACATATTCTGAATTTATTAGTGCAACATGACCTTAGTCATATCAAAGGTATAATTGAGAATGTTCGTGAAAGTGTTAAATATGTCAATCAATCTTATTCGAGGTTGAAGACTTTCTATGATATTGTTAAGCAGATGGGGGTAAAAGAAAGAAAGTTAGTTATTGATTGTCCCACTAGATGGAACTCAACATTTGAAATGCTTTCTACTGCTTTGATATTCAAAGATGTATTTCCAGAATACAAGGAAAAGGAACTATATTATAATTACTTGCCATCTGCAGAGGAATGGAGCAAGGTTGAGAAGGTTTCTAATCTTTTGGAAGTTTTTAGTCATGTTACTAATGTCATATCAGGTAGTGACTATCCCACAACCAATTTATATCTCCCTGAAGTTTATAGAGTTAAGGAAGTAATTGATGCTGCAATTGAAGATAATGATGATTTTATGAGAGAAATGACAAGGCCAATGAAAGTAAAATCTGACAAGTATTGGGGGGAATGCAATTTGCTGATGGCCGTTGCTAGTGTTCTAGACCCAAGGTGTAAATTGCATGTGGTAAATATTTTCTTCCCAATTATATACAAATCAGAATTTGAGGCAACAGAAAATGTTGAAAAAGAGAAGGCGGCTTTAGAAGATTTGTACAATGAGTATTGTGCTATAAGTTTAAGATTCAGTCCCAAATAGGGAGCTAGAAACTAGTGTGAACCAATCATCCCTCTCTTCCACTCTTCCACCTCGAGCTCCTCTATCAGGATTTTCTAAAATCATGAGCATTGTGCGCGAAAAGGAAATTGTTGCCCCAGTAAAATCAGAGTTAAAAAGTTATCTTGAAGAAGGGGTTTACATATGTGATGAAAAATTTCGGATTTCCTTTAATGCCTTGGACTGGTGGAAGAAAAACAGTTTGAAATATCGAATTTTATCAAAGATGGCAAGAGATATACTAGTTGTTCCAATTTCTACAGTAGCATCTGAGTCCACATTTAGTGCTGGTGGAAGAGTAATTGATGCTTATCGTGCTAGTTTAGCCGAAGTGACTGTCGAAGCATTAATTTGTGGTGGAGATTGGTTACGAAATAAATATGATTTGAAGAAAAAAACAAAAGGTATAAATTGATTTTTTAACAACTTATTTGAAAATGTTTATATATTGCAATTCATAATGTAAACATAGTGAAATGCATAACTAATTTGATTTTAATAAAGCTGATTACTTTTATGGGTGAAATGCCTATTTTTTTCTTAAAATTTGGACCATCCTTGTATGCCTCTTCTCTTTATCATTTGTGTTCTGTGTTTTCGGTGTAACTTCATTTTAAGTGGTTCATCCTTGTTCGAAAAGATATTGATATTAGATAATGATTTTAAATGGCTCACTCTAATAACTTTATTTTACAGGACAATGATGTTTCACAGATTCAAAAAGTGAGAAAGTATATCAAAGTAGGAGGAAGATAACAAGGCTCACTTGAAGATTGTGATGTGGCAAGAAAAATTCAATATTTGTTGTCATGAATTTTTATAATCTATATTCTTGTTAAAAAAATCTGTTGTAGAATTTTTATAATTTGGACCCATGCTAGAAATATTGTTTAATGAATGAGATAATTTATTTTTTATTTTTATTTAATTTACAACATGGTAGGCCTAAAAGGCCTCATAGGCCATGTAGGCTTTTTCTTTTTAAGTAACAGGGCAGACTTGGCCTTTAAACTAAGCCTTTGATAGGCTCGTAGGCCAGATAGACTAACTATTTTATTATGTAGGCTTAGGCCAAGAAGGTCAAAGCCTTGCCTGCCCTGGCCTATTTACACCCCTAATCATGCGTTACAATGAAATAAATAACAAATTCAATTCTCTTAATTGCACGAAATAAACCCATAGGAGGGATTTTTTTAATATAGGGTCGGCCCACAATTCTTTGGGTTCACCCTTTCTAAAAAAGGGCAAAAAAAATTACATTTCAATCCCTCTCTTTTATTCAAATGCCATCTCACTCCTCTATTTTTTTCACTTTTGGTCAAGGACTATAAAGTCCAGGCCCACACTAAATCACCTCCCATAGGAGCTACAAGATTTATTCTCATAAATCCTTAGAAGTTACATATTTTATTATTATTATTTTGAGTAATATCATCATTCATATCAATATTATTTATGGGTTATATTTATCTACTTTTACTTAAGATAATTAAATTTCCTACACACACAAAAGCTAGGTGGGTCCCATTTCTTTTTTTTTCTCTCCTCTTATGTATGGGTCCCACTTGTAATCTTGTTTCTACAACATAAGATAAGTATTTACCTACAACATAAGAAAATTATTTCCCATTATTTATAATAAAAACTTCCTTTTTTACAGACTACCAAAAAAAAAAAAATCATTTTTTACAAAGTTGGAAGAACTATAGCATTCTCGTGTCTCGTCTTCCCATCTGGTAATGTATATCTGCCTTACATTCGGCTTGATTTGATTAAGTTATAAATAAAAATTTAGGGAAGATAAGTTGCGAAAGTGACTACGAGTAAAAATTATTATTATTATTATTATTTTGTATAGAAGTAAAAATTATTTTACAACCATATTCCGGAGAATCTTGCATATCTCCATGTGCTAGGGCCTAGGGGCATCCTCCAAATTTCTAAAATTGAATTTTACCAGAAGCGACCAAATAGGCAGCTTGTGTCCAACAAAATAGAAAAGCCTAGCCCTTCAGCCCATTTAAAATGGCCACTAGCCACTCCAACTACCCCAAAGGTCATTTTGCAATTTTGTTTTTTTTGGTCAAGAACTGTTTCTTTCTTTATTTCTAATTTATTTTAAATTTACCCTTTTCATTAGAAAAAGAATGGATGATAGCAATGTTATAAAAACCAGACACACCCGACCGGGTCAACTTGGAAATCGGTGAACCGGTCATGTAACCGGTCTGATTTTCATATTAGACCGGCCATGTTATAGAATCGGTGCGACCCGGCCGGTTTTCGTAAAAATCGGTGACCCGGTCGGTTCATACCGTGACCGGCCCAGTCTATAAAAAAAAAACTAATTTATTTTCATAAATTAATGTCTCCTTTTTTTTTTTACTCTCAAACACAAATAATTTGTTTTCTTTTGAAATATTTGAGTGATTTGTAGCTTATTAACTTACATAGATTATGTACCTACAAAACTAATATTATCTTGATTATGCAATATCCAGGGAATTTTGATTTGATTTATAGTTAGAGATGTCGTTTACTGAACCTGAAACTCTAGTATCACAAATATTATATGTTTGATTGATCTTTTGTTGACAATGATGTGTAATTTATCATTTTCATATTAAAATATTTGAAATTGGTATATTTTTTTACAAGTATTTAAGTATATTTATAGTTTTTTTAATATAAATTATAGATTTACATATACTTACCGGGTCATGCGGTTGAACCAGTGATCCAGTGACCAGTACCTCGACCGGGTCAATAATCAGGCCGAGTTTAATAACATTGGATGATAGACTTAATACTGAAAAACTTCCTTTAATTCTAGAGGGAAGATTTCATTTTCACCCACTTTAATCTTATGATTTATTATTTGACCTCTTACGATTTTAACTTTTCCTTTAGAACTATTTTAGTTAATTAATTTATCATTTAATCTCGGTGGTTTCAAATATTTACTTATACTCATTGTGGTTGCAAAATAAATCACTTACACCCATTGTGGTCTTATAAATATAAAAATATTTTCTTTTTCTAAATTTTATTTTATATAATTATGATATTATCAAATAAAATTAATAATTAAATATTAAATTAAAAAATATTTCAAGTTATTTATTTTGAAATTAATTTATAAATTAGCTTACTTTTTTATTTTAAAATATATTTAAAAATTTTAAAAAATTATTTAAGATAAATTAAATATGTGTCATCAAAATAAGATATTTACTTTCTTTAGATATTTTATAATGATATCGGATAAAAATAGATAAAATAAAATAATATTTGATTTAAATTTATTTTCATAATAAAAATAAATCTATTTTTAAAAAATTATTTTTATTTTTATTTTTAAATGCATTAGATGAGGATATAAAATAAAAAAGAGGGAAAAAAAATATATGTATAAAATTATAAGGATATAATTGAGATTGTTATTAATTAAAATTAATTTTAAATTATAATATGATAATAATATAAGATAAAAATTGAGAAAAATAAAAAATTTATGTATATATAAGACCACAATGAATCTAAGTGATATATTTTGTAACCACAATAAATGTAAGTGAAAATTTGAAATCACAAGTGATTAAATAATAAATTATTTAATCATAATGGGTCTAAATGAAAAGTTTAAAACCACAAGGAATCAAATGATAAATCATAAAATTACATAAAAATAAAGTTTTCCCTCATATCTTTTGAATGCGATGCTCATTTGAAGTATTAACGTTATTTTTGAAACATCCTTTAGTTCAGACTTGTCCAAATAAGGAAGAGTATGTGACATTTTATTTTGGTTATAAGGTTCAAACTTTTCATAGAGTTAATTTTTTTTTTAATAAAAAGTAATCAAATGGCATTACACTTTTCTTTTATGGATATATGTTGCAGGAAATAAGTTGTATCATGTAACTTTTTTATAATTATGTATTCCGAAAAATATATAGTTATAATATTAAAAAAAAATTCTCGCTTTTCACGTCACCTGACAAATTTTTTAAAAAAGTTCGAGAAAAGAGAGGATTTTTTTTAATATTATAATTATATATTCCTCAAAATATATAATTATAAAGAGGTGATATGATACAATTTATTATTTCCTTCAACATTATATTTACTTTCCCTTCTTCTATACTGAAAATGTTCGGGCATGCCCTTTGGACAAGAAGCTTGGGACATTTTTAACGAGGTCAATAAATCTCGTATCATAAGGAATGAGCCATAACGAAATATAAAATAGAGGCATTTAGGTGCAATTTCATCCTCCACCCTTGATTAGCCGAAGAGGGACATTCTTGTTTCTAGGAATCTAGAACTTCTAAAATTGCTCTTTTAAAGCTTAAATTTTGTTTTCTAGGGTTTTCTACAAAACCACTTGATTTGCTGCTGCAAATTCTGCAAAATCCCTATCCAAATAGAAGAATGGGGTGAATAGCAGCACTATTTTCAATGCAAGACGTGAATGGCACCAACTGACATTATTCTACACATAACGGTAATGCAACTACAACTGCTAGAGTTTGATAGAAAAATATAAATTTAAAAGTGCAAGAGTAGAACAAGTATCATATTATGTGATAAACACTCCCAAACTAATATTATTGGACTCCGATTCTGGATAAAGAAAGAAAAAAGATGTATTAAATAAGTATACTAGAGAAAATTACACCATAGAAATTACAACACAACGATTGCCGCAACAAAAATTGTTACGTTAATTAGCTGAACACTGCTACCAACTACCAAATGCTATGTCCTAAAAGCTACATTTTACATGTAATTACAATAAAATACATAGTGAGCAAAAATTTAATTCAGGTTAATTCTAGCTGGAAGGCATACTCCCGGAGCTTGCTCTTCCACAAAAATAGATTCACAGTTAACCAGTTTCACCACATACTGAGCTGAAATGTGGTATTTCTGCAGAGCTTCAACGAAGCCTCTGCCAAGAACACGTTTTACCCAATCCTCCACTGCATTTTTCTTGTCTGATAACCAAGCAGCTGCAAGTATCTGTACCATTACCTCATAATCAATTTCCAGCTGAAATTCTGAACCAAATGTCCTTTGAAATTGTATGCTAACGCTTTTTAATACTTGCTCAGCAAGAACATCAAAATTGAATGGCTTAAAAACCACCTTTTCATCAACTTGATTACAGAAATCATTTAACCAGGCGTCTGAGTTTTCCACTAGGGATTCACTTTCATGCTCATTGTCATTGATGCCCTCTTCACCCTCCTCTACAGGTATATTCAGATCTAGATAGGATCTTGATGCCTCCCTGAACTGTTTCTGCATCTTGAATGTTGTTGCTCCCTCTTTGGAGTCACTACTATCAGCCTGCTTTCTTTTATTCAGAATTGATGGTTTGGAGAACAATTTTCTCGGTACAACCTTGACATTTGTGCTACCCCATCTTTTGGCATCCTCAGATGTATGTCCAAGTACTATTTGCATTTGATATCTTTTGGCTTCAAGGATTCTTTCCTCAGAAAACATTTTAGACTCCTCAGAAACAAAAGAACCATTACCTTTACAGACAGTTGAGGTTGCAAGAAAGATTGCGTTATTGGTGCTAATTTCCCTTCCATGAGAGTCTGGAAATTTACCTGTTCTAATGGCTTGCAACAAACTAGTCTGCACCAGAAAATCAGCTTTATCTACATTTTCAAGAAAGATAACCGAATGGGGTTTTTTACTCAACTCCCCAGCAATATAGTCAACAACTGTCTTCCTCCTAAGCACATCATAGCAGTATGACTTTTGGCATTCAAAAATGGAGTTCAATGGGTAAGACCTGTCCTGGGAGCTCAGGTCGACAGAGATTAGGCTGTCTTTGTTTCCAAATATAATCTCTGCAAGAGCTGAAGCAATTTTCTTTTTTCCAAGTCTATCTGGTCCAAGGAAAGCAAACCATATGTCTGCTCTAACATGTGAGCCTCTGCGTTTTCCTGCACCAGATCTACAAAGGTAGAGAGTTTGATTGATAGCACATATGGCCTCATCCTGCCAGCTAACCTTTTCAGAGAGAAGTTGATTAAGAGCTTTGAAATCTACTGAATCAAAGTTTCCCAAATAAGGACCAGACCAGGAAGATCTAGCAATTTGGGGTGAAGTATTTTCATTCATAGTATCACAATCATTTGAGACGGAGTCTGACAAGTGCTGAAGATGCTTTTTTTGATCTCGTAGATTTGGGGTATCTGGCTCCTGGGCAGCTGATGTATATAACGTTCCCAATCCTAAATCTGTGGTAACAGGAGTAAGGGATGAAGATGATCTTTGGTCAAGCACACTCATATTGGCCATAGTGGAAGGGGCAACCCAAGGGGTCTGCAATTCAATTTGCTGAGACTTTGAAACTTGTGGTACATAATCCGTTCCAGTGTTGACACTGATTGTATCAGAAGGTACTGGAACAGGTGATACCTGTTTCAATGGAAAAATACCAGGCAACTCTTTAGGCATGCAGGAAATTTGACTAGAATATTGGAGTTCATAACGTGATGGATCTTTACTGCTGCTTTCCTTAAAACCTGAACCAAACCGTAAAACCTCAAGTGGTGGAGCTTGAAACCTTGTTTGAGAAATATCAAATTCAGGTAGTGATCTGGCGTGATGAAGACGTTGACAAATATCACTCCATTTCTTTTGAAATCCCAAGATCTTATCATTCAAACTTGTATTTTCTTCATTATTCTGCACTGGATTATGGAGTTCATTCTTAAATATATACAGGCATAAATTGAACCAATGAAAAGAAAACTTACAGTTCTTCATGAGAAAATATAATTTTATAATTCACATTATCATTATATTGATAATATTCTAGAATAATTTTTGCAGATGTTCAATGAGTTATCATATAAAGAAAAAGTAAGATTTTCTTGTGTCCCAACCCTAATAGCAAAGAAGTCCTTTCAACCATTGCAGATATATATGATAAGACCAAAGCAATAGAGAGGCAAATATACTTTTTTTTTTTTTTGTAATTGAAAATGTTTTCTTTTTTACCAGTGTAGGCAAGTAAGTATTATTATTGGGTACCTCTAAATTATTTACGTGGATCATTACAGCAATTGCCCCGATCATGTCGAATGTATGTGTGTGAATGTGAATGTTTCAGTACGAATTGGACAAGAAGATATAATATTTGGTGATCATAACAAACCTTTGCCACATCCAATCCTCTATGTGTGTTCACATTAACTACCTTTTGTAACCAAGGCAAGCTTGTTGAGTAACTAGATGCCAGAGTAGCAGGACCTACCTTCTGAATATCAGCAACTTCTTGTTCATATTTTTCATTGCATTTGCCACAACGAGTAAAAGTTGCATTTGCACAGCTTGCGGGATTTTTTATTTCAGAAGGTGTAGGAAAGAAGCCACCAAACGGAACAAAGGACCCCATCAAGCTGTAAGTTTATCATGAGCAGGGAACTGTGAGATCCAATTGGCACAAAACAGTCAGAAGCTAAAGTGTACACGATAGGAGAGACTTCAAAGCATCATCTACATAAATGAAATATATTATGGCCAATATATATTTACATAACAACAGACTACTGAATTTGATGGGCTCATAAAAGCGGTCAGATAAAAGTATACTTGGGTTTTTAACCATCCGTCCTTTAATAAAATATAGCATCTGACAATACATAAGAAGAAAGGGTATAAGATTACATCACAGTAATGAAAACTCAAATTTTATATCTTTCATAGTAGAACCATTTCAGATTTACATGTACCCAGTAAGTAGTCCAATACAGTTTGCGTGTGAATCATTTCCCTATATTAAAAAAAAAAAATTGAATCATGAACTATATTACAGTTTCTTCTAAATTTACAAAAACAAGTAGGCATAATAGGTAGATTAGAGTTGAATGTAAAACATATTCAGAAAAAATTTCCCTGAAACCAAACAGCCCTTCTAAGAGTTAACAGAGTAAAGAAGAACAAGGAAGACGAAGAGAGCAACCAAAAATATAAGCAAAAACCCATAACATTTGTTTCAAAATCACACAACACAGGCGAGTGACAATCAGATTTACATTTACTTTATTCATATTGGCCTATGGCCTTAGTTCCATGCCAGTGAATCCTATGTCACAATTCTAAACAGAGATTGCCTTTTACATGACTGTGATAAGAGCACAGCACAGTACATATATCTGTTCACTTCATCCAAAATCAGGACAAGTACAAATTCCAACCAATAGAATAAAAAGACAGACAGGCAAAGAAGAGGAACAAAAAAGAAAAATACCCACCTGGATTTGGAGTAGAGTCCTTCCAATGAAGGAGTGGCAGATGTCACAGTCAGCAGATGCAAATCCCAATCGTTTTCAACGTTCGGGAACAAAACTAAGAACTTAGAATAGGCATCAGAAGTTTCTGCCACTCCAACCAACCAAACCTTCCCACCATGGATCTCCAACAACCTCGTCAACCGCGACACAACAAACCTTACAGCATCGGCATTCACAGCATCCCCAACGAAAACCTCAACCTGTCCGAAGCTAACAGCAACACCAGGACCCGAGCATTGCTCTACCTCACGACCCAACTCCTGAAACCTCAAACCCATGTTCTCTTCACTCCCACCATGGCCCACAAACTCAGCAATCTCCTTCTCCAAGGAGACAAGGCTCAACCCAGCCATCTCAGGAGGGAACAAGAACGCACCACCACGACACTTTTGCAACAACTCCGTGAAACTCCTGAGAGCACCTTTCGCGTAAACACCCATCAACAACGGGTTCCTCTTGCTCTTCCTTGTTATAACCTCTGCGATTCTCCGAGAATTCTCTTCCACGCCCAAATTGAAACCCGGTCCACCCGGTTCAAGATTGCAAAGGAAAACCGGCGGGGACCGGGTTCGCGAGGAGAAGAATCGAGAAGAAGGCTGAGCCTGTGGTAAAGGGGGTTGAAGCAACGCGACCTTGACGTCACAGCTCCGAAACCCGGCTTCGGCGAAGACCCGGCTCACAATCGGGTCATCGAGAATTGACAAGACGAAGTGCTTTAGCTCCACCTTCAAGAACGACGTCGTTCCGTTAACTTGCTGGTTCTGATTCTGGTTATGCTGAATCTGTTGGAACAAGTGGAAGCTATCGGGGTGGCGGCGCTGGTTTGCCTGGGAGCGTCTGATGGCGGCCATGAGTGAGTTCGACACCGGAGGCTCCTCCTCGGCGCCGCCCTTCGACGACGGAAGCCTGTCCAGTGAGACCCCCACCGAGAGGCCCAGCGCTCGGAACTGCATCCGCGGCGATGACGTGGAGGAGGAGGAGAAGAAGCTGCTGCTGCTAGTGCGGGCCCGCCCGCACGCGTCGCGCAAGGCGGAAGACGGCAGCGCCAGCAAGGCCGACACTGCGTGGAGCGAGGTGGTCTGTGCGTGGCTGCGGCGGCGCGCCACTCCCACCGCGTCGTCCAGCACACGCGCTGCCTCATCCGTCAAGCATTGCCTCGCTGCGCTGACCGGCGTTGGCATCGCCGGCGAGCATATATTAAATATAGAGATATATAGATATGTAATCCCGATGATATTATTAGTATTATTATTATTATTATTTATTATTATTATATATGATAACGGCAAATAAAAAATATGTTAACGTTATCTGCGTAGCAGAGCAGATATTTGGGGTTTGGAGTTTTGCAGAGTGATGACGATAAAAATAAAAAATAAAAGGGTTAGAGAGAGGGTTTGGGGTTTTACTTGTTCAGGCTCTAGAATAATATATTGGAGTAGGGTGAGAAAGAGAGTCTGAAGTTGTTTGTTGGTTCGGGTGGTGGTGGTGGTTTTGCTGGGGATGACGATCATGATTTTTATTTTTATTTTTATTTTATTTTATTTTATTTTAACCAGATATTATGGTGGGGTGGATTTTGGTTGGTGTGGGACCCTTCTTCTCTTTAACCATTGATCAAACAGATGGTGGGCATAGATACTCTCTACTTTCGGATCGGATGAGATAATAAACTCACTCCCTGTTCCAATTCCATGGGCTTTATTTTATATTTATGTCCCTTTGAAATTTGATTTGATTTTGTGAGTGCTTGTCTTTCACGGTGGTTGAGTTAGAGCGTGACAGATGCCGTGCCCACTTAGCAAATGGAGCAAAAGGAGGTCACTGTCAAGCTTTTTAGTCTATAGGGACCTTTTGTCCTTTGTTTACTTATGTATCTTTCATCCTTTTTATCTCCCTTCCTTTCCTTTTGCTTCAACTCATCTTTTCATTTTTTTTGTACTCATAATTATTTATTATTATAGCTTAAAGACTATTATCTGAATATGTAATTTTACAAAAACAAAGTTAGTACAATACTGAATCGATTTTACACATTTCAATAAAAAAATTCAATATGTTAATCAATTATTAATATGTAATAATTTAAATAAAATGGTGAGTTCGAGTCTTAAATTTGATTTTGAGATTTATGAGCATAAAATAAAAAATATTGATATGGAGAATTTTTTTTATTTCGGTATCTCACTTTTTTGGGTGAGAATATTATGAACAAATAAAAATATACTTATCATCTTTTCTAGAATATCTAATATAGGAAAAAAAACAAAAAAAGAAAGATACGCGTTAAAAAAAATTGAAGATACGAAATTGATAAGGTGTTGACTAGAAAGGAGCTACTAACGTGTAAATAAGAATGTTTACCAAAAAGAAAAAAAGAAAAGATGGGATGACTAACACTAGTGTAAATTAAGGGAGATTCCATAGACAAAGTTTATCAATTTTAAAAATAAAAAAAATAAGAGTAAGTATTTTTCTAATAAAAAGTTTTAAAAAAAAAATTCTTCTTTTTTTAATTGAGAAGGACATTCTTACTGTCAAAAAAATTTTACTATCAATTCAATACTTATTTAATTACCATTGTTTAGAGAAAAAAATGTTAATTTAATAATATTTAAATAGATAATGGATTGATAGTAGGCTTTTTTGGTAATAATAATATGTCCCCTTTTTTAATTAGAATAAATATTGATATCATTTCATCATATCTCAAAAGCTTTCAGTATCTACCAAAATAATTTATCAAAGCGCACTATTGTAAAGAAGGGAACTTGGGTAATGCAGGAATTAATTAATTATACTTTCAGAATCTCATGTTAGGCTGTTAGCATTAGCAATGCATAATCTATATTAATAGGGTTTCTCTCTGTCCATGTCATTACTAATACCTTTAGGCAGACACTTAGACACCATAAAAAAATGTGTCACTTTTTTTTTTCTTATAAATAAATAGATCCACACTTATTATATTTATGACATACAATTAAAAATTCATGTAACATGGTATTTCTTTTTCTCATATTAACAAAGAAAATAATATTCTCATTTTAAATGAGGTAATTATTTTATATTATTTTATTTTGAAAATTCCACTCATTTTATTTTATTTATTTATTATCCTTTAATAATGGATCTCATATGATTTTTCTATGTGACATAAGAGAATTACTCTCCCATAAAATAAAAATAGCATTCCCCTAACCCTAAATGATTGGTCGAGTTAGGCGTAAATTATGAGCATGTATGATAACTTTTTTAAGGATTTTTTAATGGAAAAAATGTTTTCGCAGTTAATGCAGAGAAGTTATTTGCATTTATTCGATGTCGTTTTGGTATTTAAATCTTAAAAATTTATAAATATAAAGACTATTATAACCATAAAATAAATTAAAATTACAAAAACACCATGATTTCTGTCCCAAAACGACGTCGTATTGGCTTACTGTAGATAACTTATCTGCAGTAAGTCCAATACAACGTCGTTTTGAGCGAAAATTATGATGTTTTTATAATTTTAGAGTTATAATAGTCTTTATATTTATAATTTTTTAAGATTTTAATGTCAAAACGACGTCATTTTGAAAATAGATATAGATAATTTATTTGTAATAACTGCAGAAGTATTAAAAAAAAAAAAAAAAAAGTGAATCGAGACATAACATACGCTAATTGAAACATCTCCTAGTTAGAATAAAACAATAATGCATACGCTAATTGGAACATCTCCTAGTTAGAATAAAACAATAATGCTGTTATCAAAAAAAAAAAAAAAAAACAATAATGCATACGCTAAAGCGTTTTCTCAACCTTTTACATGGATATTTTTTTCCTCCCGGAAAAGAAGTGATGGAGGCTTGCTTGGTCAGGTGCGTTAGAAGTAGTCTAATCACAATTAAAAAGAGTGGAGAAAAAAAATAAAATAAAGCAAGATACGTAATATAAGATTTGGTTTGATGAGTTCAAGAAACAAGAAAAATATAGAGGAATGGTTAATCAACAACTTGATTTTTGTCGCTGTCCATGTCATCCCAGCAGGGGATATTTGACCAGAAAAAACGTAATTCAAGGGACTCGAGAGATATCTTTAAATAACAAAATATTTAAAGTGCTTAAATAAGAAAGTGTTTGTTTTTTCTACCGTTACTGCAGATAATTTATCTGCAGTAAATCAATACGACGTCGTTTTGAGCCAGAAATCATGGTATTTTTATAATTTTAATTTATTTCAGAGTTATAATAGGCTCTATATTCATAATTTTTTAAGATTTCAATACTAAAACGATATCATTTTAGGAATAAATGCAGATAACTTATCTGCATTAACTGCAGAAATATTTTCCCCAATAACAAAGGGTTCATTTTTTCTGCAGTTACTAGGGCTGGTAATATGGGCCAGCCCGCCCCGGCCCGCCACTAGCCCGCCCAAAATGGGTTGGCCCGTCCCGGCCCGTTTTGACAAAATGGGTTGAATTGAGTAACCCGGCCCGTTTTATGAGTGGGCTGGCGGGCTACGGGCCAGCCCGCCTAAAATAAAAAAAAAATATAAAAATAAAATACAAAAAATTAAATTCTGCATAAAATCACATAAAAAAATCTGCATAAAAGCATACAAAAATCTGTATAAAATCCTAATGTGCTTATGAAACCAAGAAGATCAGTGTTTAATAATCTGCATATAAATATGCATCTTTCAATCCAAAAATAAAAAAAAAAAAATAAAATCATATCAGGATAAAATAGAATAACAAAACAAGTAACAAAGTGTTGTATAGTCCACAACAATTCAAAAAAGCCACTTGCAAGCAGAGAAATCTAAGATATGGAGCTACATAACAATTGGGTAACCTAAAAAAAAAAACAAAAAATGACTTGGCGGGCTAGCCCGCCCCGTGCCCATATGGGCTGGCGGGTTTGGCGGGGCAGGTTTGGCGGGCTGGTGGGTTGAAAGACTCAACCCAGCCCGCCCCATTTGGCAGGCGGGGCGGGCCAGCCCGGCGGGCTCAGCCCATTTTGCCGGCCCTAGCAGTTACTGCAGATAACTTATCTGCAGTAAACCAATACGACGTCGTTTTGGGACAGAAATCATGGTATTTTTGTAATTTTAATTTATTTCAAGGTTATAATAGTCTCTATATTCATAATTTTTTAAGATTTCAATACTAAAACGACGTCGTTTTGGGAATAAATACAGATAACTTATCTGCATTAACTACAGAAATATTTTCCCCAATAACAAAATATTTAAATAACAAAATATTTATCTTATACTTTTTCATACAAAGTGCTTAATGGAAACGAATGATGTTGATTGAAGTAATACATATTTGATTTTGTTTAAATAATGTCTTAAATTTTAGTCGTTATTAATATAAAAAAAATTCTTTAGAAGAGCTATTTTTATCATAATGTAAATATTTCAACTAGAATTGGATTATTTTATCCAAAAAAAAATGCTTAATGACAAATCCGAAAAATAAAATTCTCATATTTGAAGCTAATAGGCAAAAAATTGTGAAAAAATAGAACGTATACGACGCCAATTGTAATTGTACCATTGATTGTGTAAACTTCCGAAACTGCAATAAGAAGGTTGCAAACTTGCAATTACTATTATATGAATCCCCTTTTAAAATCATGATAGGTTCACCAATCACAATTCAGAGTCTTTTGGCCAACATCTCGTCTAACTCACTTTAGAACTACAAGGACTCTGCAATGCTGCATTGTATCACTAAAAGTCCTCGTCTGAACTACTTGTGGTCCTTTTTTATTTTTGAACATTATCATTGGCCTCTTGCAAACTAATTATATTTTCATATTAATCCCTGCGATGGAACATACCAGAGCTTACTAAAATGCACTTTGGCATTGTATATTATTCTGAATTATGTTTTAGGTACTTCTTTTAATATTATTTGGTACAATAAAAAACTTAAACAGTGTTTAGCATGAGTTTGATCTCTTATATTGAATTTATATTGAAAAATGTTCCTTTTTAAAAATAAAACAAAAACTGGTGAGCCTATTTTATTTGTCTCTCAATATAAAAGAACTTATCTATTATTACATAAGAGAATCAATTGCTATAATACATATCAAATTTTGTGCGTGTGTGTATATTATTTAATTTTGTTGCCTTTGTTGCAAAATCTACTTTAAAGTTTAATCTATATTGATTTAGTATATAAAAATGCTTTCGATAAAAAAAAAATTGCAACAGCATTTATTAACATTGATGTGTCAATAAATTTTTTTTTATTATTATACAATTTTTTTTAATAATTTAGAATATATTTAAAGACACAATCATTAAGAGCAAATTAATATAAATAAAAATAAAATAAAGAGAAACAAATATTGATAAATCATAAAAGATGGTAAAAGTGTATCTATCAAAAAAATATAATTAGACATAATATTCTATGTGTAAAACATTTTTATAAATTTTTAAAAATAATGCATACTCACACACAATAAACATATTCTCTTTTACTAACATTTAGAAATAGATACAATTATCTCATAGTGCCCGATATATTAATATAAATATTTTTCATGTTCGGGACATAATCTTCCTATAATTTACTTGATTAATTTTTGAGGAAAAGAAGTATTCTTTCAAAGTATATAAGTTTGTGTCCATTTAGTTAATGTTATAAAAATCGGTTCGACCCACAAACTGGTGAACCGGTCAGGTAATCAGTTCGGTTTTCATATTGGATCGGCCATCTTACAGAATCGATGTCACCCTGTGCGACCCGGCTGGTTTTCGTTAAAATCGGTGACCCGACCGGTTCAACCGGTAACCCAGCCCGGTCTATAAAAAAAAAACTAATTTATTTTCATAAATTAATGTCTTCTTTTTTTTCTTTTTTTGGTAAAGATGTCTTCTTCTTTTTTACTCTCAAACACAATTTGTTTTCTTTTAAAATATTTGAGTGATTTGTAGCTTATTAACTTACATAGATTATGTACCTACAACACTAATATTATCTTGATTATGAAATATGCAGAGAATTTTGATTTGATTTATAGTTAGAGATGTCGTTTGCTGAACCTGAAACACTAGTATCACAAATATTATATGTTTGATTGATCTTTTGTTGGATAATGATGTGTAATTTATTATTTTTATATTAAAATATTTAAAATTGGTATATTTTTTTACAAGTATTTAAGTATATTTATAGTTTTTAATATAAATTATAGATTTACATATACTTATCGGGTCATGCGGTTGAACCAGAGACCCACTGGTTGAACCAGTGACCCAGTACCTCGACCGGGTCAATAACCGGGCCGGGTTTAATAACATTGTTTTTAGGTGATTTACACAAAATCTGATCGACCTAAGACTTTGTGTAAATTTGAAAAGTTATTTTTTTCTCTCTTTTTAGTCACATCGCTGATGTGTAAAGTAAAAAAAATAAATTTTTAAATTTGCATAAAAGATTACTGATCAGACTTTGTGTAAGTCACTAAAAAGATACAATTTGTGTCCTTTTAAAGAACATTCACTTAACGCTTAATTTTTTTTAATTATTACCTATAATTTTACGCTTTATTTATTCATTAAAGCACATATCTTCCTTTATAAGAACAAATCCCAGTAATAAATGATGATAATGGCATAACTAGGGGTGTTTGGTGGAAGGGAAATTTTTTTTTTTCGAGAATCTCGATTTTCAAAATATAAGTTTTACATTCAATTTACGATAATATTCAAAAATTACAAATTTAAAAAAATTCAATTTTATGAGAATCTACAAAAAAAAATCTCGTACCAAACGAAGAGTTAGATGTCTAGTTGCTTTGAAAAAACTAGAATTAATTATCTCCTTGTCACAAATATAGTCTCGCGGGAGTCCCGCGAGTCGTCCACCTAGTGAGTCTATCATTGCAGCAGTTCAAGAGTTAAAACTTAAAAGGCTTATTACTGGAAAAAAAAAGAAAAAAAAATTAAAAGGCTTGAAGCTCAAGCTTTTTTTTCCCCTTCCCACAAGAAGACAAGGCAAGACTCTCGAAAAACTTTATATAATATAAGAGTTTTATTATTCTCATGTTGAAGGAGACAAGCATTTTTTTCAGTTGACTTAAAAATGATGTGGGGTCTATTTATTTATTTTTTTTATTTTTTTTTGTGTGAGTCCCATTGCGAGTTTGTGAGTGATACTCGAGAGAAGATTGTTCCTGTTGAAGGAGACTAAGAGCCTGTTTGGATCCTCTTATTTTTAAGCTAGAAGCTACTTATAAGCTAAAGCTATAAAAAAGGCTTAAAAAAAGAAGCTAAAAGCTGTTTGGAAATTACATAAGAAATTTAGCTTAAAAATTACTTAAAAGCACATATTTCAAGAAAATTATCTCTCTCTATCTTTATCACTCTTCATTTAAAAAAAAAAGCACACAATTCAAGAAAAACAAATAAGAGCTTAAAAAAAAGCTTCTCATAGGAGCTTTTAATTTTCAGCTTTTTCTTCATTATAAAAAAAAGAGTTTTTCGTTATAAGAGCTTTTTCCAAAACCTGTTTGGCCTAGCTTATGCTTATAAGTAGTTTCTAGCTTAAAAATAAGAGAATCTAAACAGGCACTAATAAATCCCATAATATATTCATGGAAAACATAAATATTTTGTATGTCACAAAAAAAAAAAACGTGTTTCATCAAAAAAAAATATTCTCTCCTTTCTTTATAGTTTCTTTCTCTCTTAATTTTGTGTTTGTGGTAGATAAGTTGTTTCCTTCGTAAATGCAGAAATAGTTTCCGGTTGTTGGATGTCCAACAATAAATCTTACACTATTAATTGGTTATAACTTATGATTCCTTATATTCAATATTTTCACCCACCTTTATTTATTGGATGTCAAACGGTCGAAAAATAGTAAAGTCACACACACACACACATATATCTAGGAGAAGGATATTTTGATTCCAGAATAAGACTTTATAAGTCTTACTCTTTATCTTAACCGTTGATTTTCGTCTATCTAACGGTTATAATTTATGAAATTATATTAATTAATTAATTATTAATTATACTACAAATGACTAGAGGTGGCAAAGTGGGCGGACTTGTTGCGAACTCGGCAAGTATACCGATCATTCCAAGTAATAAAGTGATAAGAAAAGTATCGTTCCCACGAGGATTGAGGCACCAAGTACTAGTCTAACTATTCCCTTTAATTTGGAACAGAAAAATTGTTTGTGTTGTGAAATAGTATGGAAAAGCCAAGATAGAATTTTAAAATAATTAAATTTAAAAACAGTATTTAAATAGCAATGGAATTTGAACGCATGCAATAAAAGATTAAGAACGCGAAAGAAGATTGATGAGAAATTTATAAGAAAACTTAGCCAGGATGCACTTCACCTCTGACCCTCCTATATATTCCTATATTGAATTTTATAAATAATTAATTTGTTTGTTCGGACAATTTATTATTTCCCTATAAATTAGTTGAACCCTAATGTCTTAGTGATTTCAACCCTTTAACCCAATTAGAACCCTAATGTCTTAGTGATCCTTCTTGAATTAAACATTAAGCAAACGAATTATGAGTCCGCAATTTATGTAAGCATATGTCTAGATCATACACAAATTGTTATTCTACCCTTGTCTGAATTAAAACCCCAATATGTCTATTGTGAATTCTAACCCTCAAAACCCTATAATTTAGAATGGCCTGTTCTAAACAGGATATGGAAGAATTATACCAGGTAGAATAAAACAAACAAACTAACCAGTTTATAAAATAACAATATAGAAAATAAAATAGGATTCACATTGGGTCCGTGATCCCAACTACATAAAGAAACTAGCCAGACATAGCTGGCTTAAACAAATTAAAATAAAAAAAATTCATGAAAGAAAAGAAAAGAAAAGAAGAAAAAGATGAAGGTGAATTCTTGAGAGCTCTCTCAATTCTCTCCAACCAAAGATGGTTTGCTCTGAGGTCTGAGTCTCTATTTATAGAGTATATGCCTTGCTTAGAAATCTTGATCAAATATTCATCTTGTATATCTTAGTCCAATCTTCTCTGATATAATCTGAGATAAGTTAAAGAAATTCTCTTTGATTCAAATCTTGATCATATCTCTTGATTTCAATCTCCTCCAAATCTTCTAATCATATCTTTGACCAAATCCTTCAAATCTTCCTCTTTTTAATTTAATGGAAAACTTTAAAAAATATTTAAAGGAAGATTTGATAAAATCTTTAATGATTCTGAAATCCAAGGAAACTCTATTTGATATCTCCAATTATCTCTTTATTGAATTGAAATTACTGCAAAATATCAGAAATCTTATGAGAATATTATTGAGAATAAAACAACAGTTTAATTATAATTCTCATAACTTTTAATTACTTTTGATTCAATTTCATGCTCATATTGACCCTTAATACATAGTAAATTGGACTCATCACGCCCCGCCCCACCCCGCCATCAACCCACCAAAAAATGAGTCAGCATGCCCAGCCCCGCTTTTGAAAGTGGGCAGAAAAACTCAGCCCGCCCCGCTTTTGAAAGTGGGCTGAAAAACTCAGTCCGCCCCGCCCCGTTTGGCGGGTTGGCCCGCCAGCCCGAGCCTATTTTACACTGACCCCCCTCGTCCCGCCAATGCCCGCCGTCGACCCGCCAAAAAATGAGCCGAGCCCACCTCGCCCCGCCCTGCTTTTGAGATGGGTTGAAAAACTCAGCCCGCCCCGCCCCGTTTCGCGGGTTGGCCCGCCGAGCCGAGCCCATTTTGCCGGCTTTACAAATGACAATTGTTGATTTTCGTCCATCAACGCCTGAGATGGGAGTAAGACTTTTAATTTTTACTTGAAGTCAAAAGAATTTTAATATATATATATATATATATATAGGGAGGGATCATTTGACTCCAGAGTAAGATTTAAAAGTCTTACTCCTCATCCCAGCCATTGATTTCCGTTCATCCAACGGTTATCATTTATTTGAAATTAATAATTAATTAATGCATTAAATTACTAAATGATAACCGTTGGATGAACGGAAATCAAGGGCTGGGATGAAGAGTAAGACTTTTAAATCTTACTCTGGAGTCAAATGATCCCTCCCCTATATATATATATATATATATATATATATATATATATATATATATATATATATATATATATATATATATATATATATAAAAAAAAGACTATCATTTAAAAGGACACAAGTTGTGTCCTTTTAGATGTGGAGAGAAAAAAAAGCAACTTTTGAGAATTACACAGAGTATGACCGGTCATACTCTGTGTAAGTCACTAAAAAGACACAAGTTGTGTCATTTTGAATGACACACACTAAACCCTATATATATATATATATAACAAAATAATTTCTACAGCCGTTGTACCTACAGCTAGTCAGGATCCGAGTGCGGATCCTAGGATACGGCACCAGATCCTTGTTTTTTTTTTTTAAAACGTCGTGGGACCCACTTTTCTGTGTCAGCTGTAGAAAATGTTATCTACGGCAGCTGCAGAAATGATAAGCCCTATATATATATATATATATATATATGGGTGTGTGATTCTTCATGTCATGATTTGACTTTTTGTTCACAATGTATATTATTTATGTGAAATTTGTCTGTACAATAATTCCGTTGAGTATTAGATGATGTCATCTGAATCGAGCAAATCTTCAGTTGTGAAAAGTAGATGAAAAGCCTTTATTTCTTTAAAGATAAGCCACTCAGCTAAACTTTTTCAATTTATTTTTAATAGATAATTTCTTCGAATATAGTCTAAAATATTTTATCCCACATCAAAACATTTCCTATCTGTTTTTGCTTTTATCCAAACTAATGGATTTGTATATTCGTATGAATATATTGATGCATCAACATCACTAGCTAGTTCTCAGTATGAATGTAAACACTACAACACGGTGCTTTGCATCAAAGAGAAGATAAAAAAAAATAATTTTTAATATAAATATAAATATAGATGGGGAATCATAATCAATATTATATATTACATCCAATATCTACCGATGCTACAATCTAAATTTCATAAGCATATCCAAACTTTTTATTTTTAACGAGCGTAGGATTCTTTTCTTTTTTTGGTAAGCAACGAGTATAAGTTCCTATTTGATCGTACACTTGTGCTTCTGATTGTTTTAATTTAGTTCTATCTTTTATTATTTAAGTCAAGTGAGCTTGATTTGCTATTAGATGTGAGAGGATCATCTAGTGATAGCAACATGAATCACTAAGATAATATCTAGTATTGTTTTTATCTTCATTTATTACGAGACTAGTTCAGTTTATAATGAATTTAAGGCTGTATAGTAAAAATTAGAATAGATGAATTATATTAATTTAGTCTTGTAATTATAACCAAAAAAAAGTACAAAGGCTAAAGTCTAAATCAATAAAAATTGCAAAGACTTAAAAAGTGCCTAAAAAAATGTTGACAACGTTGGTTACGGAAGGGTGTTTCTCTCTCCTATAATGGAGAAGTTTGAGCTTGATAGGAAGGGATCCTATCTAAAATTCGAAAGGCTAATATATACGTATCACTTTCATCCAAGATTTGGCCTCTCGATCTCATGAAAGGGTGCGTGCGCCATTTATGAAGAACCAACTTGGTTACCAATACTAACTCTACAGTCTCCATTGTATTATTGTACTGGCGAGAATCACACGAAAAAAGATCGCGCGTGAGAAAGTGGATTTCTGGAGTGAAAAGATAGACAGAAATCAACGGCTGATAAGACTTTTAAGTCTTACTCTGGAGTGAAAAGATCCATCCTTATGCAAAAACGAGAGATCCTTTGACTCCGATATAACACTTAGAAGTCTCACTCTTCATCTTAACCGTTGATTTCTGTCCATCTAACAGTTATAGTTTATTAAGTCATACTAATTAGTTAATTATTAATTTCAAACAAATGACAATCGTTAGATGGACGGAAATCAACGACTGAGATGGGAAGTAAAACTTTTAAGTCTTACTCTGTAGTTAAAAGATCCCTCACATGCAAATGAGATAGATCTTTTAATTCCAATGTAAAACTTAGAAGTAGAGATGTAAATAGGTTAGACTTTGACTTAAATAGGCTAGGCCATAGTGAAAAATCTCAGGTCTGACCTGACCTGTTAACCTGAGTAGGCCCCAAATTACAAGTATGGTCTGATCTATATTTAAAAAATAAAAGCATTGACCTAGACTTATTAGCATTTTTAAGCTATTAAACATTCAATAATTAAAAAATAACTAAAATAATATTACTTTATTATTCAAAATTATTAAAATAATAATTTTATTTATTTTTTTAAAATAATAATGTGGTATAGGCCGACTTGTAGGCTTATAGGTCTGACATATACAAAAAAGTCAATACCCTGCTTTCTAAATAGATTTTTTTAAAAGTTAGGCATGTTTTACTTGATTATTTATAATAAGTCAAACCTGATCTAATATAGGCTAGGTCGTAGGCCTCTGTAGACTGGCCTAACCCATTTACCCCTACTTAGAAGTCTTACTATCCATCTTAATCGCTAAGTTCTGTCTATATAACATTTATAGTTTATTAAGTCATACTATGAGTTTGTTTTTTCTGATGTTACTTTAGATAACTTTATCTAATGTTCATCAAAACGACATCATTTTGGGACAGAAATCATGGTATTTTTGTAATTTTAATTTATTTCAGGATTATAATAGTCTTTATCACTCTAATTTTTTAATTTTTAAACCCCAAAATGACGTCGTTTCAATGAACATTAAATAAAGTTATCTAAAGTATCATCTGAAACTTTTTTCCCTTAATATAATTATAATTTTCATTAAAAAATTATAATTATAACTTATACATTTATATTTTAATCTTTATTAAAAATTAAAAAATATAAATTAAATGACACGTTGAACCAACCATAAAAATGCTAATAATTATTGAAGTATAAACTTTTGTGTTTGGTACCGAAATAGAAACGTACCTAAAGCCAATCGCCAATTGACAAGCCTTTTAGCCACTATTTATGCTATGATTGGACTTTTGATAACTTTAACGATAAGGTAGGGATTTTGGTTTGACGTGACTCCGTCCCTAATGTGAAAAAGGCCTTTACATGGTGGAAAAAGATGTCATAAAATTAAAGAAAATGGATCCTCTTACGTTTTGGATTGAAACGAAGCTTATCAAACTCTCAAATATTATGTTGAATATTCGAAAAAATGTAATATTGTTGATATATGAACATGATCGAATTTCTCATTAACTCGGTAATTGATAATTATTTAATATTTGCAGATGCAGCAGTTAGCAGTTAACTCCAGTCTTATCTAATATTTTTATGGATATTTCTATTTTGGGACCATCATCATCTGGAATGCTAACAACCATCAATGTCAAATGTCTTTTGTTATATTCCCTTATCGTTTTCTTTTGTCCTTCATTTATGTTGCAGTGATAAACATTTAGCACCTACCAGATTACCTTGTCAATGTAAATCCCTTTCTTAATTATCTGCTACTATTTGCTAATGGATCATCTGTTCAGCTACACCACCCTGTCTTCCAAGTTCTTTTGTACTTTACTCTGATTTGTTCATTTGGTTATTTATTTATAGGTTTATTATTTCTCACATAAATTTATCTTTTACAGATACATAAAACTGTGTGAAATTTATATTTTGATTCGGCCCTGCACAATAAAATGCATTCTCTACAGTTTACCTGGATAAAATATGTACCCTCTACATACTTGTCCCTTGTAATTAAATTTGCTGAGTATAACCTTGATTCAGCCCAGGCCTTATTAAGGGTTTGTGTTAACATGGATTTATCTACTTGTATGAGTTAATATTTTCAAGCTATTATTATTTTATTATTGATATACTTCTATTTATTATATTGTTTATATTATTTGTATATTGTACGGGTGATGAATTGATTCGAATGAATGAACACATAGCTATGAATGGTTGTAGTTATAGTTAGTCTATTATAATATGATTACAATTATTTAATGTATTGGGTCAATATTTTTAAATTCGAAATTTCATTTCCTTGTTGGAGGTATGATTGTTTTTGTTGTGCGTGGGTAGAATTTCAAAATTAACAGCTTCAAAGTTTAATATAAAGCAGAAAAAAATAAAAATAAAGAATCCTTGAGGTCATTAATGGTGTCTAGTCCCATCATTCTCATGAGACCCATTTTCTTAGAAGTCTTACGCTCCATGGACCACTTCAGGTACTTGCAATTTTCAATGCATCTCACTTTCTATTTATTTATTTTTAATGCAAATTGAATTAATCCCATTTGATTATTGTTGGATTATATTGGTGCAACTGTTTTTTTGACACTAAGAGTGGTGTTTGGTTGAGGAAATTTTTTTAGAATAGTAGGGAAATATAATAGATAGAGAAATGATTGAAAAAATAGATAAAGTGAGATAGGTAGAAAAATATAAAAAAAAAGTTGTTTGGTCGAGAAAAACTTTACTGAGAAAATTAGGTAACTTTATGAAATCAACAGTGCATTAAAAGCCATATAATCGATTTTCCGAAAAATCCCACCTTCAAATTAGATTTCTAAACAGTGCGGATATCTATGTTTCTCATAAATTCATACAAATTGGATAGATGAGTTTTTGGTGAAAATACGTTGAAACAAACATGGTGTTTCTAAAAGCCATACTTGAGAAACATAGATATCCGCTGAAAAACTCCCAACCAAACACCTTAAAGTAATGATTATTGGTTCTTACTTTTTTATTTTGATATTATAGGCATGCTTTATTTTTTTAAAATTTCTTTTTGATTTAAAAAATGGAAAAAGTATATTTGAATTTTAAAGTTTATATTTTATTTGATTACATTCAGTTTTTTATATTTTTTTTATTGTTCTATTTTATTTTCAAAATTTTGTTTACTATTATTTTTGCCAAAACACGTATTCAAGCATAATTTTTTTTTATCAAATAATGTTTTTTATGTTTTATTATCTAAAATCATTTTAACATATAATTTCCTAAAACAAAGAAAACAAGATTAAAATCAAATAGGCCATTTTATAAATGAATAATTTATTTCATTATTGGGGCGAATTCAAGTTGAGTTTCCATGAAGTATAGGGTATTGCTTCAATTTATTTTGGAATATATTTCACTACCTTGTTTATAAGAATAGTAAAATCCAGACTTGACGCATTTTATGTTTTTATTAAATATTTTAAATAAAAATAATATTTAAATAAACTTTTGATAGTTACTTATAATAAATTACGAGTTCATTTTTTTGCAGTCAATCTAAATAAATTATTTATATTGAGCTTAAAATAACGTAATTTTTAGACGAAAATCAAGATATTTTTATAATTATGATCTATTTCAGGGTTATAATAGTATTTCTTATCATAATTATTTAATTTTTCAACTCAAAATAATATTATTTTGGGAGTAAATATAAATAACTTATCTATATTTACTTTAGAAACATTGAAGCCATAAATTATATTATTAACCTTTTTATTTAAGGATTTATTGTTTCTCATGTTATAGGAGATAAATTTATTTTCTATATATACATAAAAGTGTGTGGGCCCATATGAAAAGAAGAAAAAGAAAGAAAAAATATGAACTTCGTACACTTTTGTGTATATGTACGAGATGAATTTTTATTTATATTTTAAACTTTAATATATACTTACTCATGAGTCATGACAATTTTTTTTTTTTTGATTTCGTAAAAGTGTATTTATCTATTTCGATGAGACTAATCCTCTTATGATATAGAGTCACTGACCATAAATTTCCTCGCCTTGATGAGGGTAAAATATTAATATTTTAATGAAATATCGTTAGTTTTATTTTACTTTTGACTAGAAATAATGAATCCAAGAAATCTTAGAAGAAAGGGGGACTAATCACTTTATGCCTTCAACGAATGAATGTGACTTTTGATTCAAGATTCTTTCAACTGCAAAAATGACTTCAATAGCTGAGTTAATTAGCATAATTTCAACTGGAAAAATATATAAATAAATGATAAATTTTACTCAAACTATTTATTTTTTATTTTCTCATAGAAAAAATATAATAGCAAGGATAGTGTATTCTATTTTATTTATTTATCAGGGTTAAATGACTTGTTAAAAATCTCAAATGTCGCAGTCAGATTTTTTTAATTGTGCTTAAAAGGCTTAATCAGAAATTTTCCTATTAAAAATGACTCATTAGTAGTTTGTAAATATAAGAGAATCCTTTTAGGGCGCGTTTGTTAGGCGATTTATTTTTGAATGACCGGAAAAGTCAGGTAAGAGAAAAATGTTAGCAATGTTTGGTTGCTCAAATCTAATGACTTGTCAGACTAAATTTGTTTACGGAAAAATGTTTGTGTGTGATAAATTTCATAATGTATGACAAATATGATATCCATAAAATAGGTGAATTTTTTCACTATCGGAGAACCAAAAATTAAGCGTGAAATTAAAGACAAAATTAACTTTGCACCAATAGGGATAGCCTAGTGGTTTTGGGTGTGTTTAACGTGTATTAGGTGTGCGGTTCGATTCCCTGTAATTTCCAAAAAAGATAAAATTGACTTTCATTTTGTCTCGTGAACAAGGTTAGAATTTTTGAATCAAAAGGTAAAGGTGAGGTTATTTTGGTAAAATAATCTCACATTCCCATTAATATTTCATAACCAATCAAATACAAACTCAGTAAAATAATTTTAATTTTTTTGGAAAAATATAAGTCTACCAAACAGCTTTTTAATAATATTCCAGTAAAATATTTCTCGCTACATCCTGGTAATAATTATTTTTCCTAAATTTTTTTTTTCTCCCTTATCAAACACTCCTTAGAGATCGGTGGTGGTGACCACTAAAAGCACATTAAAAATGTGCACTTGGAGAGTGCAAAGCTCTTATTCAGAACTTATGAACCAGTTAAACATACCAACAGTTCATCTATGAAAATGTGGGTTATATATGTAATCACCGTAACACTAGTGTAATCATGTGTTTTATCAAATTATTCCGCGATAGGTTAAAAGTGTTTGATAATAACAGTGAATTAAAATTAACCGGCTCCCAACTAACTGTTTTCGTTTCCTTTTTTGAATTCATCCCAAATAAAAAAGAGAATAAATACTCTTTTTGATCCTCATCAAATTTTACGATACTCATTTTAATCCATAGTAAATAAAAAACTATTCGTAGTCTCTAAGAAATTCAAAATTGACCTATTTAGTTGAAATTGTGGTCTCTCACAAATTCAAAAAAGACCCACATTAGTCCCTCAAAAGGACTAAATTGGGTCCACTTTAAATTTCTTAGTGACCATGAATAACCTTTTTATTTGCTAGGAACTAAAGCGGGCATAGTAAAATTTACCGAGAACCGAAAATGATATTTAGTCCGAAAAAAAGTTGAGGCAAAGGACAGATTTTGAGATTCTTTATCTATGTTCATCATTTTAATTAATTTTTGGTAATTAAAAGGTATTTTGAGTGTGATAAAAATTATTAATTTCAATGAAGGTTTGTAATTAGATGATGCATTACTCATAACTTCGAATTCCAACTTAAATCATGCAATCATGTTAAGTAAAAGATTGACCAATGAGCCAACCCCATTAGCCCACGATTAATGGGAGCTTATATTTTTATCGAACCTATGATAAATTATAAAGCATAGTCTCTTTATGAGTAAAAGAGTTAATGTTAGAGAATAATATAAACTATTAAATTTTTTTTCACTCCACATCACTTTGTAGTGGAATTAAATAAGTACAAGTTAAATCAAAAATTGACCTACGCTTCAAGCACAAAAAGCTCGCACAAAGGAAAAATGTGTTAGAAAATAATATAAACCATTAAAAAGACCATCACCTAACACTTTAAAATTTTGGATATTGAGTTGAAGTGATTTTTTACGATCAAACAAATCAAATCATTCATAGTTCATATTGCATGAATATACAACAGTACATTTTATAGGAAAAGTGTAACATTGTTTTTATCTTTTCTTTTTTATATGGAAATGGTGTTATGGCCGTGATAACATAACCGCATAAATAACACAAGAAGATAGATTTTTATGCAGTGCTGTTAACAAATTGAAAATGGATTAGAAGCCTTACAGACTTGTAAGGTTCACCCCAGCGGTCATGCAAGCGAACTGCACGGATGCCTTCTTTTATATCAGAAACAGGTAAACATGTTTGTCCGCCAAAATCATGTTTTTTAGAAAAGTCACGCTCCTGAACTTTAATGTGCAGAAGGGCCAATTCTGGAACAGTTAATGGAAAGCTGAACTGTTCATCCCATATTGGTATCCACTCGTCTTCAATTGTCTTAGTTGTTTTGGTATTTATATCATCTGGGACACCATGAATACCAACCTGCATGCACATGTACATCATTAATCCATAAGTTATGTTTTTGAGGTTTCATGGTCATAGATACCGTTACTGGGTTTGGATGATATCAAATATTGTTAAAATCGATACCACCTAAACTTAAGTAGTGAATGGTTTTTGCTCATAGAATTTGTTAGTGGTTTTGGAGGGTAATCGCAAACAACCAATTCAATTCAAAAGCTTAAGTTATAAGTGATAGGCCTTTATATTATATCTCTCTAATATATCCTTTATGCAAGAGTCCTTTGGACTTAGAACGTAAATATTGCACGGATCTATTTTTTGGTTCTACACAAAAGACTTTTGCGTGAGAATATGTGTTACAGAGATATAATATAAAAACTATCGATGAAATTCAGAACCTTCACTCTTAAGCTCAAACTTTTAGGTGAGATTTTAAAGTAACTTTCCTAGAATAGTTAATCACAGTTTCAACAACATTTAAAGGATTACTCTTACAAAAAATCAAGGATTAAATGTTAAATCTTTCCATCTTGATCAAAAGTAATATACCACTACACAGAAATCAGGAGGAGAGTAAAAATCGAAGTGTGTTGGGCCGAAATCTAAACGCCACCCGTCACCCATGTATACCAAAACCTGCTTTGTCATCATAGTTGAATTAATTAGAGTTTGTTCAAGTATATAAAAAGGAAGATAATTTTTGTAGATTCAAATATGAATAGATATATCCACATTGCCTTCACCTGCAGAATTGTCTGAACTGGTCGGCTTGCTCTAGGATCAAAAACCTCACCATTGGGGCCAACATTCAACAAGATATCTGGTTTCTTTACATAACCACAACCACCATTGGCTCTGAACATTCCTTCCATGTACCTAAGATAGTGCCCATGTCCCTTTAAGGAAAAAGAATTGCAAGGAAACAAGGATGGGATGGGACATTCAGTTCAAATGCAGATCGCATGTTTTCCAATTCTTAATTGCCATATAGATGGAAAACCATGTCTAACCTGCATATTAAATGCTACCATTTGAGCTCCATGCATCCATCCAGTCATGGGGTCGTAATTAGATGAGTCCAACCGCATACCCTTTGGATATATTCTAAGCAAATTCCTTTGGGTGAATCTAAAGCATGGAACAATATATCAATTATTATATATGATGATGAACAATATGGTAAAAGAAAATACTATAACATGTCTAGCACGATCATAAAAAGCCACTTAAGTTTTATGCTAAAAAGAACAAAGGACATGCATGAACTTAGATTCAGAATCACTAAAAAATATAAAAAAATCACCTGACAATGTCAGTTCCATGAGTTTTGGTGATATCTTCAAGCTCTTGCTCACTCAAACTGAGACGCCTGACTTGATTATGAACAATTAGACTGTTCTCTAACTTACCTTTTGGTTTCCCTGCATGAATGGAAATCAGATTCCTATATTCAAGAGTCTCATCCTCCTCACCCTGCTCATCAGAATCATCCTGCTGGCAAAAAGACAATAGAATGCAGCTAAATAGAAAACAGTGACTCAACATAATCATCAACATCACCTTGATCCTAAACTAGTTGGGATTGGACTGAGTCATATGAAAATAAGAACAGATTAAGAAAAACTACTATAAATATATATATGAAATCAAATCATTTTGACCATATAGATTTTCAACATCACCTACCCCAAATCTGTCATCTTTGTCCTCAAGTCTATGCGCTTCTTCCTCTTAAAGAGACTCTGGTGGTTTAGTTGAAATAAATTTTTTTCCTTTCAGTGATTCTGGAGAAGGGAATTGCTCCATTTGTTGTGAATCAGGGCAAAACAACATGTCTCCAAACATGATATTGACCATCTACATTCAAATTTATCTTAACTAAAAAAATGTTCTTACATTTCAAACCATGATAATGCCTGATTCATGTAATGAGTTCTACCAACCTGGGGCCACTTTGGCTTGAAAGGATCGAGTTATATGGTCTTCAAAAGTTATAACAACAGGATAATGAGAGGCATAAAATGCATAGTCCTTAATTGCATTCAAACAAGCTTTGAGTTTCACTGAAGTAGTCATAGTCCTACAGATATAAAGAAACTCAATTACTTTCAGTTACATACTTACATCAACGTTGTAAGTTGCACTGCGCATGAAATGAAGGGTAGATACACATATACATGTAGGTTCAAAACATTTGGATCAGTTAATCTAAGTATAGCAAAATTATTTATCCTTGGTATATTTTTCGCTCTAGAAAAAGCTTGTTTACCACACTCACGTATAAATGAGTGGATTTCATTAATATTTTCTCTCTCTTTTCTTTATAACAGGACTCACTCACTCTTATTTGAGTGTGGCAGATAAACTTTTTTTACAGAGCAAAAACGTAAACATTAAAACCTCTATATATATATATATATATATTCCCATAAAGCATTAGACAATAAATAACCTAAATGTTTGAAATAAAATTATTCTGTTCTTTCTATATCAACAAATTAATGGCATATATAAAAAGAACACCTCCACATAGTATTAAATAGCAGTCCAAGAAATTCGAACACGAAAGAGACAACAGATTCAAATTCAAATCAATAATAAAATAGGGCGTGAAAAACAAATTACAATTAGATCATATTATTGACTAAAACATAAAATTAAATAATTATAACATAAAATGCAACCTGAGAAAAATCTAGAAATTAAGAGACCCAAGGGCAGTGGTCGGTAAGGATGAAATCAGTAGTCTGAACTTTGTTGTGATCCGTTCATTTTTTTTTTCTTATATCTTTTTTTGACTCGGATCCCACCCAATAACGAACCGACTAATGAATGAGTCAGAATTGAGTCAATGTGATGTTTAGACTAAATGTATAAATTTAAATACTATATAGAGTTAAGAATATAAATTTATCATTATATTATGTGTAAATATATTAATTTATTCAAAAAAATCTTATGATTTATCATGATTTTTTTTTTTTTAAATATAATGTAGTACTAGACCAGGTTTAGAGAACTCGAACCCAACCTAAATTAGATTGGGCCGAGTCATGTTATTGGGTTGACCCCCAACCCTTGGGTGACCGGGAATTTAGTACATGTTAAGTAATTTTTTTTGAGAAATATTATATTTTTTTTCAAAAGCTCTATCAAAAAGTTAGAAGAAAAACCCCTCTAAAATAAACTAGAAAAATATTTCTGCAGTTAATACAGATAAGTTATCTGCATTTATTTCTAAAACGATGTCGTTTTGAGATTACAAGATTAGAAAATTATAATTATAAAGACTATAATAACCATGAAATAAATTAAAATTACAAAAATACCATGATTTTCGTCCCAAAACGAAGTCGTATTGAGCTTACTGCAGACAACTTATATGCAGTAACTGCAAAAAAAGCCAACCCAATAAACTAATCCAAACACAAATTTAAATCATTAATTTTCATTTCTTCATTTTTCATGTAACCATTTTCTCACCTCATGATTACGATAACTATTTTCTAAGATCACATTATTATACTAGAAAATTTAAAGTATCTTTCCAGGTAGTATGCTATTGAAAACCAAACTCATACCTTCCATGACGAACTTGCACATCATCTTCTCTGGAATTTGGCCATAAATCAAGCTCAATTACTCTAACTCCTTTCTTCAATGCCTTTATTATTGGGGAAATACTGCTTTCACTGCTGAATTGATTTCCTGTTAAGTAGGAGTTGTGGCCCGTGTACAAGAAATAATGGGCCAATGGGAAATTCATGTTATGGCGCACCTGCAGGCCCAAAACACCCCAAGAATATGATAGAACTTAAAAAGAAAACCATAAGGTTAAATTAAATGATTCCAAAAATGTAATTCAGTAGTAACATTAGTTAAGTTTAAATTACAATGAACTCTTCAAACAACAAATATTATATATATACCTCAGAAAGGGGACCATTAAGGTCATCTAAGAGATAACGGAAGAAGGCATGAACATGAAGGCCTTTCCTTTGAAATATATTGAGATGCTTGAGACGGTTAAAAATGGCTTGAACATGTCTATAGGTAGCATCTTCACTTTTTTCTCCTTGAAATTCAACTAAAAACATGCACAGGTCATCCATGCTCATGGTTCCATTGTGTGAATAATTATCAAAAATATTGTAGATTTCCTCTGGAGGTTCAGCCACCTTTAGCCTAAACATTCTATTGAAACAAAAGCACACTTTGAAGTGCTGTTTAAACATTTTCTTCCCTGAGGCCTGTCTAAAACTAGTTGTGTAGGCCATTATTTAGTGCTTAATAATGTCTCTTGAGGGGGAGACACACACACACACACACAGAGAAGAAAGATGTGGGGTTTTAAAAATTGTTAGGAATGGGTTATAAGGCCATAGTGAGAATTTATACTCATACAACATTCACAAGGAAGATGTACAAAACAGTGAAAGTATATGTTGTTTTTGTTAACTTTATCTCTGAAACAAAGAAAGAGATTGCTTGAGTTCATGCATTGTGCTTTCTTTTATGATACATTTCGATGAGAAGTATCTCCAGGTAACGGATCTCAAGCCCCATCAGGAGACACTACTTTTCCCTTGAAATAAAAGTAGCAATGAATAACTAACTAAACGTTAAGAATATTCAGTGTGATGTGTGGGTAAAGCTATAGAGAAGAAAAACATTCACATTGAGTGCAAAGGAGAAAAAGGAATTGGACTTATATAAATATAACAATTTAGGTGTACCTTTTACTCGTGGTTCAATGGCGTAACAATTCAAACTAAGTTCCTTCTATTTGATGTAGGAGAGGGACAACTTTGTTATTATAGTTAAACTATGATTAGCATGCATAATTATAAAGTTACATGTATAGATTCTGTCCAGCAACAGTGCTGACAAGTCCATCCAAAACCAATGCATGGCTTGAAGGATATAGATCTTAGATTCCATAAAGAGGTAAAAGTCTTTTGGATTAAATCCTTAAACAAATGAGGAGCATTTTCCATGACTCAACTATAACTTTCAAGTGAATCCGTAAGTTAAAATAGTTTTCCATTAAAATGGAATACACAAGGAGAAAACTCTATTAGTAGAACGATCATAAACTTATTGCCTCAGGTTTTGGCTTCTCACATTACAGATTAAATAAATAAGTTATAAAACATATACATCTGTTGAAAGCTTAGGCGAAGTCCAGCTGATTTAGATACAGCGAGAAAAAAAGAGAATAAGCAAAAACAAAGTTGACATGGTAAGCAAGCTATAACATTCTTTTTTTTTTACTGTTCAAATATACCCAAGTAGAGAAGGGAAATTTTTTTGGTGCTCCAGGTCCTATGTGGTCCTTTCATTCAGTGAGTGACATTTGTACAAAAATTTATTTTTTATTTTTGCTCTCTCCTCTCTCTTCAATAATTGTCTCATTTTGATTGGTTTGGACCACTGAATTAATGGTGGTCCACACCAAAATTCTTCTCGTAGAGAAGAACAGCTTAAATTAACTCAAATCGCATAAGAAGCCTAACTGAGTTGTACTTCTCTCCCTTACGGTCATATAGTGGAACTGCGCGGATCCCCTGCTTCAATTCAGTGACTGGTAAACAAGTTTGGCCTGCAAAATCATCTGTTTCGGACATGTCATATTCATGCACTTCCACTCTGAGCAAAGCAAGTTCTGGAACAGTTAAAGGGAAGGTGAACTCTTCTTCCCAAGTAGGTATCCATTCATCCTCTTTTATCTTCGTTTTCTTCATTTTCACATCAGCTGGCACTCCAGCTATACCAACCTGCCTCACAAATTGACTTATAAGTTAACACAAACACACAAGCACTATTGACATAAAATAACAAATGACAACAAATATTAGCTTATAAGGAGTTGTGTTGCAAGTTGAGGATGATTAAAAAATAAAATAAAAATCTTACCCTGGCATAAAAATCTGGCGGAGAATACAAGTCAAAGTGAGTTTGTTTGAAATCCAGACGCCATCCATCACCCACATATATTTTCACCTAGAGATTAAATTAAATACAATGTAAGGAAGTGCACATTTTCTAATTCTTTTCATTTTGACAATATTCTTACCTTTAGAGTCTTCTTCACTTGCAACTCATCTTTAGGATTGAATACCTCATTATTTGGACCTACGTTCATAAGAAAGTCTGGCTTTTTGACATAACCACATCCCCCATTGGATCTAAACATTCCATGCATCAACCAAAGATTTCTGCCATATCCCTGCCATTGGAACAAAGACTTATAATCTGATGTTTAAAGCATTAACACAAATTAACCTCCTAAAGAAGAATCAGTCTAGATGAAAGAAGGAGAAACATTGATCTTTCAATTTGAATTTAACAATAAAGTAACCTAATTATATACACAATAATAATGTTGCAGTAAATTTAGAATGGATTGAAACTTCAGATGCATTGATGTTCAAATTTTAAGAAATTTTAAATCATCACTATGCAATTTTCAGCACCATGTTGTCATTGAATAAGATAAGTGAAACAGTCTATTTTACAGATGCAAATTTTAAATCATCTTTAGTTATTTTACAGAAGAATAACTAATATAGTAATAAGATAAATAAATTTTCAAGACACAAACAAGAAAAAAATAATCTTGAACAGTCTATTCTGTGACACTAAAAGTGCACTATATATGTTGCCATTCGGAATAAAGGGGAAAAAGTGAAACACAAATTGAAAACCTGCATATTGCATGCAACCATTTGAGCACCATGCATCCAGCCAACCAGAGGCTTGTAGTTGGAGGAGTTGACCCGTGTACCCTTGGGGTACACCCTCAAAAAGTTTTTTTGGGTGAATCTAATATACAAAATTGAAAGCATTACAATCAGATTGCTGAAAAGTTTTTTTGAAAAGTGGAAAAGAAGTAGTAGATCATTTGTATAGATATGGTAGAATAGTATATCTGATATTTGTTAAGAAACCAGATATTACCTAATAAGATCAGTTCCAAGTGACTCAGTAGCCTTTTCAAGGGCTTGTTCACTTAAGCTAAGGCGTCTAACTTTATCATTTTCAACTTTTAATGCTTCCTTCAAACTGCCCTTGGGTTTTCCAGCATGAATAGCAATTAGACGCTTATAATCACTCTGCTGATTTGTTTCAGAATCATCCTCATTTGACTCATCATCATCACTCTGTTGATTTGAGTCAAAGTCACCCTGTAAGAAAATAGAACAAAGTATCAGAAGACAAAAGGAAAAGTATATTATCTTTGAACAAATAGAGACTGCTGTAAAGTGAAATTCTTAGCTCACCAGATCATCTTCGTTTTGGGCTTTTGCAACACCAGTGACCTCCTTTCCCCATTCATCTTCATCAGAATCCTTTGATTTCAGCAATATTTTGGAATTTTCCTTAGCACTTTTAGATTTTAGGTACTCTTTTGGAGGCTTTGTTGATATCATGATCCGATACTTCAATTCTTCAGGTGAAGGAAAATCTTTTAAATTTTCATGATTTGGACAAAACAGCATGTCTCCGAATGTTTGAGTAATCATCTAACAAAAACAGCATAATGATTTAATTCCACATTTTTGTGAACCCTAGTGATTTACTACTTTCAGACTAACAAATTACCTTAGCAACTTTAGCTTGAAGGTCTGGTGTAAGATGGTCTTCCAGAGTTATTATGACTGGGTAGGGAGATGCAGAGAAAGCATGTTCTTTAATGGATTTCAAACATTTAATGAGCTCCACAGGAGTTGTCAATGTCCTACATTCACAGGTGAAAACAGGTTCCAGGTACTTAGGAAACTATAACATAAAATATGAACATATGTACAGGACAAGAAATCTAAGTGATTCGTTAATGTATAGCTATAAATTCAAGTGATTTACACTTTGTGATGGCTCATCCATCAAGCTAAGATAGTTTTGAAGAACACATACTTTTTTATTCTTTTAACTCTTAAAAGGAGATGCATTTCCATAAGCCTTTACAGCCCACCAGAGAGTTTGTCAAAGGGAAACATAATGATATACATTTTTACATAAGCAGTAGCTTTTCATGTTCATATAATCATATCAAGCATGATAGCCACATAGAAAAGGGAAATCAACAGCAACCATTTTGCAATGCCTTGATCAGTAATTTTATTTTTTTGAGTACCTTCCATGTAAAACAAGCACATCATCTTTGGTGGAATTGGGCCATATATCAAGCTCCACCACTCTCACGCCTCTATTCAATGCCTTTATAACGGGGACATCACTACAATCACTGCTGAGTTGATTGCCAGTGAGATAGGAGTTATGGCCAGTGTATATGAAATAATGGGACAAGGGAGCCGTCATATCCTGATTAACCTGAATTATTATATCAAACAAAAGAGGTTAACATCACTAGAAAGTCAAAGCTCCATATAAGGTAAATTACCAATCAAAGAAAATTCTATGAGCCAAATTTAGTTCTGATATACCAAAAAGGGTAGATAGGTACATATACTTGAAAATCTTAAGGGGTTTGTAACGCCAGTTAGACGAAAATAGCATCATCAATTCAATTCAGTACAAAAAGAAAGCATTGATGAGGAGAAACAAGAAAACTGGCGTGAAACGCAACGAGACAAAAAGAAAAGAAAAAGGAAAAGGAATGGCAAAATTCTACTTTTTCCCTTAATTTGGAAGAGAAAGGATTCATCAAAAGTAGAAAAAAAAAAAAAAAGAAGAAGTAAAAAAAGAAAAGGGGAAGTGAGCGTCAACAAGACAACATTTGATCAAGTAGTGATTCTCGAAAAACGACAAAACAAAAAAACAAGATCCATTGCATCACCATTCACCAGACAGTGTTGACTAAAAGTCCTTGCTTTGGAGTTAAATGAAAGTGATAGTGAGAGAGAGAGAGAGAGAGAGATTACCTGAGATCCAATGGGGGGATTAAGGTCGGGGGAGAAGAGGTAATAATGAAAGTCGTCGAGGGTGAGGTTGTGTCTCACGAACTTGGTAATGTGATGGCGCTTCTGCACCACCTGCTCCACCGCCTTGTGGGGGTGGTCGTCATCGTCGTCGTCCTCGCCCTGAACCTCCGAGAGAAAGCGGCGGAGCTGGTCGGGAGTCATGTTGGTCCCACCGTCGGAGTACTTGTTGAAGAGGTCCCGCACGTCCTGTGGCGGCACCGCCTCCGCCACCTTGAACCTCCGGTTGAAGCACACGCAGACACGGTAGCTGCTCATTGTGGGAGTGAAAGAGTTTAAAGTTCAATGTGAGTGTGGTGGTGTGTTGAAATTATGAGAAGAGAAAGTGAGTTTAAGAGGGAAGGCAGAAAGATTATATGATTGGAAACGGAAAAGGGAGACTCAAAAGGTCTATTCTTTTTCATTCCACAATCAATAATAATCATAGTATATATTACATTCACCAAATGTCGTTAATTACGTTGGGCCTCTCCGTCCTGGGAACAGTGACCCAAGTTTCACATTTTCTCAAATGTTTCCGGGAAGAGTACTTTTTATTAGAATACCACACACGTCCAAGTTCATTATCACCTTATAACGAACTTGATTATGTAATGCGACACATTTTCATTAGCGTACCAAAATAAATAATAGAGAATTTAATTGTCTATGATTTCATGACATATGCATACTGTAAGAAAAAAATTGATTGGACTAAATTCATTATCACTAAAAGTGAACTTGGTATGTTAATGAAAACGTATCACGTGATCTAACTAAGTTTGTTATAATTGATAACAAACTTGAATCCATTATAATCTAATAAAAAGTACTGTTCGTACGTCATTTTGACAATTTTTTTTTTACAAAACATGACATTTAGGTCGTTAATTAAGTGTTTGACTATGTATTTTATTACAATTGTAATGAAAATTTACTCCACCGTGTACACTACACACACCTCTCTAGTTTAGGTGTGTTTGACTATGTATTTTTTTACAATTGTTGTCTTTTTCTATGATTATTAGTTTTCTAGCATGATAGTTAAAATCTCGATTTAAATCTGTATTTTTATGATTTGACAATTTTTTTTAATCAAAACGATTTCATCAAAATTTTAAATACTTTTATGTTTTTATGAATTTCTATGATTTTTTTACATTAAGATTTTTTTACGTTCTACAATTTTTTATCTTCCTTTTGATTTTAGGTAAAATTTTGATTTTAACTATCATATTTTTTAGTGAATAAAAAATATATTTGAATACATCATGTAAATATAATATGGGTGATAGGATATTAAAAGTATTATTTTTTTGTTTATTTTCTTATCTCTTTTCTTTTCATTGTGTTTAAATAGATATCATATATGTCACGTGGGTTTTTCTTTTTTTTTTTTGGAGGTTGTCACGTGGGTTTTTCTTATTCAAATTCACTGTTACAAGATTTAAGGAATTTCCAAACTACTAATGTGAACATAAATCGATCTTGAAAGTCCTAACTACCAATGTGAACACAAACTGGCATATATATATATATATATATATATATATATATATATATATATATAAGGGAGGGTTCTTTTGACTCCAGAGTAAGACTTTTAAGTCTTACTCCAAATCTCAGTCGTTGATGGACGGAAATCAACGGTTGTCATTAATAGTATAATTAATAATTAATTAATTAATATAACTTCCTAAATTATAATCGTTGGATGGACGAAAATCAACGGTTAGGATGGAGAGTATAAGTCTTACTCTTGAGTCAAACGATCTCTCTCCATATATATATATATATATATATATATATATATATATATATGAAAAGGTTATATTTATACTTTTTTTTTACAACCTCTTACAACCATATCTTAACACGTTGATTTCTGTCAATCAACGGTTATGATTTTCCAAATTAAACTCATTAATTAATTATTAATTCCCAATAAATGATAACCGTTGATTGGCGGAAATCAACGGTGTTAAGATATGGTTGTAAGAGGTTGTAAAAAAAAAGTTGTAAGTATAACCTTCCTCATATATATAGGGTTCGTTTTTTCTGCAGTTACTGCAGATAAATTATCTGTAGTAAGTCCAATACGACGTCGTTTTGGGGCAAAAATCATGATATTTTTGCAATTTTAATTTATTTCAGGATTATTATAGTCTTTTTTTTTTATAACAGATTATTATAGTCTTTATAATTATAATTTTCTAATCTTTCAATTCCAAAACGACATCGTTTTAGAAGTAAATGCAGATAACTTATCTGCATTAACTGCAGAAATATTTTTCTGATATATATATATAATTGATTGTGTTATAGACTCATATATAAGGCCCATTAGTTGACAAGTCCAACAAGAGGCAATCCAATATATTAATCAAATATAACTATGGAAGAATATCCATCAAAGATATCAATCCTAATATGACAACATAACATATGGGCTTGGATTGTCATCAGAGAGGTCCAGAATCTACTACCCACAGATAAACCCTATAAATAAGGTAAAATCTATAGGTACGTTACGCTCTCTCTTACCGTCACTGTGCGCACACACGCATTCTCTTTGGCAAAGCCGTAGGCAGATAGTGGGAATTGAACCTTCGTCTTCTCCTTGGCAAGGAGAAATTTTACCATTCGACTATATCCGCATTTTCATTTTTTTAGTACTTGATACGTAATATACCGATTATATTTGTGCAGGACTAGGCCTGATAGATACTATATAAAATTCAAAATAAAGTTGAAATATATATTGATTTCAATATATCTTTCTAATCTAAATTTTTCTATTCTAAATAGAATATTTTAGATTCATATTAATTTCTATTTCTAACTCATCTTTCTAGAGAATAGAATTCAAATAAATTGCAATTCTAAATTCGATAGAATTATAGAAGATTTTCATGAATATTTGAATTCTATTTATTATTTATTAGATTATTAATATACCTCTTCTTATTAAGAAAATATAATTCGAATAAATTCTATATGTCTATTTTTCTATTAATATTAATGAATATTAAGAATTCTTATTAATATGATCTTCTGTGTAAAATGATATGCTTGACTTAAGGATATCTCATCCATAAATATCTATAAATATCTTGAAGAGAGCACTTAAATCCAATAGCAACATACTAATCTATTGAATTAGACATCTCTGTCTCTAATATAGAACAATATTCCAATATAATAACCCAGTATCCATAACAAACATATAACTTCTGACTCAAGCATGTGCGGTATATCGATTATAATCATGCACATCTTCATCTTCTTATCTTTCCATCTTTCATTTGTTGAAGATGTTACAGTTTTCCTTTTCAATCAGTCTACAAGAGTAACTAGTTACACTGAAAATTCAATTCAACCCAAAAATTTAAGTTGATGGATAATATACATACCCAAAGAAATTTCATAAGAAAAAGTGGGAGCAGATCAAACCCGTAACACAGAGACTCTAATACCATATAAAGAATCAATTTAATCCAAAAACTTTAACTAATGGGTAAAGTTATATTAATAATTTTTATGGGTCTTTATTTTGTCATGTTACATGAAGAAAATTCCTATCATTCAATAGTAAAAGACAAAAAAAAAAAATAATAAAAAATGAGATGAGACACTTTATTCAATGATTTTGTTTTGTCATATCTTAATATGACTAAATTATTTTTCCTACAACATAACTCTTATTTATCTCAATTTTTATATATGTTCTAACATTTATATTTTACATGCATGTACTAATAGATCAACAGCTAGTTATATCTTTGTAATGTTCAGTAGACAAAAGCTTTTTCTTTAGAGGACATTTGGTAAAAGATTTTTTTTTTACCAAGAAAATATAATTATTGGAAAAATGGTAGGAAAGTCAGTTTGCTGGAAAAGTTTAAGAAAAGATGTTTGGTTGACCGAAACATTACCGAGGAAATTTATTTAAATTTGCAAAGTCTATGTTCGGGAGGAACTTCGCACCTGTTTTTTTACTTCTGCAGTTATCTCAAAATACCACATCTCAAGTAGTATTTTGTAACAGTAAATTTCACCCAAAAACCAAGACCAAAATCGTTTCCCAGCCATCCTATTTGCCTAGTATTCTTTTTTTAAAAACTTAAACAATCATAATATTTTTCAATATCTATCCACGCTTTCCTATCAAATCCAAAATAAAACTTATACCAAACATATCCAAAGAGAAAACAGAAAAGTGACATTTGTGGGAGTCAACTGTTGTATGAAGAGATGATTTTAGTGTGATAACTAACTAAAGTCGTCAACTTTAAAATTTATAAATTAAAGAGTTAAACATCAGACGTAAAATTTTTGTTCTATTAAAGTCTTGCAATAAAGCTAATGTATATATTGTAATTAAGAATCTTATTTAAGATGTTTCAAACTATTATGATATGAATTTTGGGGTCAGGAATTTTCTGTCGATGTTCACGTGAGAGAGCAGTAAAGCATCTGACGCGTAATAATGTGGGTGTTCCGCACATGTTTCAAATTGCTTTGATATGATAAATCTTATATTCTAAGACAAAGTCATTCTTTGACAACTTCTGACACGTGTCTGCTTCTCTTTCATTTTCAGGTTTGCTTTCACACTACACAATTCAAAAAGTTTCCTTCTTTGGTAACTCAGGGAATAAAAAAATTCGAAAAGAAATTATAATCTGGACTCAAAATTGATGGCCATGATTTGCTACCTAAAATCAATGGTGCAGATTTGTTCTCATTTTTGTTGGGACACAGCTCATCTTTTTTTGAAATTTAAAATTTGGAGTTCAAAATTTAAATTTGACTTTTAAAAACTGGCAACTCAGTTAATGTTCACCTACTTTCTTGAAATTGTTAAACGTTTAACAAAATATACAAGCATTCTCACTGTTCTATGAATTGCAAAATATACACGTTATCAGCACGATCTAACTAATTGAGCACGACAATCTCTCTGCCGCCTCTCTCTATCTCTCTCCGTGTGTGCTCAGAATAGCAAGCTCAGAATCGCCGCACGGTGATGCCGCCAAGCTCCGCGATGCGTTCGATTTGTACGATCGCGACAGGACCGACCTCATCTCCATTTCCAAATAGGATAAATTGTCCTGCCACTAATGCAAATACTGACCCTGTCAACAATTCGTCTAAAAAAATAATAAAAAAAATCGAAACCCTGTCACAAGAACACCGCCATCACGGATGCTCTCTTCGACGAACAGGACCATCTCCATCGCTTGGCCGCTGGCGCCTCCTCCATGTCTGTTGATCACCTCTGCTGCTTCCTGACGGAGCACTGTCACCACCGAGTCCCGTGGACTCACTCCTTGAAATCTCAGCAAGGTGAGTTCCCTGACTGTTTAACTTAATTTCGTGACTCATATTGTTGAATTTAATATATTCGCTTTACGAATGCATAATTGGATGGTTAGATCTGTTAGTGGTATTTAAAATCATTGGTGAATTGAAACTATAGTAGTGTAGCTACATAGGCGGTGGTTTCTGTTGCTTCTGGAATGAGATAGTTATTATTTAATTATGTTTGCAATTTGAGTTAAATGAGATCTAAAAATTTCACTTTGACTTTCGGTGAATTCACATTAAGTTATTGATCATATGTCTTTTATGATTAATTTTAAGATAATTATATTAAAAGTTGATTGATCAAATTTATAGGAAGTTTTTTTTTAAGGTCTAGAAGAGGATAAAAAGAGAGAGGAAGGTAGTAAACCTAGCTAGCATCATGGAGAAGAAACATGCGAAGAACTTGAGACGAGTGATAAAAAACGCAGTGCGTAAAACTGTAGCTGAGTGATGGAAAACTCAAAGGCTATTGCATGAAATAAAACAGCACCGGTTATTATTATTTAGATTTTTAAAAAAATTAGAGTGAATAGAACGGGATGTGATAAATTTGTTATATTTAATTCTATTTAGAATTATCATTTTTTGCAATGTAAGCAAAAAATATGACTTATACATGCTTATTTGATTAAGTTGCATTCAAATCCCGTTCAGACAATATTTTTTTTGTAGGGATTGTTGCTATGAATTTGTGTTCTGATTTTTCTATACTAATTCTCTTTTTTTCGTTTTGTATGGCGGAACGTTTCCTCGTATTTCATGGTGTGTGGGTTTAGGTTTCGTCGTATTTCACAATCAGGTATTCTTTTTGTTGCAGATCTAGCAAGTGTACTAGTCGTACAGGTAATAAAATGATGAGTAAAGATCGTTCCCACGAGCATTTGTGTCAATCACTGACTAACCATACGTACTTGAGTTGAATTAAACAAAAGTTCATAGATTGCATAGATTTCTTGTCACCAGAAACTACACTGAATTGAATTAAAACTTGATAAATAAATAAAATGTAAATTATAATATAAACAAGTAGTCATATGTCAATTTCCCTCAAACATGAATTTATAGATGAACCAATTTCCATTATGAATTATCTACTATGTGATGTTGATCAACCTTTTTCTTATCATCTCAAGATGTAATCCCTTACTACCCTGATAGACACATTAATCAGAAACCTCAATCCCTTGGTGATTCCTTTCTTAATACATGCATTAATTACTAAGGTCTTAAGATCACATCAGAATCCTAGCATCAATCCCTTGACTACTAGAACACTGATGATGAAGTTGTCAAAAATAGAGAAACAATGTAAACATGTCTGTTCTACACTATTCCTCAACATGAAGAATTAATCAAGACAACTTCATACAATCATATAATAGATAAACAAAACATCTAATTAACCATTCATAAATTCAAACTTGAGTTCCATTGAATCAGACTACAAAGGACTCTACTCAGACATAATACAAATAATAACAAGAGAAGAAGAATAAAGATCAAACTCCATTGTCATGATAGTTGAGTCTTCAATCTTCAAGTACAATTACATGAAAGTATACTAACTATTACAATAACTAATCCTAAGAATTTGGAAATTCAGAGAAAATGAGGAGTCAGATCAGATCTATGAAAGACCTGATCTGATCTCCCTTCTCCTAGTGTGATGAGAAAAGTCAGAATGAGATATGATGGATTGGATCTGTGTGTCAGAGTATGAAGGCCCCTTGTCCTTTTATAGTTTACAAACTACAACTGAAAACTGACTTGGGCGCTAAAACGTTCACTTATGGGCGTTTTAGCGTCCAACTTTGACGGATGCCCAACTGCTTTCAACTAACTTGAACGCTAAAAAATGTTCATGAATGGCCGTTTTAGCATCCATGCCTTGTGAATGCTCAACTGTCCTTAACTGACTCCACCGCTAAAACACTTGGTTTGGACGTTTTAGCGTTGGAGACCACTTTTTCCAACATCAGGGCGCTAAAACGTTCGTTGAAGGAAGTTTTAGCGCCCAAGACCAGCAACTTTTCATCCTCGGAATGCAGAAGCGCGCTAAAACGTTCTGTGTGGACGTTTTAGCGCTCAGCACCAGCAAGTTTTGGCCTCTTTCTGCAGCAGGGCGCTAAAACGTTCTGTGTGGACGTTTTAGCGCTACACTTAGGCATTTTTCTCCTCTTCAAAATCTCCTTCCTTCTCCAGTTGCCTTTTTAGCTTGCTTTTCCTACAAGAACAATACAAATTCTCAATAAAGCTTCTTGAACTTGTAGTTGAGGAAATTCTAAGATATTAACCTCTTTTTCCATCATTTAATCACACAAATTTATACTAATTCATGCTCAAAAACCTGATGAACTAAGGGTTCATCACTTTTTCAGTTCTTCAATTTTGAATTCTCTATCATGCATTATGTTTCTTTTCTTCTGTTTTCCTTACTAATGTTGAATTATTTGGAATGAGTTTTAGTTTTTCTTTTCAATTTCTGAACTCCTATTCTCTCTGATGCAGTGAAAATCATGAAAATCCTTTAACAATCAGGTATTCTTTTTCGGTTCTTCAATTTTGAATTCTCTACTATACATTATGTTTCTTTTTCTTTTTCTTTTTTTCTGTTTTTGTTGCTAAAGTTGAATTCTTTGGAATGGGTTTTAGTTTTTCTTTTCAATTTCTGAACTCCTATTCTCTCTGATGCAGTGAAAATCGTGAAAATCCTTTCACAATCAGGTATTCTTTTTCAGTTCTTCAATTTCGAATTCTCTATTATGCATTATGTTTCTTTTTTTTTTTCTTCTGTTTTCGTTGCTAATGTTGAATTCTTTGGAATGGGTTTTAGTTTTTCTTTTCAATTTCTAAACTTATATTCTCTCTGATGCAGTGAAAATCTTGAAAATCCTTTCACAATTAGGTATTCTATTTCAGTTCTTCAATTTTGAATTATCTATCATGCATTATGTTTCTTTTCATTTTTTTCTTCTTCTGATTTCGTTGCTAAAGTTGAATTCTTTGGAATGAGTTTTAGTTTTTCTTTTCAATTTTTGATCTCCTATTCTATCTGATGAAGTGAAAATCGTGAAAATCCCTTCACAATCAGGTATTCTTCTTTAGTTCTGCAATTTTGAATTCTCTATCATGCATTATGTTTCTTTTCATTTTTTTCTTTTGTTTTAGTTGCTAATGTTGAATTCTTTGGAATGAGTTTTAGTTTTTCTTTTCAATTTCTTAACTCCTATTCTCTCTGATGAAGTGAAAATCGTGAAAATCCTTTCACAATCAGGTATTCTTTTTCAGTTCTTCAATTTTGAATTCTCTATCATGCATTATGTTTCTTTTCATTTTTTTCTTTTGTTTTAGTTGCTAATGTTGAATTCTTTGGAATGACTTTTAGTTTTTCTTTTCAATTTCTGAACTCCTATTCTCTCTGATGCATTGAAAATCGTGAAAATCCTTTCACCATCAGGTATTCTTTTTAAGTTCTTCAATTTTGAATTCTCTATCATGCATTATGTTTCTTTTTTATCTTTTGTTTTAGTTGCTAATGATGAATTCTTTGAAATGGGTTTTAGTTTTTTTTTTTTCAATTTCTGAACTCCTATTCTCTCTGATGAAGTGAAAATCCTTTCACAATTAGGTATTCCTTTTCGGTTCTTCAATTTTGAATTCTCTATCATGCATTATGTTTCTTTTCTTTTTTTTTCTTCTGATTTCGTTGCTAAAGTTGAATTCTTTGGAATGAGTTTTAGTTTTTCTTTTCAATTTCTGAACTCCTATTCTCTCTGATGCATTGAAAATCGTGAAAATCCTTTCACCATCAGGTATTCTTTTTAAGTTCTTCAATTTTGAATTCTCTATCATGCATTATGTTTCTTTTTTATCTTTTGTTTTAGTTGCTAATGATGAATTCTTTGAAACGGGTTTTAGTTGCTAATTTCTGAATTCTCTCTGATGCAAAATCGTGAAAATGGGTTTTAGTTTTTCTTTTTTTTTTTCAATTTCTTGCTAAAGTTGAATTCTTTGGAATGAGTTTTAGTTTTTCTTTTCAATTTTTGATCTCTCTCTGATGAAGTGAAAATCGTGAAAATCGTGAAAATCCCTTCACAATCAGGTATTCTTTTTCAGTTCTTCAATTTTGAATTCTCTATCATGCATTATGTTTCTTTTCATTTTTTTCTTTTGTTTTAGTTGCTAATGTTGAATTCTTTGGAATGAGTTTTAGTTTTTCTTTTCAATTTCTGAACTCCTATTCTCTCTGATGCATTGAAAATCGTGAAAATCCTTTCACCATCAGGTATTCTTTTTAAGTTCTTCAATTTTGAATTCTCTATCATGCATTATGTTTCTTTTTTATCTTTTGTTTTAGTTGCTAATGATGAATTCTTTGAAATGGGTTTTAGTTTTTCTTTTCAATTTCTGAACTCCTATTCTCTCTGATGAAGTGAAAATCGTGAAAATCCTTTCACAATTAGGTATTCTTTTTCGGTTCTTCAATTTTGAATTCTCTATCATGCATTATGTTTCTTTTCTTTTTTTTTCTTCTGATTTCGTTGCTAAAGTTGAATTCTTTGGAATGAGTTTTAGTTTTTCTTTTCAATTTCTGAACTCCTATTCTCTCTGATGCATTGAAAATCGTGAAAATCCTTTCACCATCAGGTATTCTTTTTAAGTTCTTCAATTTTGAATTCTCTATCATGCATTATGTTTCTTTTTTATCTTTTGTTTTAGTTGCTAATGATGAATTCTTTGAAATGGGTTTTAGTTTTTCTTTTCAATTTCTTAACTCCTATTCTCTCTGATGCAGTGAAAATCGTGAAAATCCTTTCACCATCAGGTATTCTTTTTAAGTTCTTCAATTTTGAATTCTCTATCATGCATATTTTTCTTTTCTTTTTTTTTTCTTCAGATTTCGTTGCTAAAGTTGAATTCTTTGGAATGAGTTTTAGTTTTTCTTTTCAATTTTTGATCTCCTATTCTCTCTGATGAAGTGAAAATCGTGAAAATCGTGAAAATCCCTTCACAATCAGGTATTCTTTTTCAGTTCTTCAATTTTGAATTCTCTATCATGCATTATGTTTCTTTTCATTTTTTTCTTTTGTTTTAGTTGCTAATGTTGAATTCTTTGGGAATGAGTTTTAGTTTTTCTTTTCAATTTCTGAACTCCTATTCTCTCTGATGCATTGAAAATCGTGAAAATCCTTTCACCATCAGGTATTCTTTTTAATTTCTTCAATTTTGAATTCTCTATCATGCATTATGTTTCTTTTTTTTTTTTTGTTTTAGTTGCTAATGATGAATTCTTTGAAATGGGTTTTAGTTTTTCTTTTCAATTTCTGAACTCCTATTCTCTCTGATGAAGTGAAAATCGTGAAAATCCTTTCACAATTAGGTATTCTTTTTCGGTTCTTCAATTTTGAATTCTCTATCATGCATTATGTTTCTTTTCTTTTTTTTTCTTCTGATTTCGTTGCTAAAGTTGAATTCTTTGGAATGAGTTTTAGTTTTTCTTTTCAATTTCTGAACTCCTATTCTCTCTGATGCATTGAAAATCGTGAAAATCCTTTCACCATCAGGTATTCTTTTTAAGTTCTTCAATTTTGAATTCTCTATCATGCATTATGTTTCTTTTTTATCTTTTGTTTTAGTTGCTAATGATGAATTCTTTGAAATGGGTTTTAGTTTTTCTTTTCAATTTCTTAACTCCTATTCTCTCTGATGCAGTGAAAATCGTGAAAATCCTTTCACCATCAGGTATTCTTTTTAAGTTCTTCAATTTTGAATTCTCTATCATGCATATTTTTCTTTTCTTTTTTTTTTCTTCAGATTTCGTTGCTAAAGTTGAATTCTTTGGAATGAGTTTTAGTTTTTCTTTTCAATTTTTGATCTCCTATTCTCTCTGATGAAGTGAAAATCGTGAAAATCCCTTCACAATCAGGTATTCTTTTTCAGTTCTTCAATTTTGAATTCTCTATCATGCATTATGTTTCTTTTCATTTTTTTTCTTTTGTTTTAGTTGCTAATGTTGAATTCTTTGGAATGAGTTTTAGTTTTTCTTTTCAATTTCTGAACTCCTATTCTCTCTGATGCATTGAAAATCGTGAAAATCCTTTCACCATCAGGTATTCTTTTTAAGTTCTTCAATTTTGAATTCTCTATCATGCATTATGTTTCTTTTTTTGTTTTAGTTGCTAATGATGAATTCTTTGAAATGGGTTTTAGTTTTTCTTTTCAATTTCTGAACTCCTATTCTCTCTGATGAAGTGAAAATCGTGAAAATCCCTTCACAATCAGGTATTCTTTTTCAGTTCTTCAATTTTGAATTCTCTATCATGCATTATGTTTCTTTTCATTTTTTTCTTTTGTTTTAGTTGCTAATGTTGAATTCTTTGGAATGAGTTTTAGTTTTTCTTTTCAATTTCTGAACTCCTATTCTCTCTGATGCATTGAAAATCGTGAAAATCCTTTCACCATCAGGTATTCTTTTTAATTTCTTCAATTTTGAATTCTCTATCATGCATTATGTTTCTTTTTTTTCTTTTGTTTTAGTTGCTAATGATGAATTCTTTGAAATGGGTTTTAGTTTTTCTTTTCAATTTCTGAACTCCTATTCTCTCTGATGAAGTGAAAATCGTGAAAATCCTTTCACAATTAGGTATTCTTTTTCGGTTCTTCAATTTTGAATTCTCTATCATGCATTATGTTTCTTTTCTTTTTTTTTTCTTCTGATTTCGTTGCTAAAGTTGAATTCTTTGGAATGAGTTTTAGTTTTTCTTTTCAATTTCTGAACTCCTATTCTCTCTGATGCATTGAAAATCGTGAAAATCCTTTCACCATCAGGTATTCTTTTTAAGTTCTTCAATTTTGAATTCTCTATCATGCATTATGTTTCTTTTTTATCTTTTGTTTTAGTTGCTAATGATGAATTCTTTGAAATGGGTTTTAGTTTTTCTTTTCAATTTCTTAACTCCTATTCTCTCTGATGCAGTGAAAATCGTGAAAATCCTTTCACCATCAGGTATTCTTTTTAAGTTCTTCAATTTTGAATTCTCTATCATGCATATTTTTCTTTTCTTTTCTTTTTCTTCAGATTTCGTTGCTAAAGTTGAATTCTTTGGAATGAGTTTTAGTTTTTCTTTTCAATTTTTGATCTCCTATTCTCTCTGATGAAGTGAAAATCGTGAAAATCCCTTCACAATCAGGTATTCTTTTTCAGTTCTTCAATTTTGAATTCTCTATCATGCATTATGTTTCTTTTCATTTTTTTTCTTTTGTTTTAGTTGCTAATGTTGAATTCTTTGGAATGAGTTTTAGTTTTTCTTTTCAATTTCTTAACTCCTATTCTCTCTGATGCATTGAAAATCGTGAAAATCCTTTCACCATCAGGTATTCTTTTTAAGTTCTTCAATTTTGAATTCTCTATCATGCATTATGTTTCTTTTTTATCTTTTGTTTTAGTTGCTAATGATGAATTCTTTGAAATGGGTTTTAGTTTTTCTTTTCAATTTCTAAACTCCTATTCTCTCTGATGAAGTGAAAATCGTGAAAATCCTTTCATAATTAGGTATTCTTTTTCGGTTCTTCAATTTTGAATTCTCTATCATGCATTTTCAATTTTTGATCTCCTATTCTCTCTGATGAAGTGAAAATCGTGAAAATCCCTTCACAATTAGGTATTCTTTTTCAGTTCTTCAATTTTGAATTCTCTATCATGCATTATGTTTCTTTTCATTTTTTCTTTTCTTTTAGTTGCTAATGTTGAATTCTTTAGAATGAGTTTTAGTTTTTCTTTTCAATTTCTTAACTCCTATTCTCTCTGATACAGTGAAAATCGTGAAAATCTTTTCACAATCAGGTATTGTTTTTTTTCTTTTAAATGCACATATTTCGATTTTCTTCTCATTCCTCACACTTTTGAAATTCGAATTCTGAATTGATTTCAAATTAGGGATTAATATATTTTTAAATAATATCTACGAAACCAAAATTTTTATTATTATTTAAAGGGTGTATTCAATTAAGATTTTAAAAAATTATTTTTGATTGCAAAACCATTAATATTCAATTAGGGATTTTAAATAATTTAAAAATTCATATATTACTATATTTTTAAACTAACATTGAAAGTTGTTGAGTCTATTAAAACTTTTGAATTATTTATTATACCTGTTGTATTTCTATTGGTATGAAAAACTTAAAAGTTGTGGTAACTTAACAACTGAGCTAAAATAGTGCTTCACTTGCAATGCAGATTGCTTCAATTTCTTAATTGCTATTATAGTGTTCCCACAGTTAGTCATAAATAAAACAAAATTAGAATTTTAAAATGATAGTAATTTGAAAATCGTTTGGAATTACAATATGTATGGAAAAATTCAAAGGGCACAATAATCCAAGTGAAGGATTAGGAAAAAAATTTAGTGCTCATCCCAAAAATCAGTAACTCAACTAAAATATTTGACTCTTGGGTTATCTGCAGTTTTCACTGTTAGTCATAACTTAATCGGCATTAAATGTATATAATTGAATTTGTAAAAAATTAATAAAACAAATTGAATGAAATTTGAAAAAGTAAAAATAACACTTGCTATTTGTTTGAATTGAATGAAAATTTAATGTTCAGATTAAATGAAATTTGTAAAGACATAAATGAAACGACATTAATGGTTAGGTTGAATGAATTTGAAAAGATAAATTCAAAAAAATATAGAATGAAATTTGAAAAGAAAAATATAACATTTGCTGGTGGTTTTAATTGTAATTATTATGTGACAGGGAGATCAACAAAACACAATGCGTCGGTGGGAAGTGGACGAATGAGGTTGTAAAGAAAAGAGGGAAGCTCGGTTTCCTTGAACAATGAAATTAGATGGTGGATGCTAAGCAATAATGGCACCCTCTGCTACTGTTTCAAAGCTGAACAATACTGTGAAATAAGTATGAGAAAAAAGGCTACAAAATGTGCAAAACTACGAAGTTTGCCACCTTCTTTTATGGTATTATGTTTAATATTTCAAGGCAGTTCCTTTCTGTTAAACGTTGCTAATTAAACTCATAATAATAACGATAAGAAAAACAAATTATGTGAATTTATGATTCCTGAATATTCGTTCAATGTAACATAAAAGTTGCAGAATATATATATATATATATATATATATATATATATATATATATTAAAGTTTGAATGGTTATGATTCCCTTTTTCTCTCTCTTCCTTTATCACCATTCATCCATCTTTGTACGGTTATGATTTAGTAGCTGGAGATAAAATTATCTCAAGCAGCTTGAGAAACGATAAGCCCATATATATATGGGAAAAACATTTCTCAAGCAGCTTGAGATAAGTTTATCTCCGGCCACGCCAAAACTACGTCGTTTTATTTATTTATTTCCTTATATTAATTGATTTACCTTTGAATGGTTATGATTCTCTTTTTCTCTCTCTTCCTTTATCACCATTCATCCATCTTTTTACAGTTATGATTGAGTAGTTAGAGATAAAATTATCTCAAGCAGCTTGAGAAACGATAAGCCCATATATATATGGGAAAAACATTTCTCAAGCAGCTTGAGATAAGTTTATCTCCGGCCACGCTAAAATTACGTCGTTTTATTTATTTATTTCCTTTTATTAATTGATTCACCTTTGAATGGTTATGATTCCATTTTTCTCTCTCTTCCTTTATCACCATTCATCCATCTTTGTACGGTTATGATTTAGTAGCTGGAGATAAAATTATCTCAAGCAGCTTGAGAAACGATAAGCCCATATATATATATGGGAAAAACATTTCTCAAGCAGCTTGAGATAAGTTTATCTCCGGTCACGCCAAAACTACGTCGTTTTATTTATTTATTTCCTTATATTAATTGATTCACTTTGAATGGTTATGATTTCTTTTTTCTCTCTTTCTTTATCACCATTCATCGTCTTTGTACAATTATGATTTAGTAGCTAGAGATAAAATTATCTCAAGCAGCTTGAGAAACGATAAGCCCTATATATATATATTATGACAATTTTATCGGTTAATTTTTTTTAATAAAAAGCTATAATTTTATAATTCATCCCTTATAATTTAGGAGCTAAGAAATGATGTTATCGTTGAGAGATATGAGAAGACAGAAGGAGTTTCAAACCAACAATGTTAACATCAATGCAGAATTGGTACACCTACAACATCTAATAACTCTTTATACAGAAACTAATTTTCATCAATTCGAATCGTACCAAGGTATCATTTTAATTTACACATCAAACTTTATAAAACTAAAAACAACTACAACTATTTGATCAAGCTGCTTCACTTGTATTTTAATCTCCTCTAACCATTCTCTGATCATATATTTCAAGTTTTCAACCTCCTTTGTACAACAAAAGGGTTTATATCTGTGCTACTTAGCTAATTATACATATATGGAAAAAAACTATTATCATGTTACATAAGATTAGTTTTCTTTTTTACACATCCTTCGATAACTGGGTAGTCCTTTTCTTTTTCTTTATTTTTTCAGGTGGTAGAACTCACATATTTGTCTCTATGTCATGAGATAATTTATCTCCTTTAACATGAGATTAAAAACACCCTAGGTATATTACACAAAATATATGAATAAATAAACCTTAACTAACATAGCTACACAATATTTTTTTAGTTATTACATATTAGGTACTTCCATTTATAAATCCCGATAAAGTTATTGGGATGAAGTTTAAGCACCAACCCTCAGCCTAAAAGGACAAGAGGAAAGAAGAACGAAACATGAAACACTTTGCGTTCCACATTTGGACAAATTTTAACCAGCAGGATCTGAATTCCCTCTATGCATAGAATGGTTCAAAGAATGTTACCCTGTTGATATGGTGAATAAATAAGGAGAGCTTTTCACCCATGAGGTGTAGCTTTCCTTGCAAGAATACACCGTTGGTAAAGCCTGAGCACGAGGAAGAAACGTTCACAAAATCATCAAAACCAATTCACGTTCCTTTGTAGGCTTAGGCTGTACAACATGTTGGAATGTGACACATCCTGTGCATTTCACTTCTGAACAATTAAACAATATCGGCATTTTTTTAATCATTTTTTTAGTCACAAACCTATTCTACCCTTAATGTCACCATGGGATACAAAAGATGCAAACAAGAGTATACTATATATCTAAATCATCATCTGGGTCTTCATCAGAATCTGGCATCTCATCATCTGAATCACGAAAATATATAATCTCACCCATGGCAGAATCCTCCTTTTTACCACTTGAAATGGGTGGTGTCTCATTGCTGCTCTCTTCAGCTGATCTTCTACCATCGTAAATTTGTATCGGTCTACCATTTCCTATAAGAATAGAGTATAAGAGTATATACATCATGCAAACATCTGTAAGAAAAGGAACAAATACAATACATTTCATACCTTGGTGTTCGAAAGGAAGTACAACCTTTGCCCTATCAATTTTCTCCTTCTCTGACAGCTGGAGATTGAATTGTACCTGTAAGAAAAAAAATCATGTTTCTTCCTATTATTTATTTACAGTCATTGACAAGAAATCAACTTCACATCATAAAGCATTTCTTGCTCGGTCTCTTTTGAGTCTCCAGACGTGTTTGTGACTGTGTTTATACATTTACACATATACTCTGTTATCAAAATATCTTCAAGCCTGTATTAGAGTAGGTAAACAAACTAGCTGCTTTGAATGTGTAGGCCTGGCTTCAGCACGCCAGATGTTTCCAAGACAGTTTGTGCCCGTTACAAATTAGATATAAAACTTTGATCCTATCATCAATCTAGGGCATAGAAAATTTACCTTACAATGTTAGAAATACTCAACGGTTCAACTGAAGAATCAAATTGGCACTGGGAAGTTGTTGCAAATTTATGCTTAAGTGTAATCTTTCCTAGCATCAAAGTTTTTATTTTTTAATTATTTTAAAAAACAATTGTGAGTGCTATGTTCTCCTTTCACCAAAAACAGCAAAACCTTAGGGGGGGAGGGGGGACTCATCAGAAGAAAAATCTCTTTTGTAGATCCTTTTTCTTCTGAAAACTATGTAAAATCTCTAACTACAAAAAGATTGTTAGGACTTGGTCTTTTCCTTCTAGTGACAGAAACATGACTTCACACCAGTTTTCCATCTACAGGAAACTATAGACTGACCTTTGGCAGTAGGCCTGCAATGGTCGTTCCATCCACTGATGAAACTGGTGCAAAACTGATTTCTCCAAGCTCAACTTTAAATTCTTCACCCTGAATACAGGTTAAGAGATTTTACATCAGTGCACCAATTTTTTAGATTAGTCATTTCAAATAAGCTTACAAACAGGAAGAAAGAGATCACCGTCACTCTAACTCGCCCATTTCTACGTTTGAACCTAACATTAAATTTTCCCTTGGTAAAGTTTTGTTCAGAAAAGGAGTTCTCTAAATATCCTCTCTGACCATCAGCAGAATGATGAAATGGGTCTACACTGGCCACTATGGAGGACATGTACTCAAAAACAGCTGCTGCCCTCTCTTCATGAAGGTCAGAATGCAATAACCCAAAAATACTTGAAATTTGATCTGCAAACATAGACAACAACGATTTTAAGGAAGAAATTGTTAAAGTATCAAGTCAACCTATGCCATAAATATTAGCTGCTGAAATAATCAGCTATCAAACTAGACAATGCTATGCAAGGAACTTCATTAAAACATTACAAGAGCAAATACCATGGCTACGCAGATTGCTTACAAGGCCTGCAACTGACTGCAGAGATGCATGTCTCAACAGTTCACTTAGCTGATAATATCCAACAAGAATCCATTAGGATTACAGATACACAGATAATGCATGACAACCTAGAAATCATACAGTCTTAAATAGAATATTACAGCAAGAATTCTTGAGCAGGAAGTTTTTTCTAGTTATCATTCTACAATTTGATATTGAAATTTCTTGAAAAACCTTCTGGCGCAGGAATTCTAGGTGTAAAAGGAAAATAAAAAACTGGGAGGCACAAACACGTTAATTGTTAGATACGGATTACAGAGCAAAATAATATCCAACATTAAGTTGAAATATAATATCTTTCTAACTGCTAAACGGCTCATTTATTTCCTAGAAAATTTTAAAAGTTAAATGAGAAAAATGGATGTACTCCATCCAAGATTTACCAAATTTACCCCCAGCTTCTAACCTCGAGGAAACCAACTTTCAAATGTAATTCAAAGTAAACTGAAAAGATAGAACAGTAGTTTCTAACACCTTTTCATGTAGCCAAAGTCTATAAAATTCCACTTAGCTGAATAATAACTATAGAAGCAGTATGAATATTAGAAAGTAAGCCCACAGACTCCATGCAAAACCTTCGTAATTTGAGATAGAGTCTATTATTTCAGTTGTTATACTATTCTTAGAAAGAGATGGGAAATCTCAAAAGATTATTGTTCCAAGGTTATTTGCATTAGCTTGGAAATAAAGAAAATAAACTTCTCATATTTTTCACAATCTTAAAGTATTCAGCTATATGCTTATACAGTCAACATATTAAGTACTGAGCCTCGAAGAATATTCATTCCAACACACCATCACACTAAATTCAACTTCATTTAAAGCTGTGGCAATGGTATTTACTTTCTGACAATCACAGCATGTAAACATACCGAGTCTATGGCAACACAGAAGCGGGCTTTATTTTCTCCAACCAATCCTGCAGGCATATGAATTCGAAGGAAAAAAAAAAAAATCATCCAAAAGAAAAAGAATTAGAAAAATTAATAAAATCATAAAATTCATTCACTGATGCAAAAATGTTCATTCAGTGAAAAATAGCATAAATTAAAAGCTAACGTTAGTTACAGAACAACTAACAGTAATACCTCTGCCCAGTTCCGTAATTACCGAAAACAACTTATCCAAATCCTTCACGGTTTTATAAGAACTAGTAGAAACTGAAGTTTGGGGAGAAGGATCCGTAACATTTCCAGATTTCCTCATCTTATCCTTCCAACCAAGAGGATCCGTATAACAATCCAAAACGTGAATCCTGCAGAACAACAATACAATTTAATATGTTACATACCTACAGTATTGAAAATAAAATCAAAATTTATTTAAGATCAAGATATAAATTTTTTTTTTACCAATTCTTAGAAGATGCAACATCCACTCCCTTCATCTTTAACAAATCAGTATAAGACGATGGATTCCGAGAAAGTGCAACGATCACAATAGCACTATATAAGAAAAGAAATGATGGTGAAAAACATGATATATAAAGTTTGAGAATAAAAAAAGATAGAGAAAAGAGGTATAGTGTTAATGAAGAGTAAGTAAACCGACTGTGACTGAGATTTTCGGGCGATGACGTGTGAGGAGAGTTGAAGTAGAATGTGAGAGAATACATGGAATCCAAAAGGTGAAGCGAGAGAGTCCTTGATTGTGAGAGAAGGAGCGAGCTCTCCCTCTAATGCACCATCTCTTAGTGACCTACAAATTGATTCTGCCATCTTCGGTGCAAGCTAGGGAACAACTGTTAGCAAGCGATGGAAACTTCTAGAACCGACGACGCAAAGACCTTGTTCGCGTTTGTTCGTTGGGGAACAATTTCGTGAAGGGAGCAAAACCGGAGAAGCTCCGCCACCAGTGGATATTGGAGGGCTTTTTGTGGGAAGGGGTTAAACAAAATTAAATTATATTTCGCATACGAGGTTTTTTTTTTTTTTTTTTTTTTTTTTGAGAAGTTATTTTTCAGCTTTATTTTTCTTCCAAACTTGTAAAAATAAAAATCCAAGTGGTGAATGTTTCTGAAAAATTATTAATTATTACATTTTAAATATATTGCAGAATGATTGTTTGATTTGATATTTTTAATTGTTACTTTTATTTTATGGGGTTTATAAGTATTATGTTATAGAAAATTAGATTTCTCCTGTCGACCGAGACAAACAACGTATGGGTCCCATTAAAAAATTAGAGGAAAAAAAAACTAAGTGTAGACCCACTCTTGATTGAGTCTGTAGGAAAAATATTTTTGATCCAGTCACGTGACCATCGTAAAACCCTTATTTTATCCATATATAAATAAGGAAGAATCTTTTCTTTGGGAGTTAACATTTTTAAAGGTCAACATTGCGTGTTTGGGGGAAATCAAATGCATTATATAAAATAGGGGTGATAATTTTTAACACTGATATAAGTCATGACACAAACACTATGATAAATTAGTGATTGAGTTGATAAATTTTTAAATTCGTGTCATATTTATATTGGTAAAAATTAATACGAAAAAAAATTGTATTACATTGTATGTCAATATGCAAATAGAAAATTGATTTGTGTTAATCATCTTACATATTATTCGTATTGTGTCGTGTCAATTCATATAATTAGTAATACACTTTGAGATTGACAAATTATTTGTATCATCAACCCTTATAATAAACAACACATCTTAATATTAATAAATTATTTATGCTGTGTCATATCAACTCATAAAATAATTATGAGTCAATCATATTTTCAAATTTATGTCATGATCATGTTATAAATGAATTCGTACTTATATCAAATTGTAAATCCAAATTTTAGCCTCAATCTATAAATACAATCACCACGTGTTATTACTTATTATTCGATAACATTTTCATTCAATTTGAATTTATATATTCAAAAAATTTGTAGGTTGGAGACTTATCGGATATATCTCCTGCTGGTCAATGTTTTCTTGAAATATTCTTATTCTTTTTAGGGTAATACTTCTCTCATTTAATACGAGAGAAGTTTTTTTTCCTACACTAACAAGAAATGTGGAGCTCACAAGTTAAAGAAAAATAAAAAAGACAAAAAATTACAGGCACATCTTTTTATGTCTCACTGACATGAGATAATTATCTCCTACAATTGGAGAAAACTATTTCCCTTCTTTTTAAGATAAAAACTGAGCATGAAAATAATGAGATTAATCAAATAGTTTTATAATTTTACTGTGTAAAAAGTGAAAAATAATGAGGATCTAAATAAAACTTTTTAGTATTCTGTTACTGTCATATATACTCATCATTACTTTTGTAGTGACAATAGACAAGGTACACAACATTGAATGGAATTTCAAACTCTTGATTTTTTTTTGTAAGAGCATTTTATTAGTAATTTAGTGTAAATAAAACTACAATTAGGCTAAACGTGAGACTTGGTGTACAAAAAGCACCATAAAATGAAAGATTACTTCAAGCGAAGCGAGATTTGAGACAAAAAGGAAGGGTGCTGGAGAATTGCAGAAAGATTTGCAGCTCCAAATATCCCACGATGTTAGGGTTTATCATCAACACTTGGAATTGATTCCTCGTGGAGAGAATTCAGTGAAAGTCTTGCCTTCACATTATTATGCTCCACTGCCTTAGGAGAGCTTAGTAGATTCCACTCCGATTCTAGAGTCTGACACATAATTATGGCTTTGGCAGCAACAAGAGATGCATAAAATTGATCTTGATCAGGTGGCTTCCGAAACCCCAGCCACTCGTCTCTTCTTTCTAAGCAGGGAAAGTCCTGCACCTTCCTTTTGTGCATTTCATCCTTTACCATCTGAAATTTAGTATTATATAAATAAATGTTAGGGAAACATCATTACGCCCAACAGATCAGAAAGCATAGATGAAAAGGACAAAGCACGAAGTGAGTGAAAAATACAATATATAATCTGCTACAAACCAAATCTACTTCGGCACCCGCATATGATCATTTCTTCATATTTATTGCTGCAGATTACATACACTTCCTTCAAACTTAACATTTTTTTTTCAACCTTTATTCTTCTTTGATATTCTTTACATTTGATTTTTATGTTTTTCTTCCTTAAGATCGATTAAGTCCTTAGGAACTGGAGAAAAGAAATAGTTCAAAAAGGTGATTACAGTTGAAGTGAATTCATCAATTACAAACTAAACAGACAGACTCCAACTAATAATTAAATTCTTAGGAAAACGTGGTCTACAATGGACCATTTCTGTGCCAAAAAGGAGATCGAAACACTTAGAATTTCAAATTTCTACCCTTTCCAAACCTGCATGTTTCAAAGTTTTATTGGGTGTTTTGGTTTCTAGTTTTAATAAAGGGTAATGTTTTCCTCCTTTCACATGACACAAGCAATTTTCCTACAAACACATAAAAGTGGGCCCATCAATTCTTTTACTTTTCTTTTATTTTAAAAATAGTAACCCCCACAATTGATTGTCTCTATGACATGACCTAAGAATTTTCCTACAACATAATACTTGTTTTTCCCTTTAATAAAATGGGACCATACCCATTCCCCCAACTGAGGCAGGCCCATAATAAAATATTTTTCTCCTGAAGAGATATAAACCACTCCCCACTAAATCCAACTTGCGAGGGGTACAATATCCTTACATATTTGCAAAGGGATTGTTTTCCAGATTCTAAGCTTTTCAGTCATAAAGGAATAGCTTTACCACTACTCCAGGCTCATCCTCTTTCTCTTGGAGAGATCCTCTTTCTCTTGGAGAGATATAATATCTGAAATATTATATGTAACTTATACATTCACATGCTTCAGCAAGTGGAAATTTACCCTTTCCTATTTTTTTTCCTCCCTTTTTTGTCCATGTCTAGATTGTCAATTGATTGAACCTGAGCTTCTAGAGGAGTAAACATACTTTTCGGCAAAGCATTCTACTGTCAATTGATCTTGACTCTTCTAAAACTTTTCTCATTCTGTTAATATGATTTTTCCCCCAAACCTAAGTCATATTATTCCCTGCAAACTGCAACTTAATATTCTTCATAAATATTAGACTTAAAAGTAAACATGCTTTAAAACAACATAGATGAATTGCATAATTATAACCTTGTCCAAACGTGATTGAAATGGTATTAACTTAAGAATACAATTTGTTTACAAATTATTTTGTGTATAATACTTAATACAAATGAACCATAGAAGAAATAAGACATTCAGGATGAACCTAATCCATCAATAACATGTTTTCAGTTGCACATGTGCATTGGAATTAAACAGTATAATCAAATAGCTGTTATCTAAGTATAAATTGCTCATCATCAGCAAAGCCTTTCATTCTCTATGGAAATGATACAAAGGAAATAAAATGCAAAACTGATACATTTGGCAATACTGACATAATAAAACTAGAAAAATGACTCTATAATAAGTAGCAAATAGCATATCCTATGTTTCCAACAAACTGTCTGCATGTAGCAGTCACGTTGAGGATTACATCCCATAAAACAAACTAAAGATATCTGTAAATGGAATTTCCACTAACAAGCATAGCCAGCTCCCATACAAGTCATAAGGAAAAAGTTGAAATTTCATTCAGCTCCATCTTGCGAGAAGTCTAACAGTATCATCTTAGAACTAACCAAACTATTCCTACCTTAAAACAATTCCCCATTCTCTCCATTCTCATTCACCTGCAATTGTGCACCTCTCACATCTTCAACTCTACTTAGTAATTAGTATACGTACTTATTTTATTAACAAACTTCTGAAAAGGAAGTAGGACATATACGATACTAGGAAAATAGTGAAAAGGAACATGTAGCATTCCTTAGGTTTTCTAAGGGCCTATAAATATAAATATCTATTTTCTTCTGGAGATTGCAATATAGTGAATCTGATAGAAGGTTAATCTCTATGAAAACCTCAAACTAATCCATAATAGTCAGTACTTTTCAAACTTCCCCCCCTCCTCTCAATTCATGCCCAATTCACAAACCAACAAATGCTCTTTCTAAAATGCGTTAATCATTTTAGAAAAAAACGTGACTACGGCTTGAACATCTTGGGGGAAACTTCAAAGTAGCAAACATCACATTCACAGGTAACATAAAACAAAGCGCAGTAACACTCCAACAACACAAGTATCCTCATCCTTAAGGGTCACACTACCCTATGGTAGGGTTACATTTTTCATTAACCAATTGTCAAAACTGAATCAACCACTTACTTACTTAAGCACAAATTCAATTAACCATTCATCCAACCAAATAAATTAACCACAAGTACAAATGCATTAACCAACCATTCTATATCTAACATTATAAATTTACAATTCACCTATCCCGATTCCCAAATATTAAGTTCACCATGTAACAAGTTGACATAGTCATCATGATGAAAAAAGAATATGAGAAACAAACCTGAAACAAGCTAAACTCAAGCTTGGGTGGCCCCACTTGTGCCACAGCCAAGGAACCAAAGAAGTTCCCCAACAAGGCAGCATCAGGAACAGCCAAACCCTGCACAACACCGGCAGCAAAACCACCGAGGAAACAGTCGCCGGCGCCGGTGGGATCAACCTGATCCGCCTCAAACGGCGCAACACGGAAGCAACCATCTTTCCAACACACGTCACACCCATCCTTCCCGTGAGTCACCACAACACAGCACCACTTTCTCACCTCCTCCAAATCAACGAACGAGGCCTCATCACCCGAAGCCTTCAGGAACCCAATTCGCGGCAAAAGGTGAAAGAACCCACTCTCCTTCAACCCCACGTGCTTCACGCTCCCATCTTCCGCGTCGAACGTTCGAATCAAACCCTGAACATCCACAAACACTTCATCGCAGATCTCAACCATTCTCTCCAGCGTCTCCGGGAGAATCTCCCCGCCCACCCCGACAGCCATTCCGAACCCGAACCGACCGTCGCGGGGAAGGTCCGATGGCCTGATCGGGTCGCATGATCCGACCCGTTTCAGGACCCGGTCGTGGTGTTCGGAGCCGAAATAGGCGTGGAAGAGGGTTGTTGAGGAAGTGGGGACCACGAGAGGAGGGTGAGCGGTTGTGATGTTGGCGTAGGCGAAGTCAGGGCCCACCTTGGAGACGAGGTGGTAAGGGACAGAGAGGCCGTCGAGGACGGCGGAGATGAAGGAGGCGGCGCCGCCGAGGGAGTGGGCGACGACGAGGCCGTCGCGGAGGAGGACGTCATGGCAGTAATTGCCGACGACGAGGCCCCGACGAGTAATGGGTTTGGTATCTGTGACCATGAGGGAAATGGTGTTTCATGGAAAGGGTTTTATGAATTGGAAGAGTCCATGCAAAGAAGAATCAGAAGCAAAATAAGAAGAACAAAGTGAATGAAGGTTTTTGAATTTAAACTGTGATAGGATGTGTTTGTTTTGTTTTGTGTTGTGTTAAGAGTGGGATGGGACGCGCGCCAGAAAGAAATTTTGGTGTCAATATATAGCACTGTCTGGCTGTGACACCAAGCTTGCCAAACAGTTCTTGACAAACGATATGTGTTAACTGTTTGAGTGCTGAATTTAAATTATAAATAGCATCCACCAAACTTTGAATCAGATTCCACATTTGACTTATGCATGACTTGGATTCGAGATTTTGTGGTCTAAACATTACTATTTCTTTAATTATTGTCAAGTGCTTTGATTAAACTTTCCTGTAGGATCAAAGAGACGTCTCACTTATTACTAAATCAATTCTTCCATGTCAATATTGTTTCACATAAAATTAAATCAGAAATAATTTTTTATTTATTTTTTTTTTATTTTGTGATTTGCTTTCTCGTCGTGTAGTTATCGACTATCGTAAGGACTTTTTTTTTTTTTTTTTTTGAATTTTAAAAATATTATTACACCTACACATGAGATCACTTTCAGTGTTATTTTCTGAGTTGGGTTATAGATTCTACAGAAGATAAAATAGCGAGTAAGCGGATAAAGTACTCATGTGTGGTTTTGATTATTTTAAATGAAATTATTATTTTTTTAAAGTTTTTCCAAAATAAATTATAAATCATGTTTGGTTCAGTTTAAATTTAAAATATAATTAATTTTTTAAAAAAAATTCTCAAAAAATATTAATAATTTTTTCAAATTTTAAAACAAGTTAATCCAAACATGCATAACATTATTTATTTTGTTGCGTATAAAACAAAGTGAATTTAAATCGGTTTACAAGATCAGAAAGATACTTTAAATTAAACTCATGTTATTTGAGTATAACTCTCTATAAAAACCTTAAAAAAATCCTAATAATAATATAAAACAAAATAAATTATATTGCCTATTATTTAAATCTTCCCTACTTTCATTATTTTTTTCACCGTTAGATTGAATTTAAATTAACGATTCCAAAGACCACAAACCTTAAACAAAAATGAATTGTTACATCGATGGCTCTCACATCTTTATCTCTTTTAGGTCCTCCAAGCAACTATTTTCTATCTTTCAAACACAACAAAATAAAAAATAAAATAAAAATTGTTACACTCTTGATCTTACCCCGACTTTCTATTTTTGCTTTTCTCTCTTTTCCTTTTTTTCCCCTAAAAAAACTATAAATTTTCGTTTTTTACATAAATTGGTGAAGGTTGAGCCTTTCCCCCTGACCACCATCTCTCCATCATTCTATTAAAAAGTAAAGGTAGATAATTTTAATATACTAATGAATCAAGCTCACACTTAAGAAGCCTTATAATCAAATTCGATGACGGTTTAAAGGAGAGAGAATCTGAAGTTTTTTTTTTTTTTTTTGGGTATCATACACTAATAATGGTAATTTTGTCGCACATATGATAAAAGCCCATGATGGCTCCCACACTTAAGAGGCATAATCAAATTTAGTTCATCATTTTAACTAACAATTGAATGTAGCAATTGTTTCTACCTAGTAAAATCTGAAATAAGTCGTTTTAAACCCCAATAAACTAGTTAAAAATTAGATTTAAGTCCAAGCTGTAAGTGAGAGGATATATTAATGGCGACTGATTCAACTCATAGTTGCGAACTAGTCACCACCTATTTGCTTTTCATAATGATTGATATTGTGTTTGTCCTGGGTTTTGATAAAGTTGTTTCTGTTCTCTTAGGCAGAAATTTGACAGCAAGGATACAAAAAGTATTTTATTTTATTTTAGTTTAGTTGTGCATGTTTGGAAGAAAGAAAAGATATGTGATCTGGAAATCTAAGAAATATAAAGATTTAAGACCCGTCGATGTAACAGTTTATTTTTGTTTAATTTTATGTTATTTGGGACTGTTAATTTGAATTCAATTTAAAGGTGTAAAAAAGTAGTTAAGATTGAAAGATAAAGATATGAGATATTTTGGCTAAAAAAAAAAAAGATATGAGATATTTTGGGTATCAAAAAAAAGATATGAGATATTTTTGTTTAAGCTCATGGTGTTTGGGATCGTTAATTTGAATTCGAAATAATGGTGAAAAGAATGTGGTGAGAATAGAAAATTTAAATGGTAGGCAACATAACCTATCTCACAATTTCATGAGCAAACAATTATGGGGAATACATTTTTCATATTAGACAAAATTATCTTATTTACATATAAAAAAATGAATGAGACCCATTAAGAAGAATAATAGAAAAAAAGGTCCAAAAAACTAATTATAAAAATAATAAACTTAAGTGGTGGTAACTGGTAAGTGTGTAATTGCTCCTTAATTTTAATCTTCATAATTGGGCCAATCGTTTGAAATCATTTTCTAATGCATATAGAACCAATGCAATAGATCAAGATAAAATAAAAAAAATGCCGGGTGGATCTGAGGTGGTAAATGCTATATATAGTAAATATGGACACCTGTTATCATGATTTTTTATGTGTACATTTTCAGACATATATGGTTATACCTTGTAACTTGTATTAAGATAAAATACATACAAATGTGATATATATATATATATATATATATATATATATATATAACTTATCTAAATATTATTAAATAATATTCTTTCATTAATCATTATCTTAACAGATGATCACTCAATACGTAAGTGGGAATTAAGTGACCAAGAGATGTTAAAAGTTTAAAATCTAAAAGAAAACATATTTATAAGGAGAAATAGTGTTAATATCTGAACAAAGAATAATTTAAAAAAATTTGTTATTATTTCATGGGAATGCATCCTCATAAGTCATATGACATGAGATCAATGAAATTATCTCAACCGTCTAAATATAAATCAATAATAATAATAATAGAATGCATTAAGATAAAAAATAAAAATGTATATAATAATAATAATAATAATAATAATAATAATAATAATAGACACATATAAACGGCTAAAATCCTCTATAATCATATACTAAAAAAAAAAATCCTCTATAATCAACTCATGTCACACACACTTATTTCATACAAACGTGGTCAACTCGCCCACTTGATTAGAGGAGTTACAACGCTTTTAAACGCTTTAAATTGCGTCCTTATACAAATGACTAAAGCCATTTTTAACACGTTTTATTGTTTCGTAGTTGAGGTAAAACAGGCATATATATCCAAATTCCAAACTAATTCTAACACGTTTTATTGTTTCGTGCCAACGAATTTTAAAGGTTTTTTTAAAAGAAAAAAGGGCGAAACAAAGCATATATTTGTCATGACTACATGTTATATTTTCAGTGTTTATAAGGGGAGGAAGTTAAAGCACTTCTCTTTAATCTTTTTTTTTGGTTCACTAACTTGTCTCTTTAATCTTCGAATCCGAACCAAGTGCAGTTTCTTTTTAAAAGTATTATCATCTCATGGTTGAGAATTTTTATAACATATATTATTAAAACTAAATTCTTCAAAGGCTAGGCAGAGCATCGTGATTGATGGATATCTCTGTCTACAAGTCCATTTCCCATAAGACTTTATAAAAAATTTCGATATGAACTTAAAAATAAAATGGATCAATGGACTTTGTTAAAAAAAATATTATGCTAGAAGTACTAATTTATAATTTTCAAAGGAACACACTATTTGGCAAAAAAATTAATTTAATACTTTTTTAATAAAAAATTACGAATAAGTTGTCGTTTTGCAGAAAATTACGAATCTATAGCACCCAAACACGCCCACATGGGGCGTGTTCTGATGGAGAGAGACACGCCCATATGGGGCGTGAGCTTGTGAAGGAAACACGCCCTACGTAGGGCGTGTGTGGTCACGCCTAAGATAAGGCGTGTTCAGTGGGTTGACACGCCCAAATATGGGCGTGAGTGACTAAACTGACTGCTATTTAAAATCCCACCCCCCTACACACTCTTCACAATTCTGTCATTGTTATGCTAAACTCTCTGATAGTTTGCACTTGTTTACTCATATTTTGTTTTATCTTTTAAAATTTTGTTTTTAAAAATGAGTGCGAATTCTGATATTATTCGTGCCGTTCTATATTTTAACGGTAGGAAAGAAGAAGGTCGTCGTGGTGTTATTTTTGTAGGGGAGAAAATGTCATCACGTATTAAACGAAACTCAACGGTTGCTGAGCTGCATCAGAAAATACGTCAAAAATTATGTCTTCAAGACAACCAATTGATCACTCTTGTCACGGCAAGGTTATGGCAACGTGAACAATACATTAGCTTGCAAGTGGTCGATGACGAAGACATCGATATGGTAATGGAAGAGTTCTTGAACCAGTGTAGAAAGGATTTCTTAGAGTTGTATGTGGATACTACAACCGCGGAGGAAGTTGTCATACCAATGAGGTCAGTTAGGTCTACTTCTCCTCTTAATGCATCATCATCTGTTGTTCCTGTTGTTCCTGCTGTTAACATGTCTGAGGAAGATGAACATGACCCTACTTGGGTTATGGATGAGGAGTATGACGAAGATGATGAGGAAAATATTGCAATAGAGGATCGTCTTCTTTTAGAGGATGCGAGTGCATCGGACAATGACGAAGAATGTGGCAGGTCTGGTACTGAACTTCAGCCAGTGCATGATTTGGGGGAGTCTCGTATCGTTGTACATCATGGCACAACATCGAGTCAAGTACCAGAACATCCTGAAGGTATGCTATCAATTAATATACTGACAGTTTGGTTGTTGCAATTTTTGATTAAGAAAATAATTCAATTCTATTATTATTATTACGTAGTACATGTAGGCGATGCACCTGTTGATCCTTTTTGGTCAGAAATTCCACATTACACATATATTGATTGGGATTATCCGAGTGAGGCACAATCATGGACGCAGAGTTCGGGTTCAATCCAGGGTCCTTGGCAATTGGGAGAAAAGTTGTTTGTTAACCAACAATTTACATCCAAAAAGAGGCTCAGATGGCAATCAAGCGCTACCTCATGAAGGAGCATCAAGAAGCAATTGTGGTTGAGAGCACTCCCACAAAATTAAGCATGAAATGTTGTGCACACGTCCAAGGTTGCCCGTGGAGGGTCAGGGTAATTAAACCAACGTATGGTGAAAATTGGAAGGTGACGAAATGGGGTGGGAAGCACAATTGCTTGAATGACCATATTTCTCAAGATCATCGACAACTTGATTCTGACGTTATTGCAGCACTTGTAGTAGGTACGTAATTTCAAATTAAAAAGCTGATTAAAATTGCAGTTGATATACCTGTTGTTCTGTTAATGTTTATATTCAGCTTTTGTGATTCAGAGATGATAAAAAGGAACCTTCAGTGGCCATTTCGCTCGTTCAGGAGAGGATAACGCATTCATATGGATTCAAAGTTTCATATCGAAAGGCGTGGTATGCGAAGCAGAAAGCAATGGCAATGTTATATGGTGATTGGGAGGAGTCCTATGCATTTTTACCCAACTGGTGTGAATATATGCCTTGGTGTAACGCCTCACCTCCTCTGGATTGTGTGCTACTGTAAACCAATCAGCGTATATCTTGTCTAAGTAAGATATACGTAGATCGCCTCCGTGAATGTCTGTGCCCGTAACTGGGGCAGTCCCAAAAACCTCCTCACACATAGCAATCCAATCCAACGCTGTAGATCTGGTAACTGCCTGCCCGTCAGTAGGCAAACCAAGTATACCCGCCACGTCCTGTAATGTAACGGTCATCTCTCCCTGCGTCATATGAAATGTGTGTGTCTCCGGTCTCCAACGCTCAACCAAAGCAGATATCAAGGGGGTATCGATCTGAAGGAAAAACAACAATTATACAAAGTCCACATACGGTAATTTAATTAAGCTATTTGAACATTACATACCTGAACATGACTCATACGTGCCACGTGTATGAACCCAGCCTGTGTCAAATAGTCAGCGACAACATCTGGTATATCATCGTGATGGGGTCCCCCCTGAAGTTTCCCTCTCCTCGTCTTTAACCCCCTAACCGTATCCCCGTTCCACACAACTTGTGAAACGTGACTGCGCTGTGTCCTCTTACGGAGTACCTCCCACCTATATGGACCAGGAAGTACATGCGTACAAGGATCGGATGGCTCAAGATCGCCATCGGATCCAGAGCGCGAGGATTCTGATGAAGACGAATGGGCCATAATAGAAACTACTACAGATGAAAAAGATGTACCCAAATTAGTATTGATATTATATTAATTTACACTAAATAAAATTTAATTGCACTTAATTAAATAGCATTTAACTAATAACTTCAATTGTTATATTAATTTCAATTACATTAACATCATTGACAATTAATTCATTTAACATTACATTATTCTATCAATATATTTCAATACAAATATTAATTCAAATTCAATTTAAATTAATATTGCATACGTTATTCATTCGTCTTTAACCCTAATTATAATGTGGTTAATTGAAAGGTCAATATGTTTGCAAGTGTCATTCATAAAAAAAAATTAATTGTGACAAACTAATTTCTAAGTGTGTAAATAAGTCATAAAACCAACATATACCAATTTAGAAGTAACTAATTAACTTGTAAGTCCATATAATATATAAGTCACATCACAATCTTACATAGGTCACTAATATTTTTCTAACCCCCCTAACAATTAAATAAAGTCACAAATATTTTTCTAACCCCCTAACAATTAAATAAAGTCACAAATATTTTTCTAACCCCCTAACAATTATCTAAGTCGCTAATAACTATCATATATTAATTGCTGTTAATGAAAAAAAAACAATAAATAGGGACTTACATAAGAGAGAGACAGAGCTTCGCTGCGCAAAATCCTCCAAAAGAAATTTAGAGAGAAGGAGGAGGAGGAGGTTTAGAGAGAGGATGGGAGGGTGGAAATGAGGTAAAAAAGTGAAAAACGGATTTATATACATCGCGGATAACACGCCCTATCGTGGGCGTGTCTCTCTCCTGGAACACGCCCTTCCTTTGCCGTGTTTGCTTCATAGCTCACGCCCTATCGTGGGCGTGTCTCTATCCTGCCACACACGCCCTACCTTGGGCGTGTTTCTTTCACAAGCTCACGCCCCACATGGGCGTGTCTCTCTCCATCAGAACACGCCTCATGTCGTGTTTGGGTGCTATAGATTCGTAATTTTTTGCAAAACGACAACTTATTTGTAATTTTTTATTAAAAAAATAATAAATTAATTTTTTTGCCCACACTATTTCTCTAAATGTACTGTTTATCCTTGTTCCAAAAAAAGCATTTAAAGGTTGCTTTTAGTAATATAGGCCACCTTTGATAACTACATTTGCGGTGAACCTTGTTGATTTGATCAAACATGGCACACTAACACGTCAGCATCAATCATAACGGTAAGCTTGTAAATGTTGAAAAGTGCAGACGGTGTGTATTGTGTTCAGGAATGTGAATCTGGTTCCAATTTGACCTCCTTCTTCGTGCATCAGTTTCTTCCTTTCTTTTTCTTTTTCCTTTTCTTCTTTCCTGAATCTTTCTTTCTCTTTCTCTATTCATTGGTAATAATTCAGTTGTTCCGTTGTTAATGGTTGTGTTGAGAGATGATGTTAAATTTTGTCAGAAGAGGAAAGATGCGCATATGAAGTCTTTCAGTCTTAACATTAGAAGCTTGTTACGAGCACAATCCCCAAGACCATCATCAACAGTGTCAAAAGATTACTCCATAAACCAATAACTCATGCAGCGCAAAATAATTAAGTAGGTGGGGTGAGAATATATATTCGATTCTTTCAAATATTATTTTTAATATTTTTTTGAGATGAGTTTAAAGTTTTAATCGCAGAATCCTCCTTGAATTAAACTAATCACAAAGCAATGAATCAATTGTAATATTTAAAAAAAAAAAAATCTACTCCATAAGGAATTTGTGATTCCTACCAAAACTCCTAACAGGACATTTAGCAAGTTATTGATATTGCATATTTTGATGGTTTGAATATTTTCATGCATATAATTGACCTCAGAGTTGGAGTCTTCATAGGTGCACCCTCTGCTCTTTCTACATTCAAACACACGAAATTTATAATATACTATCGTAACATTTACATTCGTTCAATAAAAATACAACATAAGTATTGATATATTTTCTGAAAAAGGGAGAAAAAAATTATATTTATATATTTCCAAAAACTTATAATTTTATTTTAAACAGGAATCATACCCACTATTCAGTGTGACAATAATACCAAAGATATTCTCCCAAACATACGGATGAACCTCCTTCTACCATCTTCAACCGCACCATCAAGAAGATGGCAAGACATGAGCAATTGTAGCTAGGTACTCATCATTGTTGTTAAGAACGAGTATATAAACATAAAAATTTACATTTTTAGTGAAGTGATCGATGTTAAAACGCAAGTAAAAACTCTTTTAAAAAAAATGGATAAATTAAAAATGCCATGTAAAAATATAAAAACGATATAAACACAAAATTTTACTTAAACAAAAAAATTGAACAGGGTCAACTTTTAACCCAAGACCCGATTTTATAATTAAAAAAGAAAATAATTATCTCATGTTGCATGAGATAACAGAGACAAAATAGCGGGTCCATTATTTTTTCTTTTTTCGAAAAAGTAGTGGACCTCACTATTTTATCTCTGTTGCATGAGATAATTATCTCATGCAACATGAGATTAATAGATCCCTTAAAAAAATATCATGTTTCCCATTTTTCCAAATTATAATGCACAATATTTTTTTCTAGCTATTTTTTTTAAAAAAAAAAAACTTAATAGATAACTATAATAAGTAAGTATTTTTTTAAACTCTTTTTATATTTTTGGATTTATGTCTTATATAATTATGTAACTTATAACTTTTAAATATGAAGTTATTTATTTAATTTTGAGTAGTGACTATGTGATATATTTTTTTTTACATGCACATATATAATTTTGTATCTTAACTTTAAATAGTATAAACTTTACGTTTTGTATCTTTTCTACGATTTATGTTTTTACCATCCCTTTCATTTATATGTAGAATTTCGATTTTAACAATATTAATACTCACTCACCTACATAATCATCCACGTAGGCAACCCTTAGCCACACAGGATGAAAATAATATTATAATCCCAGGTGATGGCAAGAACCAAAATCCCAATGTTAAAATTTGCAAGCACTCAAATCCAAAAAATATTAGCGCAAAGACTAAAACTTTAATGAATTAAAATTATAGAGACTAATTATTTGTTTTTATACTTTCATAAAAATCTCAAGTTTAGATACCAAGATAAATTAATAAGGAGATTGATTCAACTAGAATTAATCAAACTATATCAATTAAAAAGGTTTAGGAGTTCAATTCTAATAGTTCATATATATATCTAACCTCACTCTCGGGTATCTCTCTGTTATGTTTTTTTCTTCTTCTTCTTCTTTTCACTTGTTTATTGTTCATTCTTGCAGTCGTAATACTTAACTTTAAATGAGTCCTTAGTTGTTGGAGTTACTAGACATGCACTTCTTTTATACTGGTCTAATGAAAGTTTAACCTTTTTTTACACTAGAAAATGAAATTTATTAGAATTGAAGGGGGAAAGAAAAAAAGAAAGGATAAGCTATCATTCACAAATAAAAAAAGCTAAAAGAAAACAATATCTAAAAGAAATACGTACAACCCAAACAAAAAGAAAACAAGAAAAGGAAACCACAATATAGCTGCTTCAAAACACTCCTTGAACAGTCCCTCGAAGAAACATCCGCACAAGAAAACACAAAGCAACTCATCCTTAGTTTAAGTATAAAGACAACTTCCAAGGTTTAGACAACTCCCACTCTAGACAAGTTACATTATTCCTAAAATTGAATTTGAAGTTGCAATTAATTAATAAATAGAAAAATCAAAACCACACAAGAAAAATCACTTAAAATCTCTAAAGAAATACTTATTTTTTGTTCTGATCAATAGACTAGCTTAAAATAAAATATATACATTTTATACAGAGAAATGATTTATACCTTAAAACTTTAATTACTGATCTAATTTTACATTAAAAAACTAATGTCCATTTAAATTATTTATATAAAAAAAAAATTAAGTTGATTGTAATAAAAAACAAGCAGTGACCAACTTTCCTCACCAACGACTTTCCAAATGTCCAGTATGCAACTCATCTATATATGGTCACGCAACGGAAAATGACAAACTATCCATTTTTATTAAAAAAGCTAGTGGATATATGTACCAGGCATAGGAAGATTCATGTTTCATGGCTTATAGTTAGAGTCTAGAGATCGTGCTGCTCAAGCATGTACGAGGTTCATTAGCAACAATATTCTTTTTCCTTTTTTTCTCACTGTTTCATTTTCTTCACTTTTACCTTTGTAATTTGTTTGTTTTTCTTATTTCCACAACAAAAGTTATAAGAGTTCACCGATCCCAGTTTCCCATGAATAAACCAACATCCATCAACAACAATAAAACACCTATCACCTATACGTGGCTCATGCAAGCAAGAGTTGCGAAAATTCCTCGAAGCTTCACAACATTATATTACATTACATGGCTACACACATTGGAAAGCCACCATATGGCACCATGGTATGCGTATATACAATACATTAAGCACAAAAAATCTTATCTCTATTACACAACTTATAATAAGCTTCTTTTCCTACATATTTAAGCTCATTCATTCACCACCCCAAGAGAGAAAATAAAGCCTTAGTTTCATTCCTCTAAAATGCCAATAAGCAGCACCGACTCAGAGGCCACCACATCGCAAACGGTGCCAATGCCATCCACCATGGATGAGGACTTGGAGAACAACATGGAGCTTTGCAATCCAAAGACACCACAAAACATGTCACGTTCGTTGGTGAGAAAGCAGTCAGAGCTTGTTCTGATCACAAATAAAATTCGGTTCCAAATGCTGCTTAGAAATTTCATGACCAACTTGCAAAAGGTCCTCTTTGGCACTAAGCTTGTTGTGCTTTTTCCGGCAGTCCCTTTAGCTGTTGCGGCAAATTTTTATAGCTTTGGAAGGGTAAGAACCATTCAAATTTCTTGTGATTTCCAACCCACTTTATACACATACCATTTGTAAACCTACATGGATGTTATACTATCTCTGAATTTCACTCAGTTTCACTCAATCTGCACTCTATTTACTTAAACAACACTTCCATTCGCACAGTCACTTTTTTCACACAATTTTATACTCATTAATGATGATGTATAAATTTATGGCTAATAACATATTATTCGATCAACAACTAATTATTAATTATTATTGATTAATAATTTGTAAACCAAATAACACACGTCCTTAATTATAAATTTGTATGTCATTAACTAATATATATAATGTATAATTTTCCTTAATATAATATTTAGATTTTGACTCTAAAATTTAAAAGTTTTATATGTTATAACCTAATATGCATTAAGTACTGTCTAGAAAGGGTACATCATGATTTATTCACAACAAATCTAATTGCTTCTCTGCCACGTAGCCTTGGATTTTTGCTTTCAGCTTGATTGGACTTGCTCCGCTAGCTGAACGTGTCAGCTTCCTCACTGAGTAAGTTTTTGCATGTCACCTCCTAACTCAACAGAGTCACTACAATAATATATATATATATATATATATATATATATATATATATATATATATATATATATATATATGAAGCGGGATCCTTTGACATCGGTGTCGGTTAGTCGAAAAAGATCAATGGTGTCACATGCTTACAAATCAGAGCCATTGATCTTTTTTGATCTAATGGCTCTCAGATGAGATGTCAAATTTCAAATTTGACATTGGTGTCAAAAGATCCTACCTCTATATATATATATATATATATATATATATATATATATATGAAGTTTGATTTTTCCATGTTGCATGAGAATTGAATTATCATGTTATGACTCAACTTATGGTGAATCCCATATTTATTAAAAAATAAAAAAAATAAAAAAACTTTGCCCGCAAATCGAAGGATCGCAATATGAAAAATTCTCCTGTAACATGAGAAAATGTTTTTCCTATATTATATATATATATATATATATATATATATATATAATTATTATAAGGGAATGATCCATTTACAAATTTACAAATTACACTAAATCTGTGTATTACCGATCAAAGTGTAACTTGTAAGAGTTTGTAAATAAAAAGTCTGTAAATATAACATTTCCCGTAATTATAACATTAAAGTTAATTTCTTTTTCTCTTCTCAGTTACTTTTCAAAACCTATCTATGATGTGGAGAGAAAAAAAAAACAACTTTAATTTATAACTATGTATTACCGGTACATAGTTATAAAGAGTAGTTTTAGATAACCTTATTTAAAAGTAACTATATATATATTATTTTTCTTCATATTATGACCATTAGTTATATATTTTCTAACATTCTGTTTTTCTCTTGCGTTTGATTACAACAAAAACTTTACCTGGACCGCACGAACTTGAAGGCAAATTGCATATTACACTGGCCCAACAGGTACCATCATCTATTTTATCTCTCAAAATCTTAAGACACTACAAAAGTTAAAAGAATGAAAATTTATTATACACTAAATTAGCTAAATAATATGATAAAAGTAAATGAAACTAGAGTGGTGCATTGATGAGCTTTACTTTGCATAATATTGCGTGATAAAGGAAACCAATTTGATTTTGGTTTGTGTGGATGTTCAGTTGGAGGACTTCTGAATGCAACTTGTGGTAATGCAACCGAGATGATCATAGCAATATTAGCACTTCACAAAAACAAAGTTCATGTTGTGAAGTTCTCACTGCTGGGTTCCATACTCTCAAACCTTCTCTTAGTTCTTGGCAGTTCACTCCTCTGTGGTGGCTTGGCCAACCTTAAGAAGGAGCAAAGATATGACAGAGTATATATAACTTCTTCCTTCTTGTTTACACATTATGCAAAATTAGTCACTGTTTTTTATTTTTTATTTTTCTAATCAAGTGTTTTGTTATTTAATCATTGAATGAACAGAAACAGGCTGATGTAAACTCACTGCTTTTATTGCTGGGGTTGCTATGCCATTTGTTGCCATTACTGTTCAAATATGCCTTAGCAGGGGGCAATTATTCTATAGCAACCTCTACTCTTCAATTGTCAAGAGCAAGCAGCATTGTTATGCTTCTAGCATATGTTGCATATATCTTCTTCCAATTAAAAACTCATCGAAAAATATTTGATGCACAAGAGGTGATGATTAATAATAATATGATAAAGTTTTAGACTACATAACCACTTTAATTAGGTGTGGGATTTGACCATTTGATCTTCAGGAAGATGAAGATGAAGAGAAGGCCGTGATAGGGTTTGGGAGTGCATTTAGCTGGTTGGTGGGTATGACATTGCTCATATCTGTGCTTTCTGAATATGTTGTGGGAACAATTGAGGTATATATATATATATATATGTGTGTGTGTGTGTGTATAATTTGTAATTATATGATTGTGGCCATTGTAAACTCTGAATTTTCAATGGCATGAACTAAGCATATATTAGATTAATGGGTTTAAATATATCCTTTTATGCTTAACTAGGCTGCTTCAGATTCTTGGGGCATTTCTGTTAGCTTCATTAGCATAATTTTGCTACCAATTGTTGGGAACGCCGCAGAACATGCCGGTTCGATCATATTTGCTTTTAAGAACAAGTTGGTACGGTTTGTCAATTATATATTTTGTTGCAGCATAAATTTCAATTTGTATATAAGCTTAATTTTATTGATTAGTTGGCTTTAAAATTAATGAATGGCGCTGTGTGGTTCATTATAATGCAGGACATATCTTTGGGTGTTGCTATGGGATCTGCAACTCAAATTTCTATGTTTGTGGTAAGAATCAGTTACTATTTTAATGTAATGTTTGTGATGTGTAGAAAAGAATAAAGGTGGTGATGATAATTATAGACAAAATATCCTTCTCCCTATTTTTTTGCAGACACCAACAAATTTTGATTATCTAATAATCAATTTCAGGTTCCATTAAGTGTGGTTGTTGCATGGGTAATGGGTATACGAATGGATCTGGATTTCAATCTTCTTGAAACTGGGTGTCTCGCTTTTACAATTATCGTTACAGCATTCACTTTGCAGGTATGCACAATATCTTCTATATATGGCCACTTTCTTTTTTCTCTTTTCTTTTTTATTTTGTTAATAGTATGATATTATTGTTTTCTTTTAGGATGGAACTTCACACTACATGAAAGGAGTGGTTCTTTTTCTCTGTTACCTTGTCATTGCTGCATGTTTTTTTGTTCTCAAAACTCCACTGATGATCAGTAAGTATATTCCTAGCTGTCACAAGTCATATAACAACTTCAATTTGTTCATCTATTTTAGACTCCCATTTCGAATTTGTACAAAAGTAGACTTTAAATTAAATAGGTCAAGCCTATGATAAAAAAAATCTTAGGTCTGGTCTTATCTGTTAGCATGTGTAGGCTCAAATTATAAGTTTATCCTGACCTATATTTAAAAAATAAAAACTTTTACGGCTTGTTAGCCTGTTTAAGACTATTAAACATTTCATAATTAAAAAAATAATTAAAATAATATTACCTTATTATTCAAAATTATTAAAATAATATTTTTATTTACTTATAGGTCCGACATGTATAAAAAAGCATATGGTCTAATTTTTAAATAGTTTTTTTTTTAAAAAGCCTAGGACTGTTCTATTTGATTATTTATAACAGGTCAAGTTTGTCCTAATATAAACTAAGTCGTAAGTTTCTGTAGACAAACTTAGCCCATTTACATCCCCAGGTCTGATGTAAAAAAAAAAAAAAAGGACTTAGTTATGCTAGCCTGAAGTACTTATCGAATCAATATTTTAGAGTTTTGAATCAAGTGGTTCTTCTTTGACATTTGCATTTTTATGTGACAGACGAATATCCTATGGTCAATTTCGGAGCTAAACCATCCTTTGATGCCATTACCACTTGAGTGGCTTTGTTTCCTTCCCCCATGCTAAGAAAAGCAATGCTACACTATGGATAACGGAAATTCCTCCCTTGGATTACAGAGTTCGCCGGTTGCTGTTCATGGTGAAACTTGTGTGCCAGGCTTTGGCTCCATCATAAACTATTAAAAGTAGAGATCTCGATGCATTGCATAATTCTTTCTACCTAATAAAAGCTTAACAATGACATATTGGTTTTAAAATTGCGCCTCTGTTTTTCATTTGTTTTACTTCACCACATTCCCTCCTTACTTTCTATCGATATCATTTTCCATGTGCACATTTTCATGTACCAGCGAATAAGAATTCCCAGTTGCATGGGATGTAAAAATAAATAAAAAATTACAAAAATGAATGAAGATCGTTGTGTTAATAAAACTGTCTTCGTTATAATTTCTGCACAATATCAAATAAGGTGTTAATATTGTGCTAATATTCAAACCTTACTGCTGCATTATATTTTGATTTTATTTTAGTTTTTGTTAAAAACTAATATCTTCACTATAATCCAGTAAAAACTTATTTTTTTATAATAAATTTTTAAGGTATATTATTTTCAAATATTGTCATATCATCATATTAGTCTTTTAAAAAAATAATTTTAATGAAATTAATTCTCAAAGATAAAAAATAATTTTTAAATTAATGTTTTTCTATAAAAATAGATAAAGTTATATCCTCTCATTTCAAAATAATGTCATTTTGGATTAAAAAAAAGGAAGAATAATTTCTTGTGTGGTAGGAATAAATTAGTCTTACGGTCACATTGAAGCATGTGAAATATTTTATTTAAAAAAAAAAAAAAATCCCATGAGCCCACAATTTCTCTATCTTCAGGAAAATAAAAAAGTTTTCTGCAAAAAAAAAAAATGCAAAATAATTTAGTAAAATTTAAGGAAAGTAAAATTTTTAAAATAGTGTAATTTTTCTTAAACCCCAAAATGGCAATTGTAGCATCCCCATCTCAAGCCGATTAGTTAACATATATATGGTATTAAAATGTCACATAATTTAACATGCGAAAGCGAAAGACTTAATCTAAAACCTTACTTATACATATCGTAATCTTACGAGTTAACTTTTTCCTTTTCTTTGTCACTTGATGCCTTGCAAAGCATAAACTTTTTACTAAATTATTCAAATATACCGTATCGTCTCATACTGATATAGAGTTTCTGATACTATCTTACAAATTATGAAACCATAAGTAATGGTCAATGACCATCAGGGTATGACAATTGGTATCAACCCTGACAGAGTCAAACGGACAGCATAACAACTGTAAATTGGACAATCTCGAGAATAAACCCATCTCTATATAATTCCTGCCAATCAGAAAAATCAGTATAAAATATATATATATATATATATATATATATATATATATATATATATATTTCCCAACGAAAACATAAAATCCATCCATGGGATTAACAACTATTGGCTACATGCCACTACATATCTTTTCATGTACATATTACAAATACATTCATCTTACTGAATAAACATGTACATATATGCCTGATTGTCAAATAAACATACATCATATAAGAATAATCTTTCAAATAACTACAAGCCATGTATAAAAGGCGAATCATGCATAATAACCGCATAATGAACATAACAGAGTCTCCACAAAGAAGGACTATCTAGTCCACTAGGTCAGCTCTGCTAAATTTGAATCACATCCTTAGCCTCATAGGGCTTTCTCACGATCAGCACACCTGCAATCATGTCACCAAGAAGGGGTGAGATAACAAATCTCAGTAAGCTTAGGGTTTATAGAGTATTCCCCATTCCTCAGCCCACTTCTTGCAAGAAGGGCCAGATACAAAGCATAGCATATACATCACATACTGAACATATCAAATGATATGAGACATATATGACCTCTAAGAGCTTAAGTCCTCTAATGGATTAGTCAGCATATGATAGTGACTCCCAAGAGCTTAGATCCTCTAGTGGGATAATCACAATATGTTCACTGTAACATCCCCGTCTCGAGCCGGTTCAATTAACATGCATATGATACATATAATACCCCAAACTTAAGCATTTAATTGATTAATTTTAATTAAATAATTAAGCATATTTTAGTGAGTAAAATTAAGTATAAGGCTTAATTAAATGAATCTGAGTCACTTGGAGTTAAAAAGTGTACTCAGTGAAAATTAAGGGGTATAAATGGGTGTAGGCAAAAGTACCCAAAATATAAAAATAAAATTAGAAACATTCCTAGAAAAATATTCCAGACTTTTGGGTAAAGTTTGGTAATTAATGGAGTTGAATAGATAGACGAACCAATACCCGCTTAAAGTCACTTAACCTATGTTAAGTGACTAAGACACCAAAAGAGCCCCATTTCCCACCCCATTTCCGTCGAGCCAGAGAGAGAAGCAAACAGAAGAAGAAGAAGAAGAAAGGAAGAGAGAAGAAGAGAGAGAGGAGGGAGGAAACCTTAACCGTTTTGGGTGATTCAAAAGCCTAAACCACTTTAAATCTTCCCCTCTTTCATAATCCAAGCTTGGTTCTTAGTGGGGAGTGTTGTGTTGTGAGATTTTTTCTCTCAAAGTTCCGCCTCTTTGTGAGAATTTGGGGGTTTTGGGAGCTTCAACCTCCATTGGAGCTTGAGGAGCCATCAATCCTTGGTTGTGCGACCATTGGTGGTAAGATTCTAACCCTTGAACCTTGTTTTCTTGGAAAATTTCATGGTTAGGGTTTAATGAATAGTGTTTTAGGGTTTTTATGAAATGTTGAGTAGATTGGCTATGTTCAAGGAAGAATGAGGCTTAGAGTATGTTGTGAAAAATGCTAGGAATAACATTTAATCGGTAGAAATGAGTTTATAATGTTATTTTAGTATGCTTTGATGTTTGGATAAATCTAGGCTTGGAACTATGGATTTCCTTGCATTGTTAGCATTGTTTGATTGTATTCCTTGTGTTGATAGAAATGAGGCAATAGGACCAAGTGGAGTGACCAACCCTTGGGGTTATGTGCAATTGAGGAAAGCTCAAGAGCAAGGTAAACCTTTGGACCTTGTGGTTGATCCCATTGAGTGTTCCACCATACTCCGTTGAGGAGAAATGGTTTATGAGATGTGATATGTAATTATGATAGTAATTGTATGCTCATGCATTGATTCATGCATTGATACATGCTATGATTGATTGATGATTATTGGTTGATGTTTGATTGTTTAAGAGTAATTGAGGAATGGTTATAGAAGTAGCAATAATGAATGAGGTAATGGTTGAGGATTGTGATTGAGGTTATGAGTGATAGTATTATGATGAGGATGATTGGTAGGAACTTCCCTTGGAAACAGCCCTATGTGGATCTCCATGTGGTTAGAGCCTAAGAGGAACAGCCCTATGTGGATCCCTCTTGGAGGTTCCTAGATTGAGGAAAGGACTTCCCTTGGAAACAGCCCTAGGTGGATCTCCATGTGGTAAGAGCCTAAGAGAAACAGCCCTTTGAGGATCTCTCTTGGAATAGATTGAGGAAAGGACTTCCCTTGGAAACAGCCCTATGTGGATCTCCATGTGGTAAGAGCCTAAGAGAAACAGCCCTTAGTGGATCTTTCTTGGAAGTCCATGTGATGCTTGTGGATAAGAATGTGTTAAGCTATTATGATTATGTGTACATCGAAGTGGACCTTAGGGTGGAGTGATCTCCAAGGACCTCTGGTTTACTGTGATATATTCGTATATCTCACCCCGTGTTGTGGGGCATCATTTCAGGTACTGATAGAGGTGAGGTTGGTCGAGGCAAGAAGCGTGAGTAGACTGTACCTGATAGCTGGACATGTTGAGTTGCATGCCATTTAGCATTGCTATATGTATATTTTGATGTCATGTGATGTATTTTGGAGGACTTAGTGCATGATCATTGTAGTAGTAATGGGTATCTGATACATGGTTACTTGCTTTGATCATGTTCATTTTGTAGCTAAGTCCTTTGGCATGTATATGAGATTTGTAATTAAGACATGATGTAATATTGTAAGTAATGAAGATATTTGTGTATGATGATTACTGTAAGTTAAATGAATGAATGTATTTTTATGTATTGGATATGTTGAGCTGGAAAGTCAATTAGGTACCTTGTGCTAAGTTGGGAAACGTTGAGAAAACAAAGATTATGTTGCCCAATTTCCGTTAAATCAATGATGAGAGGATGAGAGTTAAGCAATGATATAGGGATATCACAAGCTTGTTAAATAGGTTGTAAAATGTGTAGGATTGATTCCCCAAGAAAGATGCATGAAAAATATGAGTATAGGAAATTGCCCAGAAGAGGGGGCTTAAGCCTGCAAATGGAGGCTTAAGCCTGCTCATGGGGCTTAAGCGCCCTGATGCACCTGTGAAGACCAAAAGCTTTCTGCCGCCTGGGGCTTAAGCGCGCTTAAGCGCCCTTGGTGGCCAAAAAATGTGAATTCCCTCTGTCTGTGGGCGCTTAAGCGCCCTGGAGCGCGCTTAAGCGCCCTGCCCGCGTAGTTTTTCAGCATACACCTGAGTTAGTAAAATTGTCATAACTTGAGCTACAGAGCTCCAAATGAGGAGCGGTTTGAAACCACGCGTAGCTAACGAAGAGATCTACAATATAGTAGAAATTGTGAAATAAATAGGAAGTAAATTAATGGTTTATAAATGGAATAAGAACATGATGTTAAGCTTAATTTATCTGATTCCGCAAGGTAATATGGTTATGATCACGCAATTGGCTATTTTAAATTCGGCGTCGTTTTAAAAAGAAAAACTTATCTGGATTTTAATTGAGCCAATGTGATTGTAACTGCGCTTAATATCATAATGCGATGTTAACAAACCGATTCTAGAACGGGGCGTTACAATACAAACAGAAACAGCGAAAGACTTAACTTGCGAAAATACGAGTTAACTTTTTTCTTTGTCTAGTTTAATTCTTATTTGACGGAGACGAAAATCGGACAAAGTAACCTCTGTAAATCGGAACCAAGGAGATTTTTCTTAGACTTTTAACACAATGAGAATGGTTACTTACTCCATTTCAATCCAACAACACATAATAAGCCTAAGACACCAACCATATGAATTTAACACATCAAAACTCTCCAACACCCCTTAATGGTCGAAAATCAACAGAAGGTTTTTAGGAGAATTTTTTTAACTTTCAAACAAATCCAAGCTTGCTTTCACAATACTATAATCATAATCAATCATGACTCATACTCCATTCCATCAAATTCAAATTTCAAAATCAACATTTTTCCCACTAAAAATACTCATGAACATAATCTCACAAATAAAGGATTCCAAGCATAGGAATTGAAGTACCTTACCTCAAATGACCTCAAAAGAAACAAGTTTAACTTCCAAGCAATTAATCACCCAAAAGCATCAAGTTTTCTCTTCTTTAAGAACAGTACCTCGAGCCCTTGAGGAGGAGATAACTCACTCTGTAACATCCCGAGCACTGACGAGGGCGGGGAGTGATTGTCGTTGCTAAAGGACATGGACAAGGAGCGGCTCCTGACAGGCTTCCAGCGGGGGTTACATGAATGAATCGAATCGACACTCGAAAGAGAGGGATTCCAAAGACAGTGCAGGTATGAGACTGCACAGTTTGGGATAGCTTATAAGAATTAATTGATACTACCTATACTAACAAAATGCATCTACTTTTCGGTAGCCCGAAATGAAAGAACTCCATAGTTAAGCGTGCTTGACTTGCAGTAATTATGGGATGGGTGACCTCCTGGAAAGTTTTCCTAAGAAGTGTGTGAGTGAGGACAAAACACATGTTAGGTGTTTAGTGATTTGGTGGCTAAAAAGTGGTGAAAATTTGAAGAACAAAGCAAAGCTCTTCCTTGCCCTAAGACACCATGATAGCCGTTGGTTTGGAGAGAGAAGAAGGAGGAGATGAAGGTTTCTAACTAATGTTTTCTCTCACTTCCATGTCACTTAAGTGGTCTCACATAAAAGTTGACTTTGACCACTCTAATTGCTACTTAACTCTTATAACTTAACCCACTTATAATTTAATCCCAGAAATATAATTTAATAATTATGACATCATTTATATAATCGTCTCATTTCTGAGTTTTTCCAGTAATTTTCATAGTAGTATTTTACCTGGAAAATTTTTACTATTCACACTTTTTCTCGAAAGGTGTCAAAATGCTCTAAATCATAAGTTTATATCAATTTTACCATTCTTATTATCAAAATAATCCATGTTCATATTATCATATTAATTCCATGATTTACTTGTCATAAATACCCATTAAATCACTTAATAGTGTGGGTTTTTGCAGAACTGTTGTAGCGGCTAATTATCTGTTGTAGCACATTCTTATATTCACTTAATTCTTGTGCTCTTGACTGGTTATTACTTGTCTTGACGTGTGGGTTGTTATAGCAATTTTCAATACGTCTCATTGACACGACACAAATATGATATATAAATGGGTCTCTTTTCTGCAGTCACTGTAGATGAGATTTTTTTTAGTGCAAACACAAAAAAAGTAGGACCCACTCATTTTAAAAAAAAAATCCAAGATCTGTCGATGTATCTTGGCTTTTTATGTGTTATTGCAACAAAAAAAAAAATTACAACAACAGGAGAGCTATATTTTCCATGAAAAATTCGTGTTTAGGTTAACTTATTTTCAAATTTATCGTGTTTGTTTTAGTCAGCGAACCCGAAAATAATCCGCTTTAATTTTTTTACAAATTATTTATATTGTATCGTGTCATAAACAAATTATTTGTGTTGTATTGTACTTGAAGTTCACAAGTGTAACACCCGGCCGCTTCAAGAATCAACGACTATCCCCACATACTAACACGAGACTTTTTAGCGTGCTTTTTCCTCACTCGCACACTTCCCGGGAAAACTTCCCAGGAGGTCACCCATCCCAGAATTGCTCCAAGTCAAGCACGCTTAACTATGGAGTTCTTCCGTTCCGGGCTACCGAAAAGCAGATGCATTGTAACAACCCAAGAGCTGGCAAGGGCAGGGAGTGATCGCCGGTGTGAAAGGGCACGGACAATGAGCAGCTCATGCCAAATCTTGCAGCTTGGGGGTTCATGAATGAATCGAATCAACACCCGAAAGAGAGGGATTCCAGAGACTGTGCTGGTATAGGACGGTACAATTATGAATGACTTATAAGAATTAATTGGTACTACCTATACTAACAAGATGCATCTACTTTTCGGTAGCCCGGAACGGACGAACTCCATAGTTAAGCGTGCTTAACTTGGAGCAATTCTGGGATGGGTGACCTCCTGGGAAGTTTTCCCGGGAAGTGTGCGAGTGAGGACAAAGCACGCTGAAAAGTCTCGTGTTAGTGTGTAGGGACAGTCGTTGATCCTTGCAAGTTGCCAGGCGTTACATGCATCTTGTTAGTATAGGTAGTACCAATTAATTCTTATAAGCTACCCCAAATTGTGCAGTCTCATACCTGCATAGTCTTTGGAATCCCTCTCTTTCGGGTGTTGATTCGATTCATTCGTGCATGTAACCCCGCACTGGAAGCCTGTTAGGAGCCGCCATGTAACATCCCGAGCGCTAACGAAGGCGGGGAGTGATCGCCGGTGCAAAGAGGCACAGACAAGGAGCGGCTCCTGACAGGCTTCCAGTGCGGGGTTACATGCACGAATGAATCGAATCAACACCCGAAAGAGAGGGATTCCAAAGACTATGCAGGTATGAGACTGCACAATTTGGGGTAGCTTATAAGAATTAATTGGTACTACCTATACTAACAAGATGCATCTGTTTTTCGGTAGCCCGGAACGGAAGAACTCCATAGTTAAGCGTGCTTGACTTGAAGCAATTCTGGGATGGGTGACCTCTTGGGAAGTTTTCCCGAGAAGTGTGCGAGTGAGAAAAAAGCACACTGAAAAGTCTCGTGTTAGTATGTGGGGATAGTCGTTGATTCTTAAAGCAGCCGGGTCGGGCGTTACAACAAGTTATTCATACCATGTCATGTGAATATACCAAATAAGCAAATCGTATTTGTATCGAAGGTTTTAATGTGGGTGAACTCAAATTATGTTGCATTTGAAGTTAGAGAACACTATTCCCTTTGTATATATTTCCAAAATTATTTTTCATAAAAATAAATATGGTACTGTTTTAAATTTTTTAATGAACTAAATAATAACAAACTTTTTAAAAGAAACTAATATAATGATAAGATTAATGCTTCCAATGTTGTAGAAATTATCTCTTACACACATACATAAAAGTGTATAGATCCATGTGGGATCATATGAAAAAAAAAAAAAAAAAATTCCATATACTTTGATCTGTATCTAGATGATAAAATCATCGTCTAAAACAATCCCTTTATATCCTAATCTTTTACACTGATCTAGGGGCAAAACAGAACGCCTCGACGCTACACCAGCAAAATGGCTAGGAGCAGAGCTATTCACTGAAAAGATGAAACCAAAAAGACCCGAAAATTTCAAATTTATTTGGCTTCAAAATTGGAATTCCTCTGGCAATCCGCAGGATAAGAAAAGAAGGAAAAACCTCATCAGTTGGATCACACGTCGTCATTTTTTTAGGTTTTATAACCAGACCCCCGTGCAATGATGATTTTCTCAGGCATCATCCTCAATCACTTGGACATAGCATCCCAAACCTCTGTCACCCAGTGTCAGAATCATCTGCTCCGATGTTGAAGAGTAGCTCCTCCCATCTTTTCAAACCACATCACCAAATCATCTTCTTTGGAAATTCAAAACTTTAACTGATACAGCAAAAGAACCAAAGAAGAGGAGAATAAATCCAATAAGCACTATCACTGAGAGTCCCACAGATGTAAATCCGTTGATTGTATGATCATAACCAAGACTATGAGATAAATAATCTTTCACAGTGCCCTCGAATCCAGGTCCCACAATTTTGGTTTCCACATCACCTAGCTGAGACGTGATGATACCCCGTAACGTCCATGAAACTGGACAGATATAATAGAACCAAATCCACCATCCCGGAATACTCTGAGACATTACAAGAATCATTGCATTAGAACCCGAGAGAAATGAAAACTTCTCACACTTTAAAAAAAATAAAAATCCAAGAAACTGAATTGGAATTTAGTTGCAAAGGTTCACTTCTCTTTTTCTTTCACGAATATAGTACACGTAAGAATATGGAAACATACAGAAAACAATAATCTACCAATGACTGCATTAACAAAAGTAGGGAAGTTTAAGCTTACCCGCTTACCCCTTAAGTTATAATGTCATTGAGTCCAGTTGTAAGATTTTGCTTGTATCAACTGAATGATTCTGGGTTTTCAATACCTACTAACTACGCCTTATGATATTTTTTCGTAATTAATTGGACAATGGAAAACGACTTCCCTATTTAACTATAAGGCAATGCATGTATTATATTCAGCTCTGAATTAACTCATTCATTATTCTTAAAGAGAAAAAATGTCTAGAAAGTATGGGATTACTCACCGCTTGTGGGATGAGAAAACCTGAAAGAAGATTCCACAGGGAGTAAAATGCTGAAGAAATAACAGCTGCTAGGTGTTGGGAAGGTGTAAGACCAACAGCCATCATGCCGTAAAAGGTGAAGTAGGTGAACGTTAGGAACATGAACACAAGATAGAGAAAAAACTTTCCTGCGATAAAGAAAAATTATCTATTTGAGCACATACATTTTATTCACATGTAACATCTACAATCATTTCTGCCTTCTACTTTTCATTTGAAAAGAAAGCCTACTTAAAATAAAAAGCTAAACTTGCAGATGTAACATTTCATTTCTCAAGAAAAATTGAAGAAAACAAAACGCATATTCACCTAAAACTGATATTAGAAATATAAATGAAACTAGATAGAGGAAAACTTAAATAAAACTTCAATTTATTTTTGTTTTATGAATTGGAGGACAATAAAAGTTGACAGCAATTATTTAATTAATGAATGAAACTCTTTGCTTGAGGCATATTTGACTTCCTTCCTTAATATGTCCTCCTATATTAAAACCAATAGCGCTTATGGAATGACGTACGAGATACCTACTTCAAGTAGTACTGTTAAAATTCTTGAAACCATTCAAGAAAGCATATCCTATAAACGATTTCTAGAAGGAACTGGGTCTAGTACAATTTCCACTATTGTCAATAATCAATCTATACACACCAACACTACCGCCAAAATAACCATGTATTATTATGACACGAAGGTAAGTAATTCAACTACGAATTTCAACATTCCAAAATCTGTTTTGAGAGGGTGGGGGAGGAAGATGGTCACTGTTCTTATTACTACATTGTAAGTGGATTCCAAGTAGAAGCAAAAAATATCTACACATGGAAAGTTGAAATATTACCGGCTGTCCTTTCAAAATTGATCATGAAATATGTGATTATACCAAATACTATTGTCTGAACAGCAATGTATGGTATCTCTATAAGCCCCTGTTAACCAGATTAAGCAATCATTATAAGTAAATCGCATAAAAAATTTAACCATGAAAATAATTTCCAGTATCGTAAGACCTACCTGGGCTGCCGCATATGCGATTGGAGAGTACATTCCAGCTGCCTTCTCTCTATAAAACACTGTCCTTTCTATTGAAACAATTGGTTGTACAGAAGAAGCGTTGTTTACCCCAAGAAACAAGCATGCGGAGTAAAGAGCTCCCATAAGCACAAATAACTCTTGAGTTGATGCCCTGCAGAACATTGATGACAACTGTTTCATTAGTACTGGGGTCAGAAAACTTTCACCAGCAATAACATTTAATCTATTTTTGATCAAACAAAAGGAATTTTTGAATTTTAACACACACACACACACATATATATATATATCTAAGGGTTGACTTCAGGATAATTAGAGCAGTCAGCCCTGCGAGTTTTAGTTTGCCTTAAAAGATCCCAAGAAATAATCATTTTAACAAGTCTTATATAGAGTCAGTCCTCCTTTGTCTACTTAAGCAGCTCCATTTAAATAATATATTCCAATTTTGGCCTCTTCACGGTCTAGTATTACATTCATAAAAGAATTCCCTTTACAACAAATGAGAACATAGAAAATGGCTACCTTTTTGAACCAACATCCCAAAATACGGTACCAAATATCACAGCACTGATTGTGGTGAAGTATATCCTCATGGCATTATATGGTGGACTTCTCCAGTAAACAAGATTTTGTTTCCATAAGCATAGAAAAAATTGCTGCAAAAGGTTTTGTGAATATGTAGAATCAAACTTCAGTGGTTCTGAGCCGGCAGGAGGTTGTCCAAATTGCAAAATAGAAGCTTCCACCCCCCTGATTAAAACATTGATTAAAAAGTTTAATCATTCATCTGAAAAACAATCTTTCTCTTCTACCACCTGTAGCTTAAGGGTTGTAACATCATGGTTTTTTTTCCTTCTATAAGATGGGCTTTTTATCTGTATCATCTCTCTCCCAGCTTACCACAAAAATAGGAATGAAAATAAGACTGTCAAAAGCGCTTATTAAAAACACCTGAATTGCTCCGAATTCTTGTAAATTTCTGCAAAATCTGCATCAATTCTTTCTTCAGTAGCAGGTGTAGTAACCTCAAGCACCCAGGTAGCTGGATTGTACCCACTTGGAATAGGGGGAATTCCACTGATTCCCTGCAGAGCAAATAGGAAAACAACCACAAATAAAAAAGATAAGCAACAAAAGAAAGTACATTTGCATCCTTAAATTTGTTTCAGAAAAGAAATCCAAAAAAAAAAAAAAAAAAACAGAAAAACTATTAGGCAGAGGCATTTTTTGTCATACTCAGTCACAAATATTTAAGAAATTAGAGATGCCAGATAAGATCAAAAGTTACATCTAGACTATAGTTATGTTTTCTTTAACTAAGAATAATGGAATTCTAAATTATTCTCCACTCTCCTGATTCTCTTTCTTATCTCTTCCTCACTCTGTTCTTTTGTACGTGTTCTCTTCCTTTCCCCCCAGCTCTGTTCTTTTATACGTATTCATGAAAATCCCACGAAGTATCATCTGACCTACTCTGCTCATGGCTCTTCCTATTATATTAAAAGCTAGAAGTACAAAGAAGAATCTCCAAAGTGAGGATAAATATAAAATCTAAGTATAAGCATCTAACAACAGGATAACCATATTCATACTAGCAAAACCTAATATATGATTGTATCATATAAAGAAGGGAAACAAAAAAAACTAGTGTTTGAAGGAAAAGCCGGATGTTTCCATTTGCAGAAGCAGTAATTAGACAGTCATGAAAGAAATTCTACAATAGCACTCTTGTAATTGTAGATTACAGAAGATAAAGCTTTGTGGCGAAGTTAGACATTTTAGAAGGAGAGCCATTAAGGTGTAACTTTTTCACAGAATGCAACACTAAGTTAAAGATAGTGTCATATAGATTATCTGCCATATAAAGATGGTGTCATCTTACATTTCATTGATTAAGTTTCTACCTTGATGTACTGATAATCATGTTTAGGGAGTGAAAAGTAATGATAATAATAATACTATAAAACTAAATCGTTACGTCACCTGAAAGTAATCTATCATTATCTGTGACTGCACACCAAGCTTTCCCCCATATATAATTCGTCCTCCACGTTTCATGAGAATTAACTGGGTAGTAAAAACCAAGGTTTAGATTCTTAGATAGAAGCTAGTGCACCATTAGTTATCAAAAAAGTCAAATGACTAAAAAGTTGTAATTGAACTAACTTCATCAAATGCTTCAAATATATCAATACTTGGTTGATGTATGGTGCAAACCACAGTTCTTCCAGTATCAACGGTATTACGAACAGTTCGCATAACAATAGCTGCTGCACGTGCATCAAGTCCAGACGTCGGCTCATCCATAAAAATAATGGAAGGGTTTGCTACAAGCTCCACTGCAATTGTTAATCGCTTTCTTTGCTCTGTTGATAACCCATAACTACCTGGCATACCAACCAAAGCATGTCTCAGAGTATCAAGCTCAACTAGTTTCATTACTTGTTCAACAAATTCCTGCAGAATATTAATCTCAGTATATTAAAGTTGGAAATAATTCAATACAATCAGATAAACAATGTGTCACGAAACAACTTACACGTCTTTTTTCAACGGTAATTTCCTTTGGAAGGCGAAGAGATGAAGAAAACCATAGTGACTCCTCAATTGTTACTTGAGGAGAATGTATGTCATTTTGTTCAACATATCCTGATATTCTGGCAAATGTCCGTTGCTCTTTTGGGTAACCAGATATTTTAATGTCCCCTTCTATATACCCTCCAGTTTTCCTGCCAGCAAGTACATCCATTAAAGTGGTCTTTCCGGCCCCGCTAGACCCCACTAATGCTGTAAGGACACCCGGTGAGAAAACTCCGCTCACACTATCCAAGAGCTGCAACCTGGTTTCAGGTACGCCTTGCTTGCTTATCTCCTGTAAAAAAAAATGCTTTTAGAATCAGTTAATGGTAATTAAAGAGATCTCTCCTATATTTTCTGGTGTTTATGTCAATGCATATATCGCATTATTGTATTTCAGTTGATAGAATTAGAAACAACAAATCCCCTCACCTTTGGCATATCAACAAAATAATTGACATTATAGAATGTCATTGTTAATGGTTGAAATGGAAGAATCATTCCTTTCGTATTATGGTCCTCTCTCGCAGATCTGGTAGGGGTTCTCAACTCACGGGCCTGATTACTGACTGCATAACCAAGTGATGATTTGTGAAATATTTTTGGTCAATATATCATCAATCTTTGATTCTCTGGTCCAACAAAGTGAAGTAGATAATATGTGATTATTCATGCAAATTATGGTTGGCTCATTACCATCTCTGGAAGAATTCTTTTCCGAGTCATCATCTGAAGGAATAACTGTACGTGCTTTTTGAAGTGCTGTATTAAAAGTAATAGAGACGAAGAAGAAAAGGGATATAAATATATATATATATATATATATTAAGAGAGAATGCATGTTCTAAATTGGAAAAAAAAAATGGGAAAATATAATTCAAAACTTACGATTCAGATAGGCCAAGGCCACAGTGACCATGTTGTTGAAAAAAAGTGCATAGACTATTAAAATTCCAAGACCAGCCCAATACCAGTAATCTTCAGTTGGTAGGCTTTGTGAATGGAGGATATTGTTCCCAACTGTGTTGTCCCCAATTGCTGATTTCTGCAGACAATTAACAAAATAATTCATAAATATTCTCTAGAGTCATTCCAAATAAAGAATACTTATGATGATTCACACCTTCAGATTAAGATTTTGATTGATTCTTGACATGATATTAAAGCCTATATCACAAGGCGGTCAAAAATATTAATCCTTAATTGTTGAACACATTCTTCGTAGAGCAAGTTATCATAGGACTACATGCGAAGGTACTACAAATGAAAACTGTTCTTTGACAGCTTAAGTTTTTGGGTAAAGTTTCCTTAACAGTATTAACTAGTGAAATCAAAAAGTAACAGGCAAATAAGAAGAAAATTACATTCCAAATAAAATACCTTCATCCATCTTGAAGCAGTAAATTCGTTGACTGTAATTGCACGTTGTCCATAGGTAAGGGGTGACAACCAATAACCCCAAATCCACCACGGCTTAACCATTCCTGAAGGAATAAGAATAACATCCAAATCACTAACAGCAATGCAGTTATCTTTTCTCTAATAATTTTGTGGTGCCGCCTACCTTTAGGGACAATAAATCCTCCCAGCAAGAATACAACCAGCAGCGCAGCTGATCCAAATGTATTTGCAAGAACCATATCTCGTGCAATAGCAGCCATCAACCGGAAGAGACCTAACGCCATTTGATGCATTACAAAAAGTAATAACATGTAGCGAAAAAACCTGAAACATTTAATACAATGCAATGATTACGAGGGAAAAAGAGAAGAAAAATCGCAACAGAAATATGTTATGAAATTAAGATACCTTCCCGCTGCAGGGGCAAATCCAACAGTGTAATATACAATAACAGTCCATATAACAGCCTCTATCACGGAGTAAGGAATACGAAGAATCCAACTGGTAATTGACCATGCCCATGCAGGATAGAATAAATTATCTCTTTGCTTATAAAATACAGGAAGCCGAGATATCATTAGAGGCAACTCAGAAAACCCATTAAACATCATATGAACCAGCCCGAAAAATAGAGCAGAAAGATAAAGGTTTCCGTAAGCCTCATCTGTGGGATGTAACCTCGTCCGCAGGAATACTGTGCATGTGACAAATGCAACAAAAGCAACCTTTGGCAATACGAGAAAATGAAAATACATACCAATAGTGAGAAAATTGACAAAAAACTGAGAAATTACAAATAGTAGTTTTTCCTCAAAAGCAGTTATTATGTATTCGACATATGAACATAAAACAAATAATAGCTAGTTATCATGTTTTCTGATGTAGGAGTTCAAGTTACAACTCTATCAGATTGTATTTCCTCTAAGAACATTAATTTTTATTGTCAAACTTTGTCAAAAAGATGTAAGCATGCAAAGTATGTAGTCACACGAAGTAAGTAAATAACAATCATAGACAACTTGAAATGCAAATAATTCAATTTAAGCTGTAGTATATAACTTCGATACGCCAAATCTTAATTTAGATTTCATTAAGTGGATGTTTATGAGCTTATAGAATTATAACAAGAGACCATTGAAGGGCTACCTACATGATGTCCAATAACGGAATCATGGTAAAAAGTTGAGAACAAGAGACCATGCACATGATTCAGTCAATTTCAATAAAACTACAGTATCTGCATAAAAAGATTCATGATTCTTTGAAACTATTTTCTACTTTCCTTAACAGTAAAATTCAATAGAAAAGTATTTAATGTTATTGGGTTTGGATTCTTAAACTATATTGTAACGACCCTATTATATGACTTTCAATTGATAAAGACTTCACTTATATAAGTATAATAGAATCTTTTCAATTCTGAAATGAAAGAAGGAGTTCAAAGAACAAGTTTAAGTACCATATCAAATCAAGAATACCTGGATGGTCCTAAAAATATAAAGAAAACTATGCCTTCTGATCAAAAGAACTTCTCGTGCAAAGCAAGCTTTAGTGATCTCCCATTTTGACACAGCAAATTTATTTCTAGCCAAAGCTGAAGGATGACACCTTGATTTATCATATGGATGAGCCTGCATGGATTCCATATACCTTCCAAATCTTGAATTTCTAAAGGCTTCTGCAATCTCACTAACTGGGACAAACTGATATGGCTTTGAAGGATCGGCCCAGTATTGTGCTTGATCCTTCTTAGAGGTCACCTGACAAAAGAAAAGAAGTCAAGCAAGAATTCAAGGGAGCACTTGATCATAAGAGTATGTTAAGAAGATATACCTCCTGAAGAAAGTCTGCAATCCCCTTACGTGGTGGAAGTTTAAAACCTACTGACTCAAAAAACTCAAGCACGTTTTCTCGAGGGCCTTCATATACCACGTGCCCTTCTGACAGGAGCACAAGATCATCAAATAGCTCAAATGTTTCAGGAGCTGGCTGAAGGAGAGCCATGAGTACTGTGGCCTCCATCTGATGAACAAAATTCTTTATGCATTTTACTATCTGGAATGTAGTAGAGCTATCAAGTCCAGTTGAAATTTCATCCATAAATAGTGTTTTTCTTGGACCAACAATCATTTCTCCTAAAAGATGCAATACAACATGTCAGTGATTGCTGCAACTGCATGACTTAAATCAGAGTCATCACAGCATTTGAAGTCTTCTAGTTTAGATAAATTAAAAGATTTATAAAATTCATTATTTTTGGACTATCTAGAAACTCCTAATCAATCCAAGAAGCAACATAAAATCTTTGTGTCAGTACAAGCAACAATGCAATAGTCTTTCAACGGAAACGTAGCTTCTGCAAGTATATGTAATGCTATTCTTCTACCTGATGTTGAAAATAGAATTATAGCTGAAGTTTCTTTTGATTCCCTTAATAATACATTACAAATTATAATTAGAAACATTAACTTTAACTGAAGAAAAAAAGAAGAGAGGATCTGGGACAGAAATAAACATGAAAGATGCTGAACAAATACAGCTAATTCCAGAAGATGGGAGGGAGACACCTGTTGTAACTCTCTTTCTCTGGCCACCGGAGACCCCCCTGAGCATTTCGTTGCCAACTATTGTCTCTGAACATACATCGAGACCAAGAACTTTCAAAATGTAGTCTGTGTTCACACTGTGCTTTTTACCTCCAACAGATGATGCCTGTGGAGTTAAACCGACCTCACGTAATTAGATACATTATATAGATACGTGCAGGCATGCGTTATTTTCTTACACTACTACACATTTAGGATGATGACCTTCATAAATGCGTCAATTTGTGGACTAGGTCGTATGTTCCTTTCATTCTCTAGGCGGCCCAGATCTTTCGTATATGCTGTAAGAAAAAGTTCAAACTTGTCAGAAGATAGAAAGACTTTAACGCATTTTGCAGTAGAAATTTAATTGTCAAATATATATAAAATCCTTCAACGTGATAAAGTTAACTATACCTGCAAAACCTTCTTGTGCACCTTGACATCTAGCAGCAAAGTCCAAAGTTTCTCGTACTGTCAGTTCTGCAATGTGATTATCTGTTTGGCTAATGTACGCTGAAGTCCTTCGAACATAAAATTCATCTGCCTCATGGCCATTGTATGTTATACTACCAGTTTTCTGGAGAAATAGAACAGCAAAAAAAAAAATTAAAAGAGTAGCGCATTATAAAATGAGCACGGGTTTTTGAAGTATGCTGCGTACAGTACCACAACGGCTTAAAATTTGGAAAAGTATGAGTCTGAGAGTAGAACGGCAGAACAACAATTTACAAAACCAAATTACTGCATAATCTAAAATTACATGTACTGCCAGCAGCCAAAAGCCAATACTACATAATCTCATAAGTCATAACTATACGTATCTGATTTTCTTTCCCCATTGTCATGATTACACGTGAAGAAAGGACTCAAATACTTTGGTGTCCTTTCAATAAATACTATAGAAAACAAACAAACACACCTTTTTTTTTTTTTTTTTTTTGAGTTACCCAACCCTAATTATTTCTTTGAAACGAGTTGGCTCCCTCCGGTATTCCCACGAGCTTCGACTCTTTGAGCTGGCTATGGGACTAATCCGGAGTGCGGGGAACAGTGATGGCTAAAGGTTCAGCCCCCTCCCCAAGAATGCATTCAGCAGGAATCAAGCACATATCCAACCTCACTAACTCACCGCCAAGTTACCAACTGAGCTGCACCCAGTAGGTACAAACACACCTTTCTTACACTGAGCAAAGTATTTTACTAACTAAATTAATTGTCACGTTTTATAATTACTTTATGTTACTAATATACTACTGATGACATGATTGTATAAACAGAAACTTTATACATAGAGAGAATAAGCAGAAATAAAAAAAGAAAATGACATGCTACAAAACATTCAAAAAGCATCAGAGTCACAGGTAGCAGTTAAAAAGTCAGACCCCCTCCACCAAAAAAATAAAAAAGTCGGACATCTTTGACGTGTCTTTTTCCAAGCTATTTTCTAAGTTAAAATTTATTTCAAAGGTTAAAGCTAAAAACAAAAACTTAAAAAATAAAAGTTAAAAGTGATTTAACAATTTGGTGATAATATAAAAAATTTAAATTTTTAAAACTTAAGCTAAAATGAATTATTTAGCAAAACATCTTATAACTTTTTTTAAAAAATTACGTTCATCTTAAAAAACTTTTTATGATAAAAACTCATCTTAAAAAAATATTTATTATAATAAAAAAATTATGATAAAAGATTTTATAAAAATAATTGGGAAAGTTTTTTCGTTTAAAGAGGTATTAGAGCTCGAGCATTTTCCATTTCTCGAGTTAATTACTAGTCATTCATTAATTAATGTTTAATATTAAAGAAATATTACTCTTATTTTATATAAAATAGTTATCTCATTTTCTCTCACTTCGAAAACTGCACCCTTTCTTTTTTCTTTTCTTTTTTTGCTTTTTAATGGTGAGCCCCACTTAATTTCTCTCTATAGCCTGAGAGAATTACTCATATGTATCATAAAACTAATATTCCCCTTAATATTATATGTCACAAATATCTTAAAATACAATACATCAAATCAATTAAATGATTTTTTCTAAAAAGTTAATGAACTGCTGGTCAGGTACGGCTATTAATCATATCTAAAATTAAATAAATACCTCAATAATTAAATTATTATTAAGTATCCGTTTTTTTTTGTGAGAGAAAGTAATATGTAAATCAAATTATAAAAGAGCAGTTTAAAAATAAGCCTTCAGCCGTGTCAATATAAAAACACATAAAATATCAGAGTTTACCAAAAAAATATCAGAGACATTTTGAATTTTACCGTACTGCTAAGGAAAATATTTTATTGGAAGAGTGTTTGTCCTTTTAGATGATACAATTTGTGTCACTTCACTCTCACAACAAAGTAAGATCCATACCTTTATTTTATTTTTTGGTCCACTCTCTTTCCATTTTTATCTATCTCTTTTTCTCACTTAAAATGACATAAATTTTTATTCTTTAAAATGATATACATTTTTTTCCATATTTTATGCAGTTAAAATAAATAGATCACTAAAAAGCATTATATTGCTGGAAAAGCATATATATATATATATGTGTGTGTGTGTGAGGCATGATCAACTTATACTGATGTAAAAATAATAAGTCTTGTATCAAATTTTAACCGTTGATTTCTGTAAATTTAATGGTTGTGACTTTTTGGATCACATTCATTAATTAACCGTTTGATACATGAAAATCAACTGTCAAAATTTGGTGTAAGACTTATTATTTTTACAGGATATAAAAATAATAATTCTTACACTAAATCTTAACTGTTGATTTCCGTCCATCAAACGAATGTGATTAATTGAATTGTTCTCATTAATTAATTATGAATTTCCAATAATTAATTGTATTGTTTTCATTAATTAATTATGAATTTCCAATAAATTATAACTACCATATATCAAAATTCAACGGTTTAGATTGAGAGTAAATTTTATTATTTTTACATCTGTGTAATAAGATCATGCCCCATATATATTATTTTTAGATTTGTTATCTCTTTCTTCTTGAGATTCTGATCTTACGGTGTTAGAAAGTGGTAGGTAAAGGTAGGTAGAAAAAAAAATTAGTAAAATAATGTATCCCTATATATATATATATATATACACACACACAAAATTTTAACCATTGATTTTTGTCCATCTGATGCTTATAATTTATTAAAAATTAATAATTAATTAATAAATATACCACAATAAATTATAACAGTGAGATTCATATAAAATCAACTGCTAAGATTTAGTGTGTAAGTGTTTCGTGTTGGTGTGGGCCAATTGGTGAGTGTGTGTGAATTTTCAACAGTGAGAAGTTAATACAGAAGACCAAAAATTCACTACATGATGGTAACTCAGTTGGCGCATGGAGCTGAGCAGATGGGGTAAGAACATGTGTTCGATCCTCCCCAGTACTATCTTTGGGAGGGGTTTAAAATTTTAATCCTGGACTCGTCAGTACTAATATTTTCACAAAGAAAAGTAAATGTCTCTCACATGTGTTCCTTTATTAATAGTATTACAAATATATATAGAAACAAAGGACCACGGACCTTTAGGTTACAATCAAGCTTGCCAGCGAGAGCCAAAAGTAAGGTGGATTTGCCCGATCCAGGAGGTCCAAGCAACAAAGTCATCCTGCTTAGCAAAAAAAGTGGGATACCGGTTTACAACGGAACACATGAAAATTCTGAACTTGTCAAATAAAGGACCTTCACTCGTGATACTATTAATATCACGTTCCGTCCTGAATCCAAACTACATTAATAACACTATCCCATTTCACCATATAAACCAGAAAACAGAAATAACTTGATTCAGACGAAACCGTGTACTCAGTTGCGTAACAAAAAAATCAACGAGCAACGGAGAAGAATATTTAAAGAAGAAGAAATCATTATTACCTTCCAGGTTTGATGACGCCACTGACATTGTCCAAGATGGTAAGGGAATGCCGTTTAGGTCGACATATCCTCAACTTGGTTAGGATATTCTGCGCGCAATTAACCGCATACATTAGTCACAAAAACGATTCGTACGTCATCAAAATTAAAAAAAAAACGAAAAGCATATGAAGACGAAATTAATTAACCTCAAATGCATCCCGAGTGTAATTGATCAGAGTTGGCAGAGCTCTGGAACCGATTTGAACGTCAGCACTGATGGTCAAGTCCTTGTATCTAACTTCAATATTCGGCACCTCCAATCCAACCCTGACGTTATCCACAATAATAACACAGATCCATAATTTTGAACAATCGTACAAACATTAGTCTGTAGAAATTCAAAAAAAAAAAGGAACGATAATAATTCGAGAGCGGAACCTGTCGAGGCGTTCTTTGATGGCGGAGAGGAGGCGGTAGTTGTCTTGGTCGTTGGTGGCGAGGGCCTTCTTGACGACGAGTTCACGGTGGAAGCGGTTCAGCTTCCTGACGTCGACTAAATTGTCGGTGCCGGAGCCTTGCGGAGGAGTTTGGAGGCGGGAAGAGGAGGCGCGGAGGAGGGCGAAGTTGCTGCGCTTCTGCGACGGCAAGCGAGAGAGCGCCGCCCACTGAAGCTCCGCCTCGTCCTCCTCCACCGTGTCGGCGTTGGAGGCCCTCGCGAAGCTTTCGCTCGCGATGGATCCTATCTCGAAGTACTCGCTTCCGTCGGAAGCTGCCATTCTCTCTCTTTCTCTAATGGTTTTTGTTGATTTGGGGATTTGTACGGAGAAGAATGAGAATTTATAAATGGAGTGAGAGAATGAGTGTTTGTGTCTCCATGTCTGTGTATTTGTGAATATTGTGAAACTTGAAAAGAGGAGCTACCGCGAGGTGTTTTGAAGACCAGGTGAGATGACAGAAATGCCCCCCCGCTTTGCGCTGAGTTTCGTTACAACTTTTTGGGAATTAGAAATTCGCTCTTTTGCATGCAGTTTAAATGCAATTTTGATACGTCTTTGTCCTATTCTTTCGGTTCGCGGCTTCTAAATGACTCATTTACTCACGTGCTTTTTTGCAAACTTTAAAATTTAAATTGTTGTAGCTCTAGAATATTAACAAATGCTCTTTATATTCTTTCTATTTTTTGTAGTTCTAGTATATTAACAAATGCTCTTTGTATTCTTTCTATTTTTTGTAGTTCTAGAATATTTAACAAATGCTCTTTATATTCTTTTTATTTTTTAAAAATAATATTTTATGACAACATTTTTTTATGTTTTAAAATTCCTACAATATGTAATCCACCAATAGAACTTGGTTGTCCGCCTTTTTAGGTCAAGGACAACAAAGTAATTTAATCATCATATAAATGAAAAATAGAAAGGAATTATCTCAAGATTTTTTAATATGATTACATCATGTGAGATAATTTTAGTCATTAGTGAACAAATTAATTGTGATAATTTTATAACTTTTTATTTTAATATTTTTGGAATAAGTTATTTTACCTTCTTTATTTTTTTTTATCTACCACTCTCCAATATCATTATATCAAAATCTTAAATATTTTTATCATTTCTTTTTCCTACCGAGATTCTGATCTAATAATAAAAATAATTGAAATTCTGATATAATAGTATTGGAAAATAGTAGGCAAAGATAGAAAAAAATGGGTAAAATAACATATCTCAATATTTTTTCTGCTTTTTTATTATATGATAATATTCTCCTACATAACATGATCATATTAAGAAAAAATAGAGTTGTACTGTGTATGTGGGGAAAGAAAAACATATGTATGAATTAGAATGAGATACTCCATATCATATTCGAATTTATTTTTATTTTTATTATGTATCAGTCTTTATGTCCCGCTCACCCTCTACATCTATATAAAATAATGAAACAACTCTTATTTTGTATTAATTGTATCAATCACCTTGAAGCACCGACACTTCAAAAACTTTGATGTGTCGTGTCCGACACTTCTCGACACTCTTTGACACTTCGACACTCTTCGACACTCTAATACGCGTTATAGAAATTCAAAAAAGGTTCAAAGGTTGCGTTGCGTTGAGTTTTTAATTCCAACTATTAGATTCGTTGGATTACGATTACTATTTTATTAAATTTAATATAAATATTTTGGATATTTTATGTTTCTTTGTAAAATTGATGAATATTACAATTTTAGTTTTATTTTTTTGTTAAATTATTGAATATTGAATATAATATACACTACATAATTTAAAAATATTATTTAATATCAAAACCTGTCCTAACGTGTCGAAATCTAACATTTTTTAAAATTAACTTGTCGGAGTATTGTGTCGTATCGTGTCACGTGTCCCGTGTCAGTATCGATGCTACATAGTCAATCATCTCTTTTCCTCAATTTAAAAATAGCCTTAGGAAAATCGATTGTTAGTTCAAGAAAAACTCTACTTATTAACGAAATATCAACTCCACTTTTGAAATTCCAAACTTTAGTTTTTTTTTTTTTTTACTTTCCAAAAAAAGAAGGCACGAATCAAACTTTAGTAAATCGTGTTCCATGTGACAAGCACCAAAGGATGAGATCAAAGAAGTTGGATCTTTTGGCCATAAGGCATAAACGATAAACCATAAGTTGATGCGTGATGCGTGATGCGGTTGTCCTCAATCACAATCCATAAACCATAACTTGGATTACGGTTGTCCTCACCTCAATCACATGCGTGATGCGTCTCATTTTGAGTTCATGCAGTCATCTTCATAAGTCATAAACAATTTGCAAAAATAACACGCCAATGCATTTGTAGTAAACTGAGGAAGGATTACTTTCTTTCTTGCAATACTATTTCCTAACTTGCTCATGTGGATTCCATACGTAATTTGTTTTGCTTTAAAACAGTTTTTGTCCTTGTTCACCAAATCTTAAATTAGGAACAATTCTATGAAACAATTTTCAAAAACAATAACAGAATCATGCATGTTCTCAAATTTTTACCCTAAAAAGAAATTATGAAAATTAAAATTTTAAAACAAGCAAATAAAAAATAGGCATTGAAAATTTTGTTTTGTTTTTTTTTAATAAAGAATTATTTCGGAGAACGGTAATTCAACAGGTCCTAATTTTTATTTTTATTTTATTTTTGACTGGAGGTTGGACGATTCTAATTAATTTCTCAAATTCAAAACAATTTTACACGACACCTAATTTTTTATTTTATTTTTTATTTTTATGAAATGACATTTATTCTTTGTACCCCTACTAGTTTTTTACTCTAATTCAAAGGACAGAGTTGATTTGGAACATACAAGCTTCTCCAGAGGTGAAGCATACGAAGTTGATATGGAGTACCAATTGTGCAGAATGTTACAAGAGAAGACTAATACAGGACCCCTTATTTTTGGTCCATTTGCCACTGAAATTGAATAAATTGAACATTCACTACTCTGATATCATTGTAACTGGGCCAATTTTGTATGCTTAAAATGGAGCAATTAAAATGTTGGATGCTTAAAGTGGAGCAATTAAAGAAATTAATAAATCATCTTGGATGCTTAAAATGTTGAATTTTTTCACGGATAAAAACAAAGTTAACCATTGATTAAATTTATGACCTACAACCTTGCCTTTGTTAGGAAAGATGAATATGAATTCTTTGGGTAACAAAATATTGTCAATATCCTGAATTTTGTATGGTTTCAATTAAGCCTTTCCTGCTTGGAAATGTTTTTAGTTAAACTCTTGAGGAGCTTACACCTGTTGAGACCTTTGGTTCTCATCAGACCCACATGGATCTTGGGTGAACTAATTTGCAAAATTGCATAGTGGAATGGTTTGCAGTTAAATTATGATAACAAAATGACCAAATAAAGCACAGTGTATAGGACTTATTTGGCAGTATATTCGTTGAGGATGCAAAGTGCATCCAAACTGTAGTAGCACAAGCTCTATGTAAATTTTGTCAGCGTTTTAAATTTGAAATTTAATTAATAATGGCTTTAAAAATTTCAGCATTAGCTATTAGGAAGTAAGTAGAAGATGAGACTGTAGTCTGTGAGCATGAGAAATCTATCAGTGGTCATATTTTTTTTTTGTTGGGTTCATAATTAATCCAATTTGATGCGCTGCCTGTTTGTATATAATTTGTATTGACAAATCTATTGAAACCGTTAGATACTTATCTAAATTGTTTAGATGAAGAACTGTTATGATTCTAATTAACTTTAGGACTGTAATTGACTCATAGGATCATAATTGACAAGGCAAAAAATTAGTGAGTTTAATAGTTAGAATTGCATGTTTTTCTGTTTATTTATGAAAACTTGCACCAATCAAAAATTGTTATTGTGATTATCTTTTTCTTAAATTTATTTTAAAACATAATCTTAAAATATACATGATCTTAGGGATTCTCTATAATGTGATTTTATTAATCAGGCACTTCCCCCACCGTGGACATTCTCAAATTGAAAGATAATGCTCCTGATGAAGAAGAAGAAGATGGTCATGGACGGAGAAAAAGGCCAAGGAGGGTTCAAGTCAAGGAGAGCCTTGACCAGGGAGGAATATTTCAAATTCACCCACTTAAAATATTATCCATGTGTATGAAGAAGAGGCTTCTTATCCTAAATCTGCAAAATTTATCACTCTTAAGTTTGAGTATTTGGTGAAGTTAAAAAAATATTGTATGTGTTGGAATAGAAGGATTGTGTATTGATGTAAAGTTAAAAAAAAAAATTGAGAAAAGCTGACCAAAAAAAAAAAAAAAAGATTGAGAAGAAATTATTTTTTGCATTGTGTATTGATATGTTAATTTTTATTTGTTAACTTTTTAAGGTTACAATATTTATTTATTGTACACCGATAGCTAATTGTATAAGCCTTTTTTAATACTTAGCCTAATATATGATATGGGCTTTGTTCATTTAATATATTGATTTGAGAGATTTGATTTTGATATTTTGTTTACTTTAAGGGTTCGTTTTTTCTACAGTCAATATAGATAACTTATTCTACATTGAGCCTAAAACGACGTCATTTTAAGGCGAAAATCAAGATATTTTTGTAATTATAATTTATTTCAGGGTTATAATAGTCTTTTTCATTATAATTTTTAATTTTTTTAATCCAAAACGACGTCATTTTGGGAGCGAATGTAGATAACTTTATCTACATTCACTGTAGAAACATTAAAGTCTTACTTTAATTATATTTTTTTATCAAATACAGTACAGAAAATTGGTATTAATTTTTTAGAGAAAAATTTTATAAAAAAAATTTAAATTTTTCGACGGAATTTGTTTTCCTTCGAAAGCCATTACAACAATTTTCGACAGAATTTATTTTCAGTTGAAAATCTTTATATCAATTTTCGATGGAAATTCATTGATTTTTAGTAGAAAATTTTTTACAAAATCCGTTTTCCGTCGAAAACCATCATAACAATTTTCGACGTAATTCCATTGATTTTCCATTAATAAATTTCGACAGAAATAAATTTCGTTGAAAATATTGTTATCAACGAAGAGAAATTCAACGGTATAAATTTAGTTAAAAATTCTGTCAAAATCTTCATGCTCAACGAAATTTTTACTATTTTCGACGGAATTTTTCCATCAAAAAAATGAATTTTTCTAGTAGTAGTGTCATAGAATGGATGAACAATTTTCTGATCCATTGAATGAGATTAGAAAAAGAGAACATAGGTGTAAGAATAAGAGCCCTTGATCTTCTATATTTTTCTTCTCATTTTAATTTAAAGAAGACATCAAACTGACCCTAATGATTACCAACCTAAGCCTAGACTTCTTTTCATTAATGGTTTTTGTTTGTTTGTAACTTCAAAAACAAGTAGCGAAGAGCCACTAGTCCAGTTAGTTAATATTTTTTTGGACTGTGGAATCCCTACTGTTGAGCTTTCTTGGCCTGTAAATCAATTAATTGTTACCCAAAAAAGGGGGCTTCTATAGTTCCCAGCATTCAAATACGTTATAGAAAGACTGAAGCACGAAGATGCTAATCTGATGCTTGAAGACTATAACTTAACAAACATCAACAAAAAGGTACAATCCAACAAAAATTATATCCTAATACACTATGGAACATTGCCTTCTAATATGATACAATAGCACTACAAAAGGAGATGACATAAGTAAGCCATGCCTGCATTTGAATCTGATACAAAATCACTGCTCCAACACAAAAATACAAAATCTTCCAAGCCAAGGAAGAAAGCTTGCTATGTGATAACAGCAACCCTACCATCCCCAAAAAAACAAAATTAGGAGAGAAGCTTGGCCACCTATACAGGGTTAGCAATTGGATTGGAAAACCTTCAAAAAACTGACCAAAAAAAAATTAACATATCAATACACTATGCAAACTGACTTCATATATCAGCGAAACAATTTTCTCTCAGTCTTGTTTGACTTGAACTTCTTGAGCTTGGAAATGAATCCTTCATCCTTAGATTCATCGCTATCATCACCATTCTTCTTACCACGTTTCTTCTCGGCTCTTCAACAAATCACAAATTTCCTTTCATCCTTCTCCTCTACAGGCTCCGACTTCTCCTTTGGCTTCCATCTGAACAAAGATCTGATAAATTATGCCAGGTAAGTCCAAGAACCAAATAACCTATCAGACTTGTGATACCAAGGTATTATAGCTTTTTACATCCACTGCTGAAGCAAAGTGCTGAATGTAACTAATAAATTAATAATATTGTCAAAGCATTGATTTGATACTAGTCATATATCTATCCTAGGTAGAGTCTGAACTATGTCAGAGTTGAATATGATACATTCATACATCAGTTTCATCCTTAATAATAATACTCACCGGAGGGAAATAAAATAAATGTTGTGAAAGAGCTCATTAAAGAGCACTAGTCATTTGAATTTTAAACTTAAAAGGTTTCATCATCACAGAAGGCTAAAAAGTTTGAAGTTTCTCCTTAGACACAAAAAAACCTAATAAGCAAAAGAATTTATGAACACAACTATTGTCATAGATAAAATGGAAAAAATCACAATTTTCATTATCTAGTGCTTTAGGATTAATAAGACAATTCAAACCTTGAACTCCCAGATGCCAGGATATCATCACGTGGATGCAGCTTATTCACTGGACTGATTGTTGTGATGTTTGGATCCACGACTTCAGCTAACAATTGCCCTGTACTGATATCTATAAAATCAATGGGATGTAGGGCAGTTCCATTATAATTTTCACTAATATAATGACCTACAACAGCAAGGGACTCTGATAGATCCTGCAATTACATAAATAATATTGTTGCTAAAAATAAGAAGGAAAAAAAAAGGAAACATCAAAAAAAAAAAAAAATTCACCTTTGGATCCCATTCAGCTTTAAAGGGGGTCAAATGCAGACTGAAATCGTGACTGTGTACAATTTCTCGGCTGGGAGAGTGCATATTACCAAAGATAGAATCCCATACACGAAGGAGGTTGTATAGGCTCTCCCCTGCTTGGTTCCATACACCAAGTTTTGTCACCTTGGCATTGAGTTGTTGATTTGGGATGGCTCTCCCCCTTGAATTAGTTCCATACACCAAGTTTTGTCGGATAATCCTAATTTTGATGCATGCTTAAAAAAAGAGAAATTAAATCAAAAAAATTAGCAATCATCTTAATCTGGATCTATACTAAGCAGGATAAAGAGTCTAGTTTAATAATAGTTCAAGAAGACCAATGATGAAGATTTAAAGAGTAAGAAAATATGTTTATCATGCATACATATAATCTCGCAGACACACAGCTAAACTGACAATAAAAAAGAACTCATAAGCCTCCTTTAGAACCAATGGCTAAAGGGTATCGTGTCCGTGTCAAAGGTTTTAACCTGATTTTAAATTCATATCATATTCGTGTTAAATTTGTGTAATGTCATATTAACCCGAATTCTCACTCTATCCCTAATGCAAAAAGTCACATAATAAACATAATAATATCATTATTATTTACAAAAGGTTATAGTATAAAATTAGTCTGTAAACATTATATAATACTCTTTAATGACGCCCTGAATTTAGAATTTAGTTGATTGAGTGTTTATAGTTTTAGTTTCTATTTAAGCAGCTTTGTATAAGAACAAGTTATCATTGAACTCAAAAGTTTAATGATTTCCATGCATGCTAGTTATTTTTTACTGCATATTACTATATATATTCATTTAGGATTGCGGTACACATTTACTAAATACTAGTTATTTTACGATGTGTTTAAGAAAAGATAATATTATCTAAGGGATTTATAAACATGAAAATTGTGAAAAAGATGAGACAAGAATATGACACGGACCAATTAAATGTTTATTAAAAATTATTCAAGATGAAGTGTATCAACATAGGATCTGTGGCGCAATAGTTGCGCGTCTGACTCCAGATCAGAAGGTTGAGCGTTCCATTCACGTCAGGTTCAGTTAAACAATTTTGGCTGCTATGCTAGTATCCCTGATTTTAATTGTCCGCCTAGAAACCCTAAACCCAGCAATCTCCAGCTGCATCCCAATATGTGAAAGCTTCTCAATAAAGCTTATTACTTCATTAGAAAATTACAGTGCAAAAGGGCCTCAGCATTCACGTAATACAAATTAGTCATACTACTACAAACAATAAACAAAATACTACATTAGTCAGACAACTATGTAGCAATCCCCAGCTGCATCCCAATATGTGAAAGCCTCTCAATAAAGCTTATTACTTCATTAGAAAATTACAGTGCAAAAGGGCCTCAGCGTTCATGTAATACAAATTACTCATACTACTACAAACAATAAACAAAATACTACATTAGTCAGACAACTCTATAGCAATCTCCAGCTGCATCCCAATATGTGAAAGCTGGAAAGCCAAAATCAATACTCGCCTTTTAGTCCAATCTAATTGGCTGTCACTAACTCGTGAACTCTAAATAAAAAAAGATTAAGGGGCCACTAATCTATATGTAACCCTCATCAGTGTGATGACTGAAATGGTGTTGGTCGGTGCGCATAAATACTTTCTATCGCTTGCTTTTGGACCACAACGGATTTAGCAGGCATTCAACCCTCCTCTGACTCTGCGCATCAGAATAGATATCAGAACCAGAGAAATTTACATTATTTCATCTGGTGAAGAAGAAAAGAAAGGCACACTCATAGAGAGAGCATTAAGGTAGGTACTTGTTTCAGGGAAGCAAGCAAATGTTAGATAATAGGAGTTACCACCTCTTTTATGCAATAAGGAGAAACCACTATAATGAACATGATACCAAATAGTTTTAACTTTAACCTTAAACATTTTTCATACCATGTATGGCCTCCATGTTATGTTCCTTGTAAACACCAAGCGGTGATCCATGGACAGAGAGAAGCATCTCGCCAGGTTTCGGCAGCCTAAGTGTTTTGGGTGTCATTCCAACAGACAACCTTTGACTACTCACCTGCAAAATGCATTAAGAGCAAAATTAATCTCTTCAGCTATTTAACTTAAGAATTAAAAGCCATCTGGACATCCTTAGCAAGAAATACCACAGTTCACTAAAAACAAAAAGTAGGAAGATACGGACACCGGGAGTCTGGAGAGCTTCTTGCATTGCCAGAGTCTGAGTTTCACATGGCTCCTCCAAAACCTATATAATAGACATTTAGTCATAAAAAGAAGCGAAAACAGATCCTTTTAAATTCACGGATACTTCGGGCCATGTTACCAATAAGAATGGATGTGCAAAAGTAATGCTCCCCTTGCAAAGGTTAGAACCATTTCTGTCACAAATGCTCACATACTCTACAAAGATCATTACTAACGCTAGTTTACGAATCATTGAATCCTTATTTAATGTTAGGATTTGTGTTTTTATATAACTATTAAATCAAGCTTATATGTAATATCTTAGCCATGTTGTGTCTTATTTGTGTACCACATCATATGTATCTGCACTTCTAGCATGCATTTTCAAGTCCCATGGAAGTGATCCAAAGGTCCTTGAAAAGGGGATAAATTTTCATGTGCTACACCTACTAAAATTAGAAACACATAAAATACTTATATGCATTTATTCCATCAACTTCTTTATTTTTTAATGTAGATATGAATCAAGTATTCCTAATCTTAGCTACAGAGTATGTAAGATCGGAGCACTGAAATTTACTCTTGTATCACTAATCAAAAAGCAAAGAGAAGAAAGAGAACATACAACGTCCTTAAAACACAGATCATCAGCGCCAAGAAAGCTTGTTCTCCCTGCCACCAAAGAAGTAACATATAAAAAATAAATAAATAAATAAATCATTTTTCAAGTGTTTGCATAAGATAGATAAAGCAAATAATACCTGTATTGGTAAAATATTCAAAGCCACCTAAAGGAGGAATTGAAGCAGAGCATTCAGGATAAGCCATGGACAACTTTTGAAGCAAAGAAGCATGCACATCTCTTCCATCACCACATCTACTCCCATTTTCTTTCCATCTCGCTTCAAATTTCTTGTTCCCTTCATCATTCACAATCGAGAGGTTCGGCAGGGTTTCTTCAAAAACCTGTAACACAGGCTTCTGGAGTTGTTCCTTGTTGAAACATGACCTCAGCAATCGAAGCTCCGTCAGCAAGTGTTCAATCTCCACATCCCGAACTGCCCTAATCGCACCGATTTGTCGCTCCACTGCAACACATAAATCCAATTGAAAATTGACACAGATTTAGCAATTTAGTTTAATTCACGAAACAATAACGAAAAATCCCAAATCTATAACCTTCGATTTCGAGGTCCATGAATTGAGGTTGCTGCTGCATTTCATTTTGAGGCTCCTTGGGGTCAGGCACTGGTTCAGCTTTAGCCGTTTTCTTGGCTCTACGCTTTGGCATTTTGGCGTGGGAAAAGTGAAAAACCCTAGTCCATCGAAAGAGTAAAGCGTTGATTAACAGAAAGCGAGAGAACTGAACGGAAAATGAAGAGGGGAAAAGTCACTATGTCGCCATTCACCGGAGCTTGCAGATGAGGTTGTGAGTAAATCTGTCAAAACGAGTCAATCGGGCCCATTAAGTCCTAACTAGGGCCAAAAAGCAAACGACCCTCAATAATAAAGACCCTCACCGGGCCAAAAATTCTATAGGATAGAGCCAGCCTGCGGGTCATTCAAAAATTTAATATCTATTTTTTTTGTTAAAAAAAAAGGATCAATACAATTTGGGCAGAATTGTATATAGTTTGTTACCGTTCTTTTAATTTGTCAGAATTGTCTAGTGTTGCTACAAAAGCCCAATACCCTTCTGCAGGAAGCCATGATCACTCTACAAAAACTCAGTACCCTTCTGTAGGAAGCCATGATCAGTTTCTGCCTGAGTTTTCTACGGAATTACCTAAAACTCATTATCATTCTGCTAGAAGCCATGACCAATATTTGCCACAATAGTTAGTGCAACAAAAACTGAATACCCTTTAACTAGAAGTCACGATCATGATGGGCGACTAAAAGTACAAAATGTTATTAAAATATTGAATACAAAATGTTATTTAATAAGAAATTATTCAGCCTTTTCGTTATTAAAATATTCTTTATTAAAATATTGAGTACAAATTGTGCAAATTAAGTTTTTTAAAAAACAAGCAAATAAAAAAGATTTTAGGATATTTTGACTACCATTTTTTTTTTACTACCACTCTAATCACCATTGGATTAGAGGAAAAGTTGAATGAAGAGAGAGAAAAGAAAAATAACTTTTGATCCAATGATGATTAAAGTGGTAGTGGAGTGGTAGTAGAAAAAATTAATACTCAAAATATCCTACCTCAATAAAAAAATGGGGTTAACTTTTCTGTGGCATAGAAAGTCCCCTCTGGCTCTCTCACAAAAAAGCAATAGGTCCCATAAAAAAGGAGTGGTCCCCTACAATAAAATTAATTTCAAAAATTACACTATATACTATTGGTAATACATACTGCGTGGCAGATAAATATTTTTGCAGCAACTACAAAATGATTTTCTGATAAAAAATAGGCATTAAAAATTTTGTTTTGTTTTTTTGTAAATAAACAATTATTTCGGAGAACGGTAATTAAACAGGTCCCTTTTTTTTTTGACTGGAGGTTGGACAATTCTAGTTAATTTCTCAAATTCACAACAATTTTATGTGACACTTAATTTTTTATTTTGTTTTTGTTTTTTATGAAATGACATTTATTAATTTCTTTGTAACCCCACTAGTTTTTTGCTCTAATTCAAAGGACAAAACTGATTTGGGACACACAAGCTTCTCCAGAGGTGAAGCATACGAACTTGATATGGAATACCAATTGTGCAGAACGTTACAAGAGATGACATCCCTTATGATTTGATCCATTTGCCACTGAAATTGAATCGATCGAACCTTCACTACTCTGATATCCTTGTAACTGGCCCAATTTGGTTCGGAAGTATGATTCAATGGAAATATGAATTGACTCAAGTTAACTCTCACAGAATGGATAAACAATTCCCTGATGCATTGGATGAGATTAGAAAAAGAGAATACAGGTGTAAGATTAAGAGGCCTTGATCTTCTAAATTTTTGTTCTCATTTTAATTTAAAGAAGACATCAAACTGACCCTAATGATTAGTGATTACCAACCAAAGCCTAAAGTTCTTTTCAGTAATGGTTTTTATTTGCTTGTAACTTGAAAAACAAGTAGCTAAGAACCACTAGTCCAGTTAGTTACTTTTTTGGGGGCTGTGGAATCCCTGGTGTTGAGCTTTCATGGCCTGTAAATCAATGAATTGTTGACCAAAAAAGGGGGCTTCTATAGTTCCAAGCATTTAAACACGTTATAGATGCTAATCTGAAGCTTGAAGACTATAACTTTACAAACATTAACAAAAAGGTACAATCCAACAAAACCTGTTAGTATATCCTAATACCCTATGGAACATTGCCTTCTAATATAATACAATAGCACTACAAAAAGGGATCACATAAGTTAGCCATGCCTGCATTTGAATCTGATACAAAATCACTGCTCCAACACAAAAATACAAAATCTTCCAAGCCAAGTAAGAAAGCTTGCTATGTGATAACAGCACCCCTCCCATCCCCAAAAAACAAAATTAGGAGGGAAGCTTGCCACCTATACAGGGTTAGCAGTTGGATTGGAAAACCTTCGAAAAACTGACCAAAAAAAAAAAGTAATATATCAATACACTATGCAGAACTGACTTCATATATCAACGAGACAATTTGCTCGGAGTCTTTTTTGACTTGGACTTCTTGAGCTTGGAAATGAATCCTTCATTGTCAGATTCATCGCTATCATCACCATTCTTCTTACCACGTTTCTTCTTGGCTCCTCCGCAAATCACAAACTTCCTTTCATCCTTCTCCTCTACAGGCTCCGACTTCTCCTTCGGCTTCCATATGAACAAAGATCTGAAAAATTATGCCAGGTATGTCCAAGAACCAAATAACCAATCAGACTTATGACATCAAGGTACTATAGCTTTTTACATCCATTGTTGATGTGAAGTGCTGAATGTAACTAATAAATTAATAATTATTGTCAAAGTATTAATTTGATAGTTGTAACATTGGACAATTTGCAAAAAGCTAGTCATATATCTATCCTTGGTAGAGTCTGAACTATGTCAGAGTTGAATATGATACATTCATACATCAGTTTCATCCTTAATAATAATACTCACTGGAGGGAAATAAAATAAATGTTGTGAAAGAGCTCATTAAAGAGCACTAGTAATTTGAATTTTAAACTTAAAAGGTTTCATCATCACAGAAGGCTAAAAAGTTTGAATTTTCTCCTTAGACACAAAAAAACTAATAAGCAAAAGAATTTATGAACACATCTATTGTCATAGATAAAATGGAGAAAATCACAACTTTCATTATCTAGTGCTTTAGGATTAATAAGACAATTCAAACCTTGAACTCCCAGATGCCAGGATATCATCACGTGGATGCAGCTTATTCACTGGACTGATTGTTGTGATGTTTGGATCCATGACTTCAGCTAACAATTGCCCTGTACTGATATCTATAAAATCAATGGGATGTAGGGCAGTTCCATTATAATTTTCACTAATATAACGACCTACAACAGCAAGGGACTCTGATGGATCCTGCAATTACATAAATATTTTTTATCCTAAAAATCAGAAGGGAAAAAAAAGAAAAGGAAACATCATAAACAACTGGCACAAATTAAAAAAAAAATTAAAAAATAAAATAACCTTTGGATCCCATTCAGCTTTGAAGGGGGTCAAATGTCGACTGAAATCATGACTATGTACAATTTCTCGGCTGGGAGAGTCCATATTACCAAAGATAGAATCCCATACACGAAGACGGTTGTCCTGTGATGTAGTAAGAATTTTGTTCCCAGATAACGGAGAGAAATATGCAGAGTTAACAACACGTTTATGCTCAAGGTCATAAAGGGATGATCCAGCTTCTACTCGACGCATGTCCCAAATGCGAGCCTAAAAGACACAAACCATTACATGTTTCAAAGGCTAGTATATCCAGTGTGCAACACATGTTCAAATACCAACTAAATAACTTCAATATATGGATAAAAGGGAAGAACTCACGAAATGATCATTTCCACAAGTTAAAAGGATGTCTGGTTGAATTGGATTGCAATGGAGACCCACAACTTTGCTACGTTTTTTATGGATCAAAATTGCATCACCAGTCTTGTGGTTAGAGCGTGTGTCAACCCTTCAAATGCCACACGAGGTTACATATATTTGCTTAGCTAATTTGTTTCACAACATGGCCACAGACTAGAGGGCTACAAATTTTATTCCTTAACCAAGAAAACAAACTATAATATAAAAGTTATCTCCCTCAAAATATTTTATAATGAACAAAGTCAAGTCTTGCTGTCTGCAAATATGAAGTTCTTTAAAACCTTCAAATTAATAATGTTCTCAATAGGTTATAAGATAATAAACAGAGTGCTCTGCTAAACAAGCTCCTAACAGATGTTGTGGGCAATTACATTGCACTTTAACCATTAACTTTCACAAATGGCCATACAATGAAAATAAAATCAAGAAAAAAAAAAAGCATGTTCAAAATTTATAGCCAGTCAAATTTGATGCGGGGATAAATTCCAATTGAGAACTATATGCACACCTAGAGAGATAGTGCAAAGAAGATACCATGCACATGGAGCATTTATCTAATAATTTATCCTTTTACAGAAAAACACTTAATAGATGTGGTGACATGCCAAGAACAGTATAGCATATCAAACTAACAGTGAAGCATAAAAACTGGGTGAGCTTTCAAAGAGTGATGTGATCATTCATAACTTTGGTATGAGACACCAACTTGCATCCTTCTGTATTAAAATTAAAAACTTTCAGGAGGTAAAACAAAACCCAAGAAGTTACTTACAAGTGAAGAAAACCAAAGTTATCACCAACGAGCACAAGACCTCTCTCACAGTTAATATCCATGCCATAGAGCATTTTCCAAGTGTTTGGACCCTAACAAAAACAGCATATACAAATGAATTTTTTATTGCAAGATAAGACAAACTTTTACAAGAAACTTCAATGAATCTTCTTTGACATTTTTCTCGTTGCTACCACCACCTCAATCCCCAAAGCCAAAGCCAAATAATGGTGCAACAGATCTTTCCAATTAAAAGCCGAAAATTCAACCAGGTTGAATTGGCTTTCTCTCTCACTTCTTTCTCACAGAAGTCAACATAACCCAAGCTCCCCTATCCCAGCATCCCCCACCCAAAAAAATAAAAAAAAGGCCACCACAATCATGAAAGCAATTATAATCTTACAGCCTAACACAGCTGGAAGTGAAGGGCAGGGCAGGGCCAAAAAGAACACGTAACAGGTAGAGTATCCCAAAATACAGATATTAGAATTAAAAAATAGATCATTCCAGAGTTACCTTGGGCATATTAGTCAAAAAGTTAAAGAAACATCAATTACAAAATAAGTTAAGAAAAAACCTTAAGAGAAAAATGTTACCTGCCACCCTTCAGGGTTCAGGTTCATCAGAGCAGAAGATATTCCAGTCTCCAGGTCAGTACAACTAATGGTTCCATCTGAGGATGCAGAATAGACCATACAATCATTTGTAGGACTAAACCTACAGGTTTTCCATTTGAAAATTAACATTTAAAATTCAGGCTAAGACATACAAATAAATGCAAAGATGTAGGAAGGCAAAGGAACAATTGCAAGAAGGCCATGATTTCATGAAAACAACTTACCTCATGTTATTCAGTAAACAAGAATGTATGTTCCCATAGACTACCCTCTCATGTACTTTTTCAAAATCCCAAACTCCAAGTTGTCCTTTCTTTACGATCAAAGCAGGAAAAAAGAAATCAGTGGCTAAAAAACAAAGGCAACCTTAAAATTAAACCTAACTAATGTAATTGTACTGTAATAACCTTATCTCCAGATAACAGGATGTTATTCTTTGTGGGGTGGAACTCCAAGCATGTTACCCGTCTACTGTGATATCTGATAACAGCACAATTCACTTGGTCTGGAATCACATATTTGGGCTTGATCTATTGCAAAGAAAGGAAAAACATAAAATTTATCACAAGAAGAATCTCATAATACTAGGTTCTGTGATAAATAACTTGGAACAAAGGGAATACATAAATATAATGAAGTCATATAAAGGACTCAAAGTTCAAATGGGTCTCAATGAATCATGTAAGAATATTAAGCAACACCCAATTATTCATCTCCACAATGACAAGATTCAAAGGATCCTAAGCATAAGCAAAAAATCCATATATGCCATAATGCTAAGAATGAGTGTAGAGTATTATCAACTGATTCAAGCACATATGATTCAGTACATAGTTTCAAGATCATTAGTTGGATAAGACTAAAAGGTTATACTTTCTTGAAGTGGAAACCACTAGTGCTTAAAATGGATGACGCAAGCGTGTTAAGAAGCAAAAAAGGCATGAATTCCAATAGATGCCAGAAACAACTAAAAGGATAACCAGATTAAACTTCGCTTGTTTCAGCATAATTTTAATGTTGATTTTACAAGTGGACAAGACTGACTGACTAACTTATTTCAATAGGCCAAATTAATTTATGGTAGCTATTAACCTCACAAGCCAAGTATGGTGCCTGACATAGTAACAAACACAAAAGGACGAACTTGGTTTTCAACATCAAGCAAATTAAAAACTAAATAAACTAAAATGGGCCAAAACAAAGTTGGTTAATTTAATTTGGGATGCACAAAGCGATAATGCCATCAAACTGCTGCTTAAAACACACAAATTATTATAATACTACATAGAATCAGGTAAAAGAGTTCACAACTGCACAATAATGGAACAGAAGAAATTGAAAATTTCTTCAAAACCAAAATAAAATTAAAAAAAAAAAAAAGTTAACTTAGGCTTACTAAAGGAATGGCCGGTCTTAGCTGGCGTTCAAACACATATTCCAAAGGTTTATATGTTTTTCTGCGGGGTGCCGGAATAACTCCATGCTCAGTAGTGACCCGATGTGGGCAAGTCAAAGTGGTATGTCCTTCAATTCAAAATATTAAGTCAAAATAAATTAAATAGCTTAACAAGTTACAAACAAGCCAGAGAACAATAAAATAGGTCACAAGTATGACCATCCTAATTGATAAAATGAAGAGTAAAGCACTCTCATAGCATTTTGATTAAAAGCATCAAAAGAAAGACCCATGATGCATTTTGCAAGCAACCATGTCAGCATACCACATTCACTTGTAAAAAGAGAACACCAATACAAACAATGCCAGGAAGATCAAGAGTTACCAGGCATTTTACACAGAAAACAAGGCTTCATTGGGCAATCTATATAAGTAGCACCCTTGAATCCTGCTTCATGCCCAGGCTTCTTACACACCTACAACATCATCAACAGCAAAACCCAAAACCCATTACGACAACAGAGTTCGAACAGTGATAAAAGAAGTAACTTTTTATTTATTAGAAAAAAAAAAGTAACCTTGCAAACTTTTTTGAGAGTGATAGTGATGGGTGCTTTCCCTTTCCTGCTTGCGTCCGAACCCACTTCCAATTTCTCGGTATTCCCATTCCCAGTAACCCCATCTTCTTCTTCTTCATCATCAAGTGTTTCAGGGTCTTCTTCTTCATCATCAGATGAACTCTGTTCAGAGTCAGAATCCCTCTCGATGAGAACCTTGGGAAACGAGGTTCTTCGAATAACTGGTGCCATTTCGGGTGAAAAATAAATAAGGAGGAAGCTTTGCGGTGATGATGGACGCGGGAAATTAGAAAGCCACACACGAGGAAACAATGAGACAGGAGTGGACAAACAGGGTATAAGGACGATTTCACCACTTGTTTTGTTGGTTTTGAAGGACGCACGTCACACTAACTTAAATTACAGAAATGTCCATATTTCTTGTCGGCCATTCTGCTCCTTTCACATTGCCTGCATATTCAGCACATTACAAAGTGCTGATCACTAAATTAATCAATGATTAGTTATCGGATAATTTTTTTGTTTCAAGATCAACTCACTTGATTAAAAAAAAATTATGATATTTACAAATGGATAGGATATTGTTACTGACAACTAATATTATTATTAATGTCATTATCATGTCTTAACTGTTGATTTCTGTCAATCAACGATTATTATTTTTATAAATTAAACTCATTAATTAATTATTAATTCGCAATAAATTATAACCGTTGATTAGCAGAAATCAACGATTAAGATATGGTAATAACATTATTTGATAGTAACAATATCTTATCCCATTTATAAATAAGATAAGTTATTCTGTCTATCTTTAATTTGTCTACATTTGTCTATTTTCTCAATACCGCTAGATTATAATGTCATCAAACAGTAGAGATTTGTAAAACAAAATAAATATTTTTACCCTTTCTTTCTCCTAGTTGCCTTCTATCCTTTCTCTCTTCTCTCCCTATCAATGAAGACAGAGACATAGAAGCACATACCATCGAAATACATTGTAAGTTTGAATTGGTTTTTTTTTCACTCTATTTGTTATCAGTATAGTAAAATAGTTTTGTTGAACGTTGTTCTCACGGTTGGAAAATTTGGGATGGTGGAGTGGAGAGTGATGTGGATGGGGAGTGCTAGGCTCGACAAAGATGATGGTCGTCAAAGGGATGGGAGGAGAGAGAAATGGTGTAATATTTTTTGTAAGGTAAAAGTGTGTGTCCTTGTTATCAAAAAAAAAAAAAATGTGTGTCCTTCTAAATGACACAAATTTAAGTCCTTTTAAGAAAGAAATAGAAATAAAGAGATGGAACTCACACTTTTATATTTTTTTTGTTTTTATTTTTTTAGTGGACTCACATCTCTTTTGACTCTATCTCTCTCAAAATGACCTAAATTTATGTTTTTTAAAAGTATATACATTTTTCCCTTTTTGTAACGGGGGAGGTTATATTTATTACCAAAAAGTTTTACAATTTTTATTATTAAATTAATCACCGTTGATTTCCATCAATCTAACAATTATAATTTATTGAGAATTAATAATTAATTAATAAATGTATCCAATAAATCATAATTGTTGGATTGATAAAAATGGCAGTAATTAATTTAGTAATAAGAGTTGTAAAACTTTTTAATAATAAGTGTAACCTCCCTCCTTTGTAATAGCACATAATTTATTGTAATATTTTTTGTATTGTGTATTATTTAGATATGTTAAAATTAGGATAATCGTGATCGAATTTTCTGTTCACTCTCACAAATATTTAGCTTCGATTATGAGATTTCCCTCTTATCTTTAACCTTGAAAGGAACTTAACTTCTCCTAATTTAATTTTTTTTTTTTTTATGTTGTCCTTCTTTTAAGTTATCGGCCATATGCTTTTTCTTTTCTTTTCTTTTTTGGTGAGGTCCATATGCTTTTATTCTGAATAATTTATTTGAATGAAAAGACAAATCGTGTTTTCGTTCTTGAATTTTTGTGTATGAAAGAGAAGGAACAATAAGAAAAAAAAAATATTGGCTTAAATGGATCACGTGGCTTGTTAGGGGTCTAGACTTTAGAGTTTGCCTAACCTGCCTTCGACCTAATTTATTTTGACACGATTTTAATATAATACAAGTTTGAGCTCATCAAAAGATCTCATTAAAAATTAAGTCATAAGCTTGTTTTATAATATCTGACCTCTGAGTCTGACTTGTTTTTTTTAACAAATAATATGTTATTATTTTTAATAAAATAATATTTTGAATTGTGATGTGACTTCAATTATTATACTATTTTAACTTTTCATTAATTTAAACATACAAAAGAAACTTTTGCCATAAATAAAATAATCGCAACCTATATTTTACAGAATATAATATGTTGTTTTTTGAAGGCTTAATAGACCAAAGCAAGCCTTGTATTTTTAAAAAACAAGTCTGACCAAGTTTATAATTTATCTTGTATCATGCTAACAAGTCAAATTAGATTTGAAATATTTTACACAAGACTAACTCATTTTTAAGTTAAATCTTGACTTAGCTCGACTCATTTACATCCTTCACTAGCTAATATTCACACGTCACAATATAAAATCAATGTTATTTTGAAAGAGCAAAGAAAACTTCTGTGTTTAATGATTGAACAAAAAATCATAAGATGAATTTTTGAATTAGTAAAAGATTTCGTGAACATATGATTTACATGAGGGATTCTCCAAAATCTACAAACTTTGTTAGATAGGCCTAATCATTTGGAGCATAGTGACATTATGCAGCAGTTAGCCTCCCAAATTTGGAATCACCAAGTCCTTTCCTTCATCTTTGTCCTGCTCTTTTCATAGACAATTTCGTTTCACATACAAGGAAATGGACTAACGGAGGTCAATAATTAAATTTAACGAGATCGACTTATGCCAAATCTGATGTCATCCTTAGACGAGAATGTGGTTTACTCGCAAGAAAACGCAACTGGACGCGTACATACATTTTAGTCAACTTCTAAAATGGACCACGTCAATGTGTCATTCCACTTCAATTTTCGTTAACCTTCATCCTTTCGTATATACTTCAGAAATTATAAAATCCCTCACTATTTAAAAATAAAAAGTTAACATACAGAAACTAATGAGTACAAATTCACACATTTTTTAATATAAATTTATTTCAATATTTTTTTTTAAGATTTTCTCAACTACTCTTCATTAGTGATTTGTCCAAATTTTATTATACTGAATCACACACAGTTGAGCCTGTTACTGTTGAATGATACGGGCTAATTTGTTTTTTGCCCGATGCCTAGTTGGTTGGCGAGTTATGTTGCGAGGTGGTTGAACTAGTGTTGGTATCTTGAAATAGTTTGAGGAGACATAGGGTACTTGTGAGGCAATTCAATGCTTAAGTCAATAAGAGTTCAAATATTTATGGGAAGATGATCATCCCTGGGTTTAATGACTCTGTATTTATAGTAGACGAGTACCTTACTTATTCCATCTTAATATGGTGGTGTTTATTTATATTGGTGGAGAGTGATAACCTATACCGGCTACTTTTTGGGCGAGTTACCTATAGTCAGGCTAAGCTCTTGTAGATGTTGTGACGTGCAGGTGCCTATTCGTCAGTCATTGGTTTATATGGGGGTCATGGTGCTCTGAGCAGCTGATGTCACATAGCCCAATTGTCTGAGTAGCTAGTCACGTATGTCAGTTGGTTACAAGATCCTCAAGTTATGTGGGATGAACGTTTTTTCCTCTTCACTAAGTAATGGTCTTTTGGGCTTATTGGGCCTTTTCTCTGGTTGAGCCCTTAATCTCGAATAAAACAATAAATAAGTCCAGGTAGGGAGCAGGGGCAGGGTCCGTAATGATGGCTGAAATGGTAAGTAGCCTGCAAGGGAGAAAGAAAAGATGAAAAGAACGTATCACTAGTTTGATCACTATGCCATTCTCGGCAACGATGTGGTGATAACTGATCAACGAGTTGATCTTTGAATGGATTGGTTTTCTACTGCTTCACCTGCATACCTGATAAAGCAGGGGAGAAGATATTAGCACAATTGAAATGGCTATACGTACAAATCCATTTACGAATAAATATACTTCAATTGGAAATGGCAAATCATTTCAATTTTGTGGTATTTCCCCTGACGGAACTCAGCACCACCTACTCGGGCCAAGCAAATTCAAATGAATGTGCATAGCCTAAAAGGCTATTGTGGCTTATTATATCGTTTTGTGTCCTCCTATGGTAGTAAAAAATACAATTTAATTCACATCTTTTAGAGTTACATCCAATGTTATTAAAATCGCATGTTGTAACACATTGTATGCATCTGATATGTTATCATTACGTATGATATTAAGCGCAATTACAATCACAACAGTTGAATTAAAATATGACTTAACTTTTTCTTTTTGAAAACATAACTTTTTCTACTTAAAATTATTTTTATTTATAAAACAATTTGTAATTATAAATCATACAAATTGTGTAAACATCTAAGTGCATTTAAAATATCATACCACCATTGAGTTCCCATAAAAAACATTGTTTCACTCAACAATGATGATAGTCAATCATACAAGGTGATAATCTCCTACCAACATCGTCCAAACAAAACGGACAACACTTCGTTTGTTTTTCAAACATCTAGGGATAATTCCCACATGAAATCTCAACCTAATAAACAATTCAATAAATACTGACGTCATACTTGTCTATCCAATAGACGTACAAGCCATTCCATTATAATTGTATCAAAATACATAAATGTCCACAGACTACATAAATGGGAACTTAACTAATACAAAACATATGATCAAAGTCCTTTACATTCATCAACAATATGAAAGATATCCAATAACTATGATCATAGGTTAAGTCTTTCCTCCATGCATCAACATTACATACCCTCAAAATAAGACTACATAAACATATGATGCTACAACATCCAAAATAACATATTGAAACATAATTAATCAAAATGCATAAACAGCGACAACGACATGCCAAAAAGCACAATCTACATAGGCCTCCCGCACATAGAAATCCCCGCACCATCAGTGCCTGTACCTGAAAGGGGGTCCCCAAAATATGGGGCGAGATAAACGTCTCTGTAAACTATGGGTCCTTAAAGGTTCCTCCACCTCAAAGTTCACTTCAGGCATACAGTATAAATAGAGTAATCAAAATAATGCAGTATATGCCAATGTCAAGTGTGAAAAAAATTTAAATCCTACTGGCTAGAGAAAATATAATGTATGAATTACGCAATGTCTTGTAATATACCAGTAATAAGAACTCATCATATACCCGGCATAAGGAATTAACCTTCTTATGCCGCACGCAATAACAAATGCCCATAACATGCATTATATCAATTCCAAATGCAACCATATACACCATGTATTAAAACCACTACCCCTCCAGGGCATGGTGGAACAAAAAAAGGATTAACCCTAATATTCGAAAGCTTACCTCTCAAAGCTTCACACACAAGCTTACTTGTACTCCAAGAAAGCTGGTTACCTTCTTCAAATTGCTGGTCTCCCAATACAATGTCCCTTCGTTTAAACCTATAGTAGAAACCAATACAAACCAACACCAGGTCATATTTCAAGCATTTACCACAAAACTTGAACACTTTAATAAACCCTTATATTTTTAATATGCCAATCAAGTTAGTTTAACTTCATTACTTTCATATCACAATATCACTTAACAATTTTTCATGCAAATATATGTCAAAACAACATGTCATTACTAATGATCCCTAATTGTCAAAGAAGGACCACTTGTTGCCATCTTTTCTAAACCAAGGAAAAATATATTTTTACACCTTGGTTACACTTGGATTCACACCAAGACAAGCTTCCAATTCTCATTTAAATTTTAGAAAACTTCTAACATGATTTCCCTTGGGTTGGCCGAAACCTATACATAGGATTTCATGGCGTTTCTATGTTTTCCAATGCCTAGAGATGCATTATGGTACATTTCACCAACCAACCTACACTAACCATTTTCATAGCAAAGCTAACAAGCTCTCAACATTCTTTTTCCACTTATTAGCCGAAATGGCCATACAAGGTGTTCATGACACTTTCGTGCTTCCAAATGATCAATCATTCAATCTATGCATTACACATTTAAGAAGTCATCAATCATCATGTGACACAACATTTAGACAATTTCACCCTAGGATTCCTTATGATGGCCAAAACATAGGCCAGGACAATCCATGAGATTTGTCAACTTCCATCAACACCTACATGATTCATTTAACTTCAACATATCTAAGAAAGTCATAGCATCATTGAAATATCGTTGAACACATTTAAACCATGTTTTCCCTCTCATGGCTGAAACCTAGGCTAGGAATTTTCATGAATTTTACAAGCTTCATAAAGCCATTATATGGTTAATACACAATATAGTGATCAAGGATCAACAATCCACATTCAAATAAAATTACACAATATTCCTACACACTCTTCCTAAGAGATCATAAACAACGCCTTTTATGTTTTCTTGACTTCCAATTGGTTTAATCAACATTACTCACATGAATAGACATATTACAACATCAAAGCATACAACCACTTACACTCTTCATCATAAAAATCATAAAGCACTTACTCTCTATGTCGATTTTCCAACAAAACTCCTTCCATCGTGCCTTCCAATGGTATTTCTTCATTCACCACTTCCAGGAACAATATTTAAACTACAATATAACACAATCACCCATTACAACCCGTCCAAACATCAAATTTTGGATTACTATTCATATAGAACCTAAAATTTCCATTTTTTCATGAAAATAAGAAAATAGGGGTGATTTCTTACCACAATGCACCCAAGAATGAAGAGGAAAGCTCACTTTAAGCTATTATGGACTTTAACTCATTCAAAACCCCATTTTTCCCATGAAACCCAGAATCTTAGTGGAAGAAGATCTCTCTCTACAGCGAACCCCGCATGAAAATATGGGTACCAATGTGTTATTCTCAAAATTTCTCACGAGCTACGCTTTGGAATCACTTGATTTGGAGGTGTGTAGCTCAAGATATGGCTTGTGAAATTTTTCACTCAAAACTCTCTTTCTCCTCTCACGGATGGAATGGTAGGAAAAGGAGGAATAATGTCTTGAATGTCTCTCTCTTCTTTTTCTTAAGTTACGTAAGTGGGTAATATACCTTGGTCAATCCACAAAACATATAACTTTCTTCTATACGCATCAAATTGTAACATCGACCGCTCCTATAATTTTTCCCATTCTTGTGATCTAAAACGTATGCAAGATCATTTTCTTCGATTTATCAAGATCATCATTTAAGCTTGTGAAATCGGTGGGATCATAAGAACCTACAATTTTTGCGATTTAATCGATTGTGAAAAAAACCCACATCCAAAAATTTAACCCAAGATCCAAAAAACTTACCCACAACCCAAATCATAAAAAAGCCCACATCCAGAAGTGTTTGACGGTGGTGGGACTGGTCTGCGTTTGACGATGCGCACACGCTCGTCAGTGGCGGGATTGAACTGCACTTGAAGAGACTAAACTTACCCACGACCTAAATCACAAAAAAATCCACATCTAGAAAACTTACCCACGACCCAAACAATGGCAGGAGTGGTCTGTGCTTCACGGTGCAATAGTAACTTTCTCGTCTCTTGCATGTGCATTTCTGAAATTGTGAGAGCAATCCTCTTTTTCCTACCAATGAGTGCCATTGTGGTTCACACGTTGAGTCGTGGGACTTGTATAGGACTATAGCTGCACTTTTTATTTTTTAATATTGGGTTTGTTTAATATTATTTGAATATTGAGTTCATCTTTTTAAAAAAAAAAATTGTTTGTACATCCCCTACTAAATATTAATTATGCCTTTTGGTTTTTTTTTAAAGGAGACAATTATACTTACTACCATTTTAGCCTTACTACTCTTACTTTATGATTGGTTACTGTTGGATCAATAAGATATCAATGGTTCAAAAATAGGGAAAAAATAATCATTGTTGGTTTTAAATTGATCCAACGTTAACCAATAAGATAATAAGAGTAGTAAGGCTAATATAGTAGTAAGTATAACATTTCTCTTTTAAATTATTAAATGTTTACAATTGAATAGCTTAATATATATATATATATATAAGATAAAATCATTTATGCAGCCGTTTTATGTACAACAACGACAGGTGTATGGTTATGATTCCCCACATTTAATGTTTTCATCTTTTGTATGGTTATGATTCATCGCATTTAATGCTTTCACCTATATATATATAGCAAATATTTGATTGTTGCACGTACAATAGCTGCATAAATGTAAACCCCCTATATATATAATTTTTTTTAATTAAAATAAGGAATATAAATACTTAATATATTATTTTTATAATTATAATTAAAAATATACAATCTTACGATCCGTGTCGATACTATGATTTATGATTTTTTTTCACTATTTTTCAATCTTAGATAAGATCTTGATCTTAACAACCCGGTTAGATCATCTCACATTGATCTTAGAATCAAAATATGGGTATAATAAAGATGAGGCGAAGCTATTTATATTTAGATAACTAAATGTATACATACTAAATGATATTTGTAATATATATAGATATCTATATCATTTAGCACATAAGTTAATATATATTTAATTTTAATCATTAATTATATTTATATTTAATGATTCTAATTTTTTTTTCTTTTTTTTTGGAGGTTACAAAGAATTGAACACAACACCCTACACTACATACACTCCTAACACACACCCCACACCACTAGGCTAACCCTAGTGGTGCATTTTTAATTTTCCACTTTTATATATATATATATATATATATATATATATATATATATATATAAAATTTACATTTCTGCCGCTGCTGTACGTGCAACAATCAAATACCTGCCACGTATATACTTGAAAGTATTAAATGTGGAGAATCATAACATACAAAGGATGAGAGCATTAAATGTGGGGAATCATAATCATACACATGTCGTTGTTGTACATAAAGTGGTTGCAGAAATGATTTTACCGTATATATATATATATATATATATATATATATACACTAAACAAAATTATATTTTCTAACATACTCAAAAACAATCACAATACTCTGGCATGTTTGGTGCATAGTATACGATAATGTCTGATAGTATAAGACATGATATTATAAGGCTTGATTGTATAAGACCTGATTAAATTTTATTATTATCTAGCATTTGATATGATATTGTATAAGATAATATCATTAAGTGTTTAGTAATGCACTGTATAATAATAGACGGGATAAAAATAAATATTTTTGATAAAATACCATTTAATAAAGAATTTATATAATTCTTCTAAATACCTCATATGATATTAATTTTTACAAAATATATTGTTTAGAGTGTCCAAAAAATAAAATAATTTTTATAAAAATAAAATTTTCCAATATTTTAAAAATTTATATATTAAAAAAACTTTATTTAAATATTAATTTATTAAAATAATATATTAATTTTTGAGAATTGCACTGGTCATTTATATTAATACATCAACACCTTATGAAGTCTAATCTCATCCCCTTAGGCCTATTTAACTTATACACCATTTTGACGTATAAAGGGATTCTGCTGTAAAAACTTATACTATACGATGATCACACCAAATAATTAAAAATGTCATAACATATGAGATAAATTTATATTATCATGTCTTATATATCACACCAAAGAGGCTCTTAGTGTGCATTTGTATGAACTTTTTTCTTAGAGAAGTTGCTTTTTTTATATGAAAAAAAGGCCTTTTGAAGAATTTCGTGTATTTAGATAACAACTTTTAGAAAATATATAATTTAAAATAAAATAAAATAAATATTTTTATATTTATTTCTGAAAAAAAAACAGAAGTTAAAAATTAAATAATTTAAAAAAATTAATTTTACCCCAATCCCACTACAAACACTACACTTTACTATCATCACTACTATACATATCGAGTAATTTCATATATAAAATGTGCTTATTAATTTTAGCATCTAAATAAATTTTTTATTTAATTTTTTTAAATATTCATCCAAACATAAAATAACTTTAACTTAAAAAAAATACAATCTAAAAGAAAAAGCAATAAAAAGTCATTTAAAGAAAAAAAAACACTCATCCAAACATGTCATTAATTTACTTATTACCTACCATATATAAGACAATCAATGACTACGAATCGAAGGTGCCGAAAGAATAAGTAATTAACCTATGGGGTCCTAAAGTTAAAAATTAATCAAAGCTATTAAATAAAAGTTTAACATTTACGTTTTTGCCAAAAAAAATTTCATTTATATTTACATAAAAATGAGTGAATTTCATTAAATTTTTTTCTCTCTTTTTTTTTAAAATGGGGTTCTTTTATTTTAATGAGAGTGTGACAGAAAAAATATTGCTGCAATAAAAGCAGAAATATTTTTTCCATTAAATAAGAGAGATTTTGAAAATGATTGGGTAATTATTGACGACATTAATCTCTGTACTGGATGACCAGGATGGGGCCTATGGGTCATAGAGATGTCAATTCTTGACTCGACAAGCAATCATGACGTAAAAATTTGTGTTCGGGTTAATCAATTTTAAATTTGTGTGGTATTCATGTTGGCAAAATATGACACGTAGAAATTCGTGCATGTCGTGTGTCAACATACAAACACATATTTGACCAGCATTTTTTTAGCTATTTACCATTTTGACCATTTCGTGTCGTGTCGTATTAATTCGTACAAAAAAATGATTCGTGTTGGTGTCAATAACTTATAATTTTTAATTTACATGTTATCCATGTTGTATGGTATCAACGCTTAGAATTTGCGAGTCATGTTACTGTTGAATAGTGGCAGAGCCAGCATAGCAATTCAGTCCGGGCCAAATAAATTTAGTCCAGGCCACGGACCCACGGTTATTTAGCCACGCTTAAACGTGGCTAATATTTTTAAAATAAGCCTGAAAACTAGCCACGCTTCTTTAGCCACGTTGAAACTGTGGCTAATTTTTGAAATTAGCCTCGGTCAATGCCTCTCCCTGTTCCAACGTGGCTCCGCCATTGCTATTAAAGATTTTGACAGAAATAAAATTTTATGTCAATATTTATGTTAATTTATTCATATCGTATAACGTGGAATAGGTAATGAGCTTTTAGCATATCCAAAAAATGTGTACTGTATTTACAAAAAGAAAATGTGTACTGAATGTACAAAAAATAAAAATGTGTACTGAACTTTCAGGGCCGTTAAAGATATTACATATATTAGCAAAAATTTACTTTAAAAAAAAATTTAGCAAGAATTTGAAAGTAACTATGGACAGATAGGTTAAAAATAGCTGTTTGACTCCTCTGATGGGATTTTTTTTTTTAATATTAAAGGAGTATGACTTTGGTACTCCCCTTTACTTAAAAAGAAAAAAATTTGAGATCTAAAGAGAAATAAAGGTAAAAATATTGATTTAAATGGAATAAAATGTTTTCTTTTTAAGAAAGGGAAGTTTCGAAGTTGATACCCGTAGTATTTAAAAAGCACTCCCCTGCCAATGCTCGTAACCAAGTGCACAGAAAAGTAATCCTCCACAATTTTATGAACATTTTTGTAAGATTTAATTTATATATCACGTGTAATTATAGAATAATTGGTATATTAGAATTGATTATACACTCACTAGATTATAATTGTATTCAGTAATTTTTTGATTGGAAAAGTTCATAAATCCCGTTGTACTTTATTTTCTGATCACTTATATTCCTATGTTTTTTTTTTATATATAAAATATCTCCTTGTGAATTTTTTTCCATCTAAGTTTACTTTTAATATTGTTAATAATTAAACTAAATTATCTATTTATCCTTATTTTAAGTTTGGATTTTTATTTATCAAAAATAAAATTTGACCCTAAAAATATAAATATTGGCAAATCTATTATTGATTAAAATAAACAACACGTAGTCTATCAAAAAATAAAAAATAAACAACACGTAACAAATAGAAGAACGATAGTTGTTGGAAGGACGGCCAGGAGAATTTTTAGGTGGAGGCAATTTATAGCTCTATCTGCACGTTGTATTTATCATTTTTTTTATTTTTAAACTAAAAATATGAGAAGGGAAATAATTGTTTTTTCTTTTTTCTCGTGTAATGGGACGATGTTCCAAATTATATATTATACCATAAACTTGTCAACATATTTGGCGAGGAAAAGTTGAATAGGAATTGGGTCCACAAGTTATAAGGAAACATTTTAGGGCTTTGCGGTAGTCATGTTCCAGGAATCCCATTTTTATATATTTTTTTATTAAGTTGTTTTTTTTTCAAAAAAAAATTTATATCGGAGGGCCCACAAATATTGTGTCAGTGACATAATGTAACATTTATCCTGTGACATAATGCTTCTATTACCCAACATTTTAAATACTAACTCGGTACATTCGTTTATTAATTAGGGATAAAACCTATTATGCACGAATACTGACACGTGTCACGAGACACGATACGTCGACACGTTAATTCTAAAAAAAAAATATTTTGACACGTTAGGATACGTTTTGATATTAAATAATATTTTTAATATATATAATACAATTTATATTTAATAGTTATAACAGTCCATAATAAGTCCTATAACCAATCAAATATTAAAATTTCATAACATAAATATAAACAAAAATAATTTTTCGTACCTTGTTAATTTTTCATGTCAAATTTTATAACAGAAAAATTGATTTATAAATGATTTTTTTATTTTTAGTTAATAAAATAAAATTAAGACTAAAAAAAAACGTGTCCGAGCGTTGACCACGTGTCCGAAAAAGTTGATTGCATGTCGGAAAAACGTGTCGAAGAGTTGATCACGTGTCCCAAAATATTGACCGCGTGTCGGACACTTGTCCGACACGCTATTTTTTTTTAAAAAAAAAGACATGTCCGGGTTTGCTAGGATAAGAGTGTAAATCGATTAGATCGGTCTATAAGAGTCTTTTGCCTAGCTTATATTATATCAGACTTGACATATTACAAATAGTTAAATATAACAAATCTAGGCTTTTAAAAAGTAAAATTAGAAAGAAAGCAATAGGCTTTTTTGTACTTGTTGGGCTATAAGCCTATAGACCGACCTATATCATATTATGTATTTTAAATAAAATAAATAAAATTAGTATTTTAATAATTTTGAATAATAAATTGATATTATTTTAATTATTTTTTAATTATTGAAAGTTTAACGGCTATGATTTTTAATTTTTAAATATAAGTCAGGTCATGTTTTGTAATTTGGGCCTATACAGGCTAACATGTAAGGCTAGATTAATTTTTATTTTACACATGCCTAGTCTATTTATATCCTTAATTGGAGAAATTTTTTGGGATATAAAAGGGGAAAAACAAGGGTTAAAAAGGAAAAAAAAATCCTTTTTAGTAAAAGAGTAGCTTCAACAGGAGATTATTTATTGTGATCTGGGATCACCATTTTTTAGGTGGTCCTTTAGTGTAAATGAAAGGGTAAAGTTGGAAAAGAGAGAAAATAACATGGATAAAAATGGAAAGAAAAAATTGATGTTGTAATAGAGAGCACCAGATCATGGGGTGATCCTGGAGCACAAATTTTTTTTCCATACAACAGATGTGCCGAAAGTTTGCTCCAAGATATAATTGTATTTACATCACCCTAAGTAATTTCAGTGTTTAAGAATTCGATCTGGCTATCGACTCGGTCGAGGTCAAGGGTCATTGGTTCAACCGGGGGTCACAATGTCATTTCACTTACTCAGTATTATACATTAAAAAAATATAAATATATATCTTATATGAAAAATTAAAAAAATCAAACCACCAATCATTAAAGATTCAAAATATACTTAACAAATTCAACCAATTTCATTCACAAGTGAATATTACACAAGCTAATCAAAGCATCAAAGTATAAAACACATATTTCAATGGAGTTAATGAAAAGTTATATAATCAAAATTAGAACCTCTTTGTCATTGTCACACACCTACAATAGCATGTGAAAGGAGATTCTTTGATTTAGAGAAGAAGAAAAACGATTCAGATTTTAAATCTAAATCTAAGCAGCGAGTTTTTTTTTTATATACACCAAATGATGTTTTTTTATATATAATTTTCTTTTTTAAATACAGTGACCCCTTGGAGTCACGTGTTTAGTCAAGAGACTTTGAGAGTTAGAAAGATTAACATGTATGTAAAGTTTAACTACCAAGTCCAATTCTCAAGGAAAAAAAAATGTTCAATGACCCAACAAGATCCACCCAGAGTGGTACACAGTTTTAAAACACTGTATAATTCTGGACCAGAATTGAATGCAACAAATTGAATTGGAATCGTATTATTAGCTCAATATGTTAGAGGCAGGAGAGGGACAAGAAGATTAAATGCTGTGTAGCAGGCTATAGCTGTAGTTAAGGAAAGGAAAGATACTCTCTTGAATTACTTATTTATAAAATTAGGGATAAAATGGACAGCCTAATTCAATTACTAACGATTAAAAGTATATTTGGATGAAATAAAATTATAGAAAATAATTAATAAATAAAAAATATAAGGGTATAAGTGATAAAAAAAATAAACCCGTGGGGTATTTATGAGAGTATTTATGAACTTTTCCTTTTTTTTAATTACTGGGTTTACTCGTCTATTTTTCATATCCTAACGCAACTTTTGATTGGTAAAGTTCTTGTAATTAGGAGTAGATGGAGGACATATTCTATATATCTGAACATTTACCGTTTATGAGAATAGATTATAATTAATTAATTAATAAACAGAGTGCTATATCATTAATTTTTAATTATAAATTAATTAATTTTTAATTGTATTTATATCTTGTTATTGGATCAAAATTATTAATTATTTAATAGTTAATTTGGCCCATTAATTTTGACCCAATAAATTATAACCGTTTCTGAACGAAAATCAACAATTAAGGTCTAAAATAATATAAACTTATATCCTTTAAAAAGATAGATATTTTTCCTATATATATATATATATATATATACACACACGCGAGCCCTACTCAACCAAATCTCTTTCCGTATAATGCGGTTAAATCATAAATGTTTACTTAACATATATCTATCGCATGTGAACAACCGGTAGATAAATGTTTTTTATTATAACCACTTTATTTAACAGTGAAGATCGTTCTTTTTTTTGATCTGGATGGGCTTTCCTCTTTTGCCTCTGTGATAACTCCACATTGATTGAACTTGTTGAAGTCTTCAGCTACTTTCCTTTTTTGGTCTGCTTCTGCTTTATTTTCTGTTTCCGTTTTCTCTGTTTGTTTTGCTCTTTTATTGTACCAATATATATATATATATATATATATACGAATTTTATTAATCTCATGTTAAAGGAGATAATTATCTTATGTCATAGAGACAAATTAATGGGCTTCACTACTTAAAAAAAAAGACACAGCGAAAAGTGTGTAGGAAAAAAAACTTAAGTCATATGATATAAGAATAATTTTTTCCTTATATATATTGCACTGTGTACGGATAAAAGGTCCCGTCCCAGTGTCACACAATCTATGACCAGACACCCCGTTGCGTGGAGGGCCCCTTAATCTTATGACTTACGAGCGATTTCTAGGCATTGTTTTGAAAAAAATAATTCAATAGTCCTGTGCATCCCCAATTTAAATTAAAAAATTATTAATCAAACTACATTTTATTTATTTATTTATTATGTTTTTTAGCAGATAAAAGTTTAGACTAAAAAAATATACCCTCCATGCAAGATATAGAAAGAGCATGGCGGGATTATATATTACCAACAAAAAAAAAAAAAAAACTCATGGTCAACTATCTCATCTGTGCTAACCTTCATTAATAAAAAAATAAATATTTCCTACCATATATATATATATATATATATATATATATATATATATATATATATATTACATGAGTACCGGTTTTTATTATTATTATTATTATTTTATTAAGTAATAACATGTTGGACTATTAATTGTTTTTCTGAAATAACTTAATATAAACAGACTAAGAGGTAATTGTTTTTGGGTCACGTTAATATATATATATATATATATATATATATATATATATATATATATAATATAAAGTTTATTTTTTTGAAGAATATAACTTTGTATTATTCTAGATGAAACGATGTCATTTTGGTGTATAATTGATAAATTTTTTATATTTTCTCTCCTCCTTAAAATTAGAAAGAAAAAAAGTGAAGGAGATAAAATATAAAAAATTATTAATTATGCGTTAAAATGACGTCGTTTAATTTAAATTGACACAAATTTATATTTTTTAAAATAATAAATATTTTTTTATATATATATATATATATATATATATATATATATATTTCGTGATATACCGTTCCTTCATGTTATTTAGTGTTTACTAATATAAAGAAAATGAAATAATTATAATGAACTTTACTGTATTTGTGCAAGATCCGTTAAACGAAACAGTTATATTAAATACTATGTACCTAAAATTCATTAAAGTGCTCGAGATCCCCCTAGCATCTATATATAAAAAATGTAAATTACATTTATACATAATTAATGAGTATAATGGAAATCAATTACATAAGTACAGTGTCAATTTTTTTAATTTGACATGTGTGAATTAATACTGTCACTGACACGAGAAAAGTCAATATGATCAGGAGAAAAAGACTTCACATGGTGATTTGCATTTGCAAGGAGAGACAAAGCAAGTGGTCCATTCTATAATGTGTAGTACCCTGTGTGAAAGTGGGCCACTCTCTCTCCAACTTGTGTCGGTGCTATATCATACGGTCCGGCCTAATTGAACCCGCGTGAAAGTTGGACGATTCTCTCTCTCTCCAATTTGCAAGCGTATTTTCTGCAGTACAGGCACACCAAATATTAGCTGTGATCATAGGTTGAGATTCTACTTAAAATTGAAAGGAGGATTAAAAATCATAAAACGTAAAATCCTAACGTAAAAAAAATCATAAAAAATTGTAAAAACTTAAAAGCGTTTAAAATTTTGATAAAATTATTTTGATTAAAAAAAATCTTAAAATCATAAGATCGCAGATTTAAATCGAAATTTTAACTAGAACAGGTGTGATAATATATATGCACTATATATTATCGGTAATGTATAATGTAAAATATAATTTTTTTTCAAGTATATTAGGAGCCAATATGACGCGCTCCTATAGGTTCATTGTATCTACTCTCATAATATACTAGATTTTTTGCCAATTTGCGTGGGCGTTATATCATACGATACACCTTAATGTGTACCTGTGTGAAAGTGAATCACTTTTTGACGTCGAAAACATATAGAAAAGTTAGTTAAATAGAAAATCAGAATTACAAAAAAGAGTAACCCTTAGAATTTCAAGAGCTCGGAAGACAGATATTTAAACCGAAAACTTGAGCGGACATTTTGGACAAGAAAATCAAGTTTTGGAGTGACTATTTGTGCAAGCGCTGAACAAGAAAAATCAAAAAATGGAGCGACAACTCGTGTGGGCATATAGCGAGAAAATTCAAATTTTGAAATGACAACTTGTAGAGGCGCAGAGCATGAAGATCCAAGATTTGGAGCAGCGACTTGTGCGAATAAAGTTAAGCATTCGATCCGAAGAGGAAATGAAATTAAAGGACACATATGATGACGAAAAGAATGACATCAATCTTTTGGGGATTATAAACTTGGACGAAATTGGGAAGTATGACTTGGAGATCAATTCACCTTTCAAGATATTGAGATGCAACTCAATATTCTTAACTTTGATATCTATGATCATAACACAGATTATGATAATTATCCAATTTATGATGATTATCTGATTTATGATGATTATCGATCTTATGATAAAAATTCATTTTATAATGACAATCTAATCTATGATAAATCTGATGATGAAGATCTAAACGAGATGGAATTATCATTTGAGTTTCTACCTCAAGAGATTGATATCAGTGAAGACGATGAAGATTCGAAGATGAACTTTTCCTAGCAGGGGAGAATGATGAATTTATAGTTGACTCATTATACATGACCCAATCATTGATTCAAAAAGCTCAGAGTAAACCAGAATTGCGACCCAATAAGTATGATCCAATTGTTAAAAGAAATAGTAATTTAAAATATAACAAATACACGATCAAATTCAAGTCCAAATAAAATTGTGATTTGTTTGGCAAATAAAGAAAAGTAACATATTTGACATGAGATATAAGATTTGAGATGTGTTTTGAATGATTTACTTATGATTAGTTATTTATTTTTAGAAGTTAATTATCATTATATTTATTTTAAAAAATTTCCTTATTTTTAGTAGTTGATTTTTTTTTTTGGTAATAGAATTTGAGAAACGGATTAATCTTTTATTGTATCATAACTTTCACACCCTTTCCAATTTGTGTGTTATATCATATATGGCAGTGTTTTAACTTTGTTATTTTTTTAAGTAAACTCAAAATGTACCCGCCTCGTAAGACTAGACTAATCATTTCGTGGATTGGAGTAAGAAAATTTTCATCAGTAATCTTAAAATATTTTTCAAAGAAATAGAACCATAACTTCATCACTCTTGAATTGCCGTCCACTTAACAAATAACAAGTGAGTTACAGCTTGGGGTTATTAGTGTCAAATGTCAACCACATATTCGTACATCGTGCACATCTCTCGTGGTTATAACTAAAGCGCCCTCTGCAACTACTCAAACAAACCAACCAACGGTAACCTTCTATTTATGCATAGCATTTGCAGCACCAAACACAGCCCAAAGGAAAACTCTATCCCAATTCAGGAACACAATGTTCTCCTACTCGTTCAGTCTCCCTATTTCCTTCGAGAGTACTCTAACTCCTCCAAGGACCAACCCTTCTCCCTCTCCCTATTCCCGTGAATATTCTTATTCCCATTTCCAAACACGCCGGTTCCCTTCGCAGCCTCTTTCCATTACCAAACGCGGCACAGCCACTCCTCCTCCAAACGTGGCACTTCGGGACGACGCAAACTACCTCGCCGGAGAGGAGCCGATTCCGACGGAGCTACTGCCGGAGCTGATGCCGAAACATGTGGCGGTGATTATGGATGGGAATGGGAGGTGGGCGAAGCTGAGGGGGATGCCGCCGTCAGCGGGTCACGAAGCCGGTGTGCAGTCACTGAGAAAGCTCTTGAGGTTGTGCTGCAGCTGGGGGATAAAAGTTCTCACGGTTTTTGCCTTTTCCACTGATAACTGGGTTCGCCCAAAGGTCATTCATGTCTTTTCCTTTGAAGAGTACTTTCGCTTTTGTTTTAATTGTTGGTTTTGCTTGATATTGATTTGTGATGATGCTGCAGATCGAGGTTGATTTTTTGTTGAGTCTATTTGAAAGAACAATAAACTCCCAAGTTGAAGTTTTTAAGAGGTACTCAACTGCCAACTACTTTGCGGAAATTGATTGTGTCCTACTATCACGTGGATCCCATCATTTTTTATTTTAAAGTGGTGGAGTCTACATTGATTATGTCTATATCATGACACAACTAATTTTCTACAACATAATATATCTATTTTTCATAATTATTTGGGGAAAGTAACTTTTTGATATCCCTATATTTTTATTAGATTTAATATTTTTTAAAAATAATATTATCTCATATATACATAAAAATATAGAGTGTTTATATTTTTTTTCTCTATTTTCTTAACATTATCTCATGTGAGTTTTATACACTTTTATAATATGAAAAATATCAAATTCATTTTTTATTACTCATTAAATAAATGATATTATTGTGTGTCATTCGAAATAAATCATAACAAAAAGAGTATTATTTACAAGAGAAATTATATTTTTATATTACATGAGATTCGTTTTTCATGTTAGATTCACGTAAAAAAACATATCTTTTTCTTTTTTAAATTTTTTTGATGAACCTCATTTTATTTATGTAACAATGTAAGATAATTCCTCTGAAGTAAAACCGTATTTACAATGGGTCATCTATATTCCTCATCAAATGTCTAATAATATAAAAATTATCCTTTTGACTGAATTATTTGCGCTGTCCCTCTAAATGAAGGAAAAAACGAGGAGTCTTTGATTTCCCTTTCTTCCTAACGTGTGGTACTATTCAACGGGGAGGGTAAGGTTCCATTTTGTTTTTCTTTGCGGTATGATTGGTAGAGAGTTGAGACGTAGTGTATTTACCCTCTTCCTGAATGGAGTACTCTGATGGTGACACTTGACATCCTGACTGTTGTGACTTGTGATCATAAGGCACTAAGCTCTAGGGCCAGAGATTTTTCTAATGTAGACCCGGTGCACTATTTTTAAGGTGCACCTTTTTCTAAAAAAAAAAAACAAATTTCACTTAATTTTTTTTTAAATTCTCTGTCCGTCCTTTTTTTTTCAATTTTAAGACAGACACTTTGAAGCTCCTGTCTATATTAAATAAGCTCCTAGGGCGAGCTCATATGGCCCCTACAAAATCATATTCATCTTTTTATTTTATTTTGATTTTTCTTATATCAACATATCTTCTGTATTTTACATGGTCTTCTTTTAATCCTTTTTCTTTTCATCTTCTCTCTCTTCTTTATTTTCTTTATTTTTTTTCCCTTCTTTTCCTTTATTTTTTTCCTTCCCCATCTTTTTTTCTCTTATTTGTTTTTTTTTTATTTTTTAAACTTTTTTTTTTTACTTTTATATTTATATATATGAGATAAGATATACTTACCATCAAAAAAATTTATCACTTTTACAACCAATTTAATCATCGTTGATTTCGGTCAATTTAACGATTATAATTGATTGAAAATTAATAATTAATTAATAAATACGACTCAATAATTTCTAATAAATTATAACCATTACATTAACAAAAATTAATGGTAATTAAATTAGTTGTAAACTTTTTTGATAATAAATATATTCTTTTCTTACATATATATATATATATATATATATTATGATTTTATTTTTACCTCTTAATATTTTTCATTTGGATTCATCTTCACTGACTTCAATTAATTTGAAATAAAAATATTATTGATGTTAATGTTATTGAACAGATCTTCCTTGCTTCTGTTACAGGGAAGGAATTCGAATATCTGTGATTGGAGATTCATCAAAGCTACCAAAGTCTCTAAAGAGAATGATACTTAATGCAGAGGAGATGACGAAGGATAATTCGAGACTACAACTCATTGTGGCACTTAGCTACAGTGGGAAATATGATGTTGTCCAAGCATGTAAAAGTGTGGCTAAGAAAGTCAAAGATGGCCTCGTTCAATTGGAAGACATCAATGAAAACATTTTTGAACAGGAACTGGAAACTAACTGTACTCAGTTTCCTAACCCTGATCTGCTTATAAGGACTAGTGGCGAACTTAGGGTTAGTAACTTCTTGTTATGGCAATTGGCCTACACTGAACTGGTCTTTAATGGAAAACACTGGCCAGATTTTGGGAAGGATGAGTTTGTAGAGGCATTAAGTTCATTTCAGAAGAGACAGAGACGCTTTGGTGGACGGCATTCATAATCATCTCTGTTTGCAATGTGGTGCATTTATATCATATGCATTAAATTGATAAGCAACATAAATATTAGTAGCTGCCTAGCTGGTCATGTTTTAGGCATAAGAAAAGTATGCAAGGCTTGCAGAGTTGTTTATTTATTTATTTTTTATCTGGGTGAACAAATTTGTTGACAGACATTTGGAGAAAGAGATATCTGATATTGTATTATGCAGTGTTAGAAGAAGCAATAACATAGAGTATACGTAGAAATAACAGTTGTGAGCAAAAATGTAAAATCGTAAAACATAAACGAAACGGAAGAATTTATTACCTACCATATACATCCAACATATATTTATAGTTATCAAAACCATTATGAAGGAGCCATGAATAATGATTAGAATATATAATAAAAAGATGGAATATAGAATATAAATCAAAGTTGAATGGAAATAAATCACAATATACATAATCACTTAATATAAATAATAATATCTACGGAAATGAAACTAAGAAGCGAACCAAATAATAAAATATATAAAATATAAAGTGGGTGAAATATATACCAAAAAATAATAATAAAATAAAGGAAATAGTATGTAGATGGACAAAAGATTGGATCTTAGGAAGATGGTTTAACAAAGGAGCAAAACAAATAATAAAATAAGAGTTAGGTGGGATATGTAATATCTAACTTTCTAGCTTAAGTTAGTAGGTGCCATCGTGCACCAAAAAAAAAAACAATAAAAAACAATAATAAAATAAAAGAATGGTATGTAGATGGAGCGGAAGGTTGAAAATAAGCATTTTTTTAGGCAGAGATTTGTAATGTCCTCGCTCTTGCTGTGACGGTTCTTCTAGTTTCCTTTGCGGCGGAGCCACCCCTTGTCGCAATATAGATCTGGAGACCACGATCGCGCTGCTTGTAAAGTGGTTCCGCCGACGATGGTTTCAGCAGTTGTAGACGATTGAGCAGAAACTCTAGCGGTGGCTCGGGGTTGTGGTCGTCGTGGGTGTCAGATATGGGTGAGCTATTGTACATAATAACCCACGGAGATAGAGATGAGCCCTTACTTCTATTTCTTTTTTTTTTTGTTTTAGTACTGAGTCCACTGAGTGGACTCGCTGAGTTAACTTGTCATTTCAACCAAATCAGCTCATTTTATGTTTCTATTACCATTTCACATGTTTTCCCTCCTAAAAAATGTAAACTCGTCCATTTTTACAAGTTGAAACTACGATTTAATAACAATGAGAAGAAATGTGAATTTTAAGAGAGCATTCATGGTATACTTGTGTACCTACGAATTCTATTAAAAAATTAACTCTTGGATTATAAATTTTTTTTATCTCTTTTAAGTACATGAATCATAAAATACAGAGTAAACACCCTTTTTAGTCCTTGGCAATATCTACGAAGTCCTTTTCAGTCCCTGGCAATAAAAAAGGACCAAATTGGTCCCTGAAAGTACAAGAAAAGGGTCACTCTACATATTTGAGAGTTGACATAAGGACTAACATGACCCTTTTTTGGTAATTTCAGAGACCAATTTAATCCTTTTTTATTATAAACATTGACATAGATTAAAAAAGATGTTTACTCCAAAATATATCCAATTTTAATTGGCTTATCGCACCGAATCAGCGATAAAATGGAAGTATCATAAATTTTTCGGAGTTTTAGAGATTGCATTATTTTCAAGAACGGTAACAACAGTTTTAGGAAATCATATGTACCGGTAGCAAGAACAAATAATAAAATTTCCACTCAACAAAAGTTGTTCCTGTTAAGCCTCTTATTTGTGCAATATTATTAGGGGAGCATATTTCTCACATTATTTGTTGCAAAATATAAGAAGATAGGTGGAACCTATTAAGAAGAAGAACGATAAAGAAAAAAAAAATTCACATACTTTTTATGTGTACATCAGATAAAATTATTTCATGCAAAATATAAGAAGGTGGGTGAAACTTACTAAGGAGTGGAGAGAAAAAAATAAAATAAATTTCACCCACTTTTTGTATATGCATGCATAGACAAAATTGTCCTTAATTTTCTATATCGTTATCCTCTTTCACTAGCTGTAATAAATTTGAAATCTTTCTTTTTCTTGATATACTCTTTCAATGTACCAAGTGGTCTCTCCAATTGGATAGTTCAAGCATAAAATTCAAAGGCAGGTTTCATTTCCTTTATAAAATAATTGTATTATGTAAATTTCAAGTAGTCTTTTATTTCATTTGTTAACATGACAAATATAGTAGTCTAAAATAATAGATTTTCTCTGCCATTTCATACTCAACAGTTATTGATCTTTTCTATTTTCCTTCTCAGTCTCTTGATTACATTATATACAAAATAAAAGGATTTTTTTTTTAATTTGGATCGTAATTTAGTTTTGGGAGAAAGATTGCACCAGCATCCCTTATTTCTTTTTTTTTTTAATTACTTAACTTCCTATGATTTTTTCCCATCTAAGTCTATCCTTATATTCTTAGAAACTTAATTAATTAATTAATTTTACCATCTTAAGAGAAGAAAATAAACTGAGGACAAAAATAAAGAATAAAGCCAAATATATTTGAAACTTACAACCATTGTTGTTAAAATCTCGATTTATCACTACGATTTTACGTTTTTATGATTTTTTTCATCAAAACGATTTTACTAATATTCCAAGGGAAAACTTTTTCTCATGTTGCATGAGAATTCAACTCTCATGTTAGTGACCCTTCGATTTGCGTGCAAAATTTTTCTTTTCTTTTCTTTTTTTAATAAATATGGGGCCCACCACTAGTTGAGTCACAACATGAGAATTGAATTCTCATGCAACATGAGAAAATCAAATCCCATATTCCAAACGCTTTTACGATTTTTTACATTACGATTTTACGTTTTACGATTTTATAAAAATAGAAATATAGAAGAACTGGAAGAAAAAAATAAAAATAGAAGAAAAAAATGATGTAAAACTTCATAGGTGCAATTTGGGGGAGAAATTTTGTAAATATTATAATTTAGAGAGCACTCATTCACTTTAGTTTGATGTTAAAAGATAAAAAAAACGTTGAAATAATTTTATTTTTCGTATTTTTTGGCAAGTGGTGCAACTTCATAGGGTCCTTTTGTTGTGAGAAGTAATATGATGACATGTTTGTTTATCTTATGCTTATGATAATTTTGGTAAATAAGCTACTTTTTCTACAATAATTTCAGGAAGTATGTATAGATTTTCAGGGGAAAGTTATAATTACAACCTATTTTCGTTTACAACCTCTTACAACCATATCTTAACCATTGATTTTCGTCAATCAACGGTTATCATTTATTGTGAATTAATAATTAATTAATAAATTTAATTTGCGAAAATCTTAACCGATTGACGGAAATCAACGGTTAAGATATGGATGTAAGAAGTTGTAAACGAAAATAGATTGTAAGTATAACCTTCTCCAAATTTTCATGCCTATTATTTTTCAGGGGAAGGATATTGTAACAACCAATTAGTATTACTACCAATTTTACTATCACTTAATTTCACCGTTAGATCGATTATGTTGATCTAACCGTTATATTTATTTTCATCTTTGTACGGTTATGATTCCTCATATTTAATATTTTATATTTATTTCTACTTTTGTATGGTTATGATCTCTCATATTTAATGCTTTCACATAATAAGTTTAGAGGTGTTCAAAATGTCCAAGAGATCCAAACCAGACCACATTTAAAAAACCGATTTTTCTAGAAACCGATTTTATGTTCCAAAAGATTCATATTGCTTTAGAATCTTCAATTGGGGCGATCTGGTTGAAAATAATAGCCAACCAATTCTAGCTACAAATCTGAGATATTATGTACCAATACCATGGTATAATTTTTCATCAAACTGGTTTTGTGCACAACTCATCAAAAATTGGTTTTGAATTTTTACAGGAAATTTTTTTTGTTATAAGATCAGTATTAAACTTAATAACCGGTTTTGATTTAAAACCAATTTTGAATTAAAATCGATTTTCAATCAAAACCAGTTATGAACCACAAACCGATTTGGACAAATTAAAAATCGATTTTTTTAGAAAAAAGTGATTCGATTTAAAAATCAATCTGTTAAAAACTATTTATTTATTTATTATTAGTATTAATTTTTTTTCTAAATACTTGTAACATTACAAATTGCATCATATTATAGTATATATTTGTTAAATTTTGTCTGTAGAAGCCTTTTAAATCAGAATATTTTTTGTGATTCAGACATATTTCATCTATTTTACTTCTTTGTTTTTTTTTTTTCTGTCAGTGTTATAAGTTTCTAACATATTTGACTTTTTTTTTTTTTCTATTTGTCCTTATTTGTCCTCAATTTATTTTAATCTTCTAAAAAGAATGAAATAGACATATTAGTTAGGTTTCTAATGTTAAAAACAAATTTGAATTGAAAAAATCTTAATCTCTTTAAAAAAAATATAAGAGATATATGATTCAAAGGGAAATGATTTTAAACTTTTCCCCTCTTTTCGTACTTTTCAAACTTAATACCCTATAAGGTATTTTTTTTTGGTAATAACCCTATAAGGTATTTAAAGTATTGTCAAGGACCATTTAAAAAAAAATTAATTTATTATAGAATTTCAAAAATAATAATTTATTCTTTTATTGAAAAAAGGAACTTGTTTTGTAAATAAAAACACATGGTCACTTAAATTGTGTTAAAATTATAATTTAATTACAAGAACAATGGTAAAAAAAAAAAGCAAAGTATATGAACATGTAATCTTGTCCATTAATTAAAGGGGACTAATGGAATAGGGTTGGGCTATATAACTTTCGCTTAATACTATAAACTTAAAATTGAAGCATATCACGCTGCATTAATCGGGAACTTTAGTTTTTAGACATGTTTGGTGCATAGTATAGGATAAGACTTGATAGTATAAGGCCTGATTGTATAAGACCTGATTAAATTTTAATACTATCCAGCGTTTGACACGGTATTGTATAAAATAATATATTGTATAAGATAATATCATCTAGTATTTGGTAATGCAATGTATAATATTATATAGGATAAAAATAAATATTTTTAATAAAAATATCTTTTAATAAAGAATTTATATAATTCTTCAAAAAATGTAATGTGATATTAATTTTTATAAAAATTTATTGAGTCCAAAACATAAATTAATTTTTATAAAAATAAAAATATTCAAAATTTTAAAAATCAATATATTGAAAAATTAATTTTTATTTTAATATATTAATATTAAAATAATATATTAATTTTTGAGAATTACAGTGGTCAATGATGTTAATACACCAACCTCTTATCAGGCTTTATCCCTCCCCCTTATGCCGGATTATGTTATACATCGTTTGATGTATTAAGGGATCCTGATGTATAAGCTTATACTATACGATAGTCACACAAAATAACTGAAAATGTCATAACGTATAGTATAAACTTATATTATCATGCCTTATACGTCACACCAAACAGACCCTTATGTTACATAAGATTCATCTCTCATGTTATACTCACACAAAAAGATGTCTCTCACTTTTTTTTTCTTTTTTTAAAAATTAGTGGGCCCCACTTAATTTATCTTACAATATAAGATAACTTACAAAAAAGGCCTTAATTAAAATCGAAAATATTTTTTTTGGTATAAAATTTTAAAATGAACCGTATAAAAACCGGAGAATTCTGAGCTTATAGCTTTTGCCCTAACCCTGTCTCTCTCGTTTCTTGCATCAACATGAATCCATTAACGCTAGTCAAGCGCATTCAGAATATCAATTCGAAAGAAGCAGCACTGGGCATCAGTGAACAAGCTTCATGGCACTCCAAGTACAAAGAATCCGCTTATGTATTCGTTGGTGGCATCCCCTTTGATCTCACCGAGGGTGATCTCCTCGCTGTTTTTGCTCAGTATGCTTTTTTCTCTCCTATTTCATCTATTATTATTCTGATTTTTTATTTTTCTATCTCAAAGATAAAAACTTTGGATGATTTTTGTAAAACCCAGATATGGGGAGGTTGTTGATGTTAATCTCGTTAGGGACAAAGGTACCGGCAAATCAAAGGGTTTTGCATTCCTTGCATATGAAGATCAAAGGAGCACAAATCTTGCTGTAGGTTGGTTTCTGTTCTTTAATTCTGAAATTTGTTATGTATAATATAACCTGAAATTGTCTTGTAATGTTTTTTTTGTGTGTGTGTGTGTGTCTCAGATAATCTGAATGGAGCACAGGTTTTAGGTAGAATTATTAGGGTGGATCATGTGGATAAGTATAAGAAGAAGGAAGAGGAAGATGAAGAGACAGAGCGGCAGAAAAGGGAGGCCCGTGGCATTTGTCGAGCTTTCCAAAAGGGTGAATGTACTCGTGGAGCTGGCTGCAAATTTTCTCATGATGAGCAAGTAAGATAAGCATTCTGCACTACAATCATGCCACAAAAATTTAATATGTATATGCTTAGTTCTATTAACTCCTGTGACTTTATCTTGAAACTTGAACATTATTAAAGTTTGGTCCTATGTAAAACATTATTAAAGTGTTCATATGCAATGCTTTTTTTTGGCTTATTTGAATGAGATATCAGTCTTTGATACTTTGATATCTTGGGAGTGGAATTTTGATATTGGTTGTAGAGCATAACTACATCCAGAATAAATTTTATTTTATTTTTTACTCAGGTTGTTAATGTCTTTGCTAACTTAAAATTTGTTTCACTTTAGCTAGTAAGTCGATCATTTCTAATTAGATGCTACAACCTTCCTGGCAGGCTTGTCTTCTTAGCTTTGTTGAAGCTCATGGGTTTTGTAAAGGGTGTTTCTAGGTCAGACTTGTGAAGAGACTGGGTTTTCCTTATGAGTTGATGTATATTCTTTATTCTTACTTTTCTCCGTTGTTGCTGTTGGTTTTTTCTTTTCGTAGCCTTGGGAGGATTCATGATCCTCCTTCCTAATTTGTACTTTATAGTCTCTCTTTTTTAATAAATTTTTCGTTTATCTAAAAAGAAAACTTTTATTTCTGAAAAAAGGGCTTTTTGTTCAATCAAGATTTACTTTGCTTCTTCCTCTCTCAACTTTGACATTGAGTGACTGAATCTCCACGGGCCTTCCTTCTTCTTATAAACATACTTATTAATCTCGGGCAACGGCGCGTAGCACCTGACCCTCCAAACTACTATAGCGCTATAGCGGGTAGTGCTACAATGCTACTGTGCAAAGTGTACTTAAGTGATACACTAAATTGTACTCCACAAATATAAAACTTAAAATATTAAAATGTGACAAAAAAAACAAATTTGAAGGATCTCAAACTCAAACATAAATGATTTCAAACATTAAAATTCAAATCATAAGCAAATTGAAGGAATTAAAGTCTCAAATAATGTAACACAACAAAATAAAGTGACAAAATTAGTTAAAATTCAAATTGCCACTAAGTGAAATGTCAAAATCAAAGAACATAAGGAACTAATCATAATTGAAATCATGAACATCCAAATCTTCATCTTCACTTTCACTTGTATCTAAGTTGTAAATCTCTTCCTTCTACGACGAGAACACTTTTGCAGAAACTACTATAGCGGCGCAATAGCGCCGCGATTCAGCCGCAATAGCGGCCGCTACATCCGCTACACTTCGTCTGACTGTCGCAGCGCGGTTTGTGGTGGCCGGCCGCTGCACCGCAACGCAACTCCGTTATAGCGCGCTAAAGCGGGGCTATTCACAAGTATGCTTATAAAGAACATACCTCAACAGAGAACCTTATTTTTCCTTTTATTCCGAAACCGTAGAGAATGTAAACAAGAATATTGATGGATATTTAATGAATTATTCCAAGTAGAACGGTGCAGAATGGTAAGGGAAGAAGTTGCACATTGAATTTAATAACTAACACTGAAGCGTGTTCAATGAAATTTAGCTATTGCCTTTGTTTTGATGAGTGTTATATACCTTTACTGAGATTTTATTGAAGTTGTGGTCAATTTGTATTGGTCAGTTTTTGGGGTAAGTTCTACTTGGTTTCTCTAAGCTTCAGTTTGTTCAATTTTGCTTTTATGTAATACCAATAAGCTCTTGTGCTCCTGCTGTGGCCTTATTCTATGATAGTTATTTATGAAGTAAAGAAAGCATTACCAATAATGTGAAATTGAAGAATGATTTAATTAATTGAATAAGAAATCTTTGTTCTGAACTAAATAGTCTGCATATATGGTGGTGTTGGAATAGGAATATGAATTTTAATTCTGTATCTTAAATCTTATGCTTTCTAACTCTAATAATAAAACGAATTCCAATCTTAACAGAATTGGAATTGAATTGACACAAGTTTTACGTATGATTGCAAGGTCAAGACTAATTTGAGCATTACTGTATGGCTCAATAATGGCATAGAATCTCATACGTTCTTGAATATGTTCTTATATAATTAATCTGCATTGTGTAACTACTATTCCATCAAAATTGTTGAATTAGATCTGGAATAGCATTGTTGGTAGCTGGAGATGGACCATGGATGAGTTTTAGTGTCTCCTGTGCTAAAACTCAAGCAACGAGTCTAAGAAATTCAAATAGTGATTAAGCTTGTGAGCTTGCTGATCGTAATGTATAATGGTAGACATGCCTTCTAAGTTCTAACTTGAAATCTCCATTTATTTTGCTTCATCACCCTGTTGTTTGATTTGTTGCTGCTTCTTTTTCTTCCACGTTTTCTCTGCTTTGTTTAGTTTCTGCTCAATTTTGCTTTGCTTATGGTTGAACTATTGAAGCTGTTGATGTTATAAATTGTGCTGAATTTTCGAATAAAATCTGCTGCTTAGATGCAGATGATTTGTCCAGCTACCCTTTTGTTTGTTGAGTTCTTGACTGTTTTTGTTGTCTTTATCCAGAGAGCTGCAAATACTGGTTGGGGTCGTGAGGAAGATAATCCAAAATGGGGTCATGACAAATTTGAGGGTCCCAAGAAAGAGAGAAGATCTGGCAACAACCAATCAAATCGTATTGCAGAAACTCAAGACAGAGACTCACGCCCCAGAACCCATGACAATGAGATGGGATTAGACAATCAACCCAAGAATAGAAGAGAGAAGTTGTTGCAGAGGCATGATGACGATGATAAATTTGAGCGAAGAGAAAATACCAGTAGGAGAGAAGAAAAGAGATCAAGAAGGCATGAAGATGATGAATTTGAACGTAGGTCCAGAGAAGATCGATATGGGAGAGAAGAAAAAAGATCAAAAAGTAATGGTTATGATGATAAGGAACCTGAGCCATTAGATCATCATAGAAGGGAAGAGAAGAGGTCAATAAAGCTAGAAGATGCCGAGTTTGAACCGAAGGCAAGATATTCTAATATAAGGGAAGATAAAAGACCCAGGAAGCAGAATGAGGATGATTTTGGAAGTAGGTCAAGAGAAACTCATAGTAACTGGGAAGACAGGAAATCAAGAAAGTACAATGAAGATGAATCTACACCAAGGTCAAGAGACGATTATGATAGGAAGCAAGATAACAGATCATATAGAAATGACATGGATCGACCAGAGTCAAAAGCAAGATATGATTTTGACCGGAGAGAAGAGAAGAGATCAAGAAGGTAAGGGCAATATGTGAGATATGGGGTTTGAGGATCTCATTCCTCCTTTGTCGTGGAGAGAAATGAGTATTGAAGTAAGTTGAACATCATTTGATAACCTCAATTGTGATTCAGCGCTTATAATATTTCCATTGTCATTTTGTTTGTCATATGATTGCTTACACTGCTACGAGGGCAATGGTAATTATCGTTTTGGTGTGATCAGTTTGATAAATGTTTGGTCTGGCTCAATGATCTCCAACTACCAATGCTAATGCTGCATAAATTCAATAACTTTGGTCAATACCTATTACTATTACTGATGCCATCTTTTTAGTTTTTGTACATGCTAGCAAAGAGCAAAAGCTCTGGCATGTCAAAGCTCCCAATTTTAATGGTTCTGGTAAAAAATGTAGAGATTATTATTTTAAGTGTTATATTAGTGTTTTACTCTTGATTGCGGGTATTTTATCTTTTCATTTGTAAATGTTTATAAAAAGAGAGGTAGATATAAAATCTAGTCTTGTGAAGATATGAGAGCTTTTCTTGATGATTTACTAGCTTTTATTAGAAAGGAGGAGGGTTTAAAAAAGAACAGGACTACATACTGCCTCTTGCTTGAAATCTTGTAATTTTCAAGATATTCTCCATCATTGCTAGGGAAAAAAAGGTGTTTTTTGGGGGGGGGGGGGGGGGGGGGGGGTTTGTGTACTTTGAAATGCTTTATAAGGGTTTGTATTTTCTCCTGCAGGAGTAGATTTAGGAGATTTCTCCTCTTTGCAGACTCAGGCTATGTGGGTTCCCCCACTATAAAAAAGAAGGGTTATGTTTATCTCATTTTACATGAGATAAACATCTCTCCTACACACACAAAAAGGAGTTGGGTCCCACCACTTGTTTTTTCTCTCTCCTCTTACACGTGGGTCCCACTTATACCTTTATTTCTACAACATGAGGTAATTCTTTTCCTACAACATAAGAAAAATATATCCCAAAAAAGAAAAGAAAAAGAGAAGGCACGTATTTTTATATATATGCATGAAGAATATTGTCTCTCCTATTTACAGGAGAGACATATTTCCCTTATTATTAAAGGCTTTATAATCTGACTTAATACATTTCAATTAAAAAGGTTTGAAAGGCTTTATAATCTGACTTAATACATTTCAATTAAAAAGGTTTGTTAAGTTATTTTATAATCTTTGATAATCAAAATTCTTATATTGATTGGGTAATCCATTTTATTTCCGAAATTCACATGTAAATAAACCGCGTCGTAAAAACCCTCCAGAGAAAAGCAGAATAGAATAGAGAATATTCACAGTCGCTTAAGTAAATTTGCAATACACAAACTGCTACATTTCAATTTTCAACTTACTTTTAGTCACATATTCTCATTAGAATGATAGTTTTGTTTCTGGAAATAATGGCTTATATAGGCCATAGTTACTGACATAATTTGACTTCATTACACATATTATTCGAAGAAAGGAGCAACTTCATCCATGAAATACAACTGTAGTTAACTTTTGCTGCTTATCATATTATCAATAAGTTCCCTAACAGAAATGGAAGAAGACCCACCGCTGAGGACTGTTTTCCTGGCCATCTCTTTCATCTCTTGCACCTTCTTGTACACCATATTATCTCTGTCCATCAATTGTTTCAGCCCTTTCTCTATCTCCTCTGCCATTACAAGAGCACTATCTCTTCTATAATCCAATCTCAGCTCCACAGCTAATCCCAGTTCTCTCACCAGCCTAAAAGCATTAAGCTGTTGTTCTGCATAGATAGGCCATGTCAATATTGGTACCCCAAACCACAAGCTTTCCAAAATAGAGTTCCATCCACAATGAGATACAAACCCACCAATGGCTTTGTGAGCCAGAACCTCGACCTGGGGTGCCCATCCACATAGCATTCCCTTACCTTCCATCCATTCTAAGAACCCTTCTGGTAACTTTCTCTCTGCATTGTCTGTGGTTGGTGGAGAACGCATAGCCCACAAGAACCTAACTCCACTACGCTGAAGTCCTAGTGCTATTTCTCTTGTCTGAGATGGACCAAAGCTTCCCATGCTTCCAAAACATAGAAAGACAACAGAGGAAGGAGGCTGCTCATCTAGCCATTTCAACATACGGTCATGCTCGGCTTGGTCTAAATTTGGGTTAGGTTGACCTTTGAGATCAATCAATGGACCAACAGCATAGATAGGAGGGGTCTGGTTATCAGATAATGCATCAATGGCATACTGCTCCAACTCTGGAAAAGTATTAACAATAATCCCTTTGGTGTCTCTGAACCTCTGAGCAAGCTTGTAATAAGCAACATAGCCACCATCTTTGCTAAAACAGGCATCGGGTAAAACACTTGAAGGAACTAGATTGGAGAAACCCGGAATCAACAACTCAGGATCAGATTCATTGAACACATCCTCAATTTGACGGTTCAGAAGGGAAAGCATGAGACCCAAAAATCCAACATTTGATGTCATAAACAAATAAGAAGGTATACCCAGTTCATTTCCCACATCAATCATGGAAACACAGAAGAAATCTAGGACAAGCCCAACAACTGGGTTTGAATCAGAGCTAGGATAAGATGATAAAATGTTTTGCAGAGTGGCTTTAACATGTGGTATTAGGCTCTCCATGAAGGTCAAGATGTAGTATTCTGGAGATTTCAATAGCTCCTGTGAAGGTGGTTCTACTTCAGGGAGATCAATGAGTTGGATTTGAGGTTGTGAGGCTAAAACTGATTTGATGTATGAATCTGAAAATGGAGTATATTGGAACTTGATGCAGAGGACAGTGATGGAAAGATGTTTATCACGGTTGATGAGGAGCTGTGCAAATTCTAGGGCTGAAGCTAAGTGGCCAATCCCCGGTGAGGGAATGAAGATAAGCTCTGCTTTCTTCTTCATCTCAGTGTTAGCCATTTTTCTTCTTCTTTTTGTGTGGTGGTGGTGGGAGAGGAATAATAGGATTTATGTTTCACTTTAGCCTCTGACTTTAATGGCACAAGACAGGAGCGAATTATTAGAGGAGTATAGGAAAAGGATATACGATCAACCATTTGCTGGCATCCAATTATTTTATTCAACTTTTCTGATGTGCTGGTGATGCTTACATAGTTAATGATTAATCAAGGGGAACCCACCTATCTTGGGATTCATTGGTGTTCAGTTTATATTCTGCCTTGAACTTGTTTGCATAAATAACTTAACATCAACATCACCTGTAATTCCTTTAACTCAAGTTAATTGGGATCGACAATAGATGAACTAATAATATATAAGAGGAGATTAAAAAATAAAATAAAATAAAATAAAAAATAAATAAATAAAAATTGGAGAAGGGCGATTAAAGAAGAAAATGACTAAAAAGGAGTCATCTGGAACATAGGAATAATAATGGATTTAACCTTCCCCATACTTATAGTTTTTTTCCATTCTGTCCTAAGACATACCGTTCACTAATCTATATCCCACTCCATTAAGTCTTGTTTAACTACTTTTTTTCAAGTAAGTTTCGGTCTACCTCTCTTTGTGTCGAGCTCTTGGTAACAAATTTTTGTTCTTACAGAAACATCTAGGGATTACGTGTCCAAACCATCTCAATCTATGTTCTCTTATCTTTTCAGTTACCGGTACTACTTTTACTTTTCGTCGAATATCTTCATTTCTTCTCTTATCCATCCTCGTATAACCACACATCCACCTTAACATCCTCATTTTTGCAACTCTCATTTTATGCTCGTGTTGCCTATGTGCTGGCCAACATTCAGCTCCATATAACATTGTAGGCCTTACTGGTGTTCTATAGAATTTTCCTTTCAGCTCAAGGGAAATTTTGTGGTTACATAAAAATTCAGATGCACTCTGCCATTTCATCTATGATTTACATCCTGCTCAATCTCACCACTTTTTTGCAAAATTTTGATCCCAGGTATCTAAAAACATCTTTCTTGGGTACCTCTTGACCAAATAGATGCACAGGGTCTTGATCTCATCTTTTACCAGAAGAAACTCACACTTCATATACTTAGTCGTCCAAAGTGCTTCTCCACAATTCAAGTTTCCTATTAATACCATCTTTGGTCTCATCAATAACCACAATATCATCTGCAAAAAACATACACCAAGGCACTTCCTCTTGAATGTCTTTTGTTAGTTCATCCATCACTAAGGCAAAGAGATAAGGACTCAGGGCGGAACCTTGGTGTGCACCTACTGTAATAGGGAGATAACTTGATGTTCCATTACAAGCTTTCACACATGTAGTAGACCCATCATACATATCCTTGATTGCATTTACATACTTTGATAATACTTTTTTCTTCTCAAGAATCCACCATAAAATTTTTCTTGGGACCCTATCGTATGCTTTCTGAAGATCTATGAACACCATATGTAAATCCTTCTTTTTTTCTCGATATCTTTCCATCAATTGACGCATCAAGAAAATAGCTTTTGTGGTACATCTTCCTGACAAAAATTCAAATTGATTTACAGAAACCTTGGTCTCTCTCCTCAAACAATGTTCAATAACTCTTTTCCACAATTTCATAGTATTGTTCATGAGCTATTGAGCTTAATGCCTCTATAGTTAGAACAATTCTGGATATCTCCCTTATTTTAGTAAATAGGCATAAGCACGCTCTTCCTCCAAGCATCAAACATTTTATTTGTTTGAAGAATCTTATTGAAAAAATAAATTTATTTTTTGTCGATAATAAATTTTTTAATTACACTTAAAAAATATTTCATATGTTTAAAGTTCAATCAATGTGAATGTCATGATTTAATAGCTTATATTAGAAAGGGGAAGGGCTGAAAATTGAACAGGAATACCCCTTTCGTAACACTATTGAAGGAAGGGAAAAAATGTACATCCACATACATTCAGGAAATGTGGGAGTTTGCTTGAAATCTTTTATTATAAATGGTTTTACTTGAAATCTAGCCAATTTGTTACATTTAATTTACGGAAATCATGCTCTCCTGTTGCGGGAGAGCAAAAAATTTTCCTAAATAAATTCATTTTTCGTGTCTGTTAATTTTTTTTTTTTAATATAAAATGTGACTCATATTTAAATTGTCATAAGAAAACATGAGTCTTTTAATTTAAAAGGTTTGTTTAAGTTGTTCTGTAATCTTCGCTAATCACAATTTTTAAATTGGTTGACGATCCCTTTTATTTCCAGTTCAGATGTGAATGAACAGTATCATTAAAACCCTTCCCAAAAAATAAAACAATAAGAAAAGCATAACAGAATAGAAAGAATAATCACAGTTACTTAAATACATCTTTACATCTACGAGACACAAACTGCTCCAATATCAATTTTCAACTACTGTTCAGGAGACATTGTCTTATTGGAATGATAGGATGAAACTCTTTATTCTTATACTAGTATTAGTCAAAATTCAAGTTTGAAATTCATGTAATTAATCTCTCTTTTTTTAGTTAATTCCAGAAAAAACAGAACACCGAAAGAACTAAATGAACCGAGAAACTCTCAAGTACGATTCTAAAGAAAGGAATTGACTCACCTATTCCGACCGCGGAGAATAGGCCATTCGACAAGAAAATTCTGAAGTTGTCGAGTCTTGGTTTGATTAAGCTGCTGAATATTGGAAACAAACTATAGCTCTCACTCCCGGTAATTATATTGAAGCACTGGATTGGTTGTAGATAACAGGGCATTTTGAATAAAAACACTCTGTTTATTCTCTATATATTATCTATATGTTATCTTTATTTATTTTTATCTATTTTGTTTCTATTCTATAGAATTCTATATAGAATAGAAACAAAATAGAAATGAATTTTGTTTATTTCTATTTTGTTTATTCTATTTTATTTATTTTTATCTTTAACTTGCTATAATTAATTGTTTGTGGTCCATATTAGTAATAATAATAAAAAAATAAATCATTTCTATAGTAATAACTATTATGGAATATTTCCATATCCTAACCACCTACCCAAGGATCCCTTAAAGGATAATTCTCTAATTATCCTAATAATATAAAACAGTAAGACAGCTAAGGATAGAGTCCCTATCCCAACAGAAAGAAAGTTAAATCCTACTACAACTGGGAGATCTACACAAGCCCAAGAGGTAGCCCTTATAAATAAGAGGTTAAAGACCTAAGGTATACACTTTTAACCTATTTTACTACTTCTGCCCACACTGTGCACACATCCACGTCTCGGCTATAAGCCTATTGCTTGTCCGCAGTGTTGGGGATATTGACTATAAGCCAATGAAGATACCTATCCATAGGATATCTCTGAGCGCATACCATACGATATAGCAATACGGTCTTTTCTGGACCGAACATTGGCGCCGTCTGTGGGAAACGACAAATTTCGACTCCTATCCATGGTGAGCACGCGTGCCGTATAGCACAAAGCCACAGATTGCAGGCTAACTCGCGCACCCTGAAATTGTTGAAACCACATATATATAAGGAGACAAACCCTACCGCAAAAGGGCTTTTGATCCTCTGAGAGACTCTAGAATGGAGCTCTAGATCCAAGCAGATGACGATTTGACAGAGATTCTCGTCGTCGCACTTCAAATTTATTAGCTCGGCCTCGGCTTTGAGCTCAGCCCAACTGTTGAGATATATAGTCCCACATTGGTTGTACGTGCAACTAATGTGGAGTTTATAAGACCTTGGGCACTCCCACCCCTTGAGCTAGTTTTTGGGGTGGTGTATCCCATGGTTCTTTACATGGTATCAGAGCCTCGTGTCCCGGGTTCAATCTTCGCCGTCCCCTACTTTCTCTTGTGGCGTTTCTTAGCACAGGTAGCCTGTTGCATTGTCCACTCTTCAAGCCCAATGGGCTCTTGTGTGAGGGGGCGTGTTGAGATATATAGTCCCACATTGGTTGTACATGCAACTAATGTGGAGTTTATAAGACCTTGGGCACTCCCACCCCTTGAGCTAGTTTTTGGGGTGGTGTATCCCATGGTTCTTTACATGGTATCAGAGCCTCGTGTCCCGGGTTCAATCCTCGCCGCCCCCCACTTTCTTTCAAGTGGAATTTCTTTGTTCGCACAGGTAGGTGGGCCTGTGCATTGTCCACCCTTCAAGCCCAGTGGGCTCTCGTGTGAGGGGGCGTGTTGAGATATATAAAATCATTAAAAAGCCCTCACCCACTAGCTTAAGCTTTTGGGTTGAATTGGTTCTTTACACCAACGAAGGGCTTCATGTTTAATAGCTCGACCTCAGCCTTGAGCTCCAACTCAGCCCATTGAAGGGCTTCAAGATTAAAGCCCAGCCTCAGCCTTGAGCTTCATCTCAGCCCAGCTAAGGGCTTCAAATTTAATAGCTCGGCCTCAGCCTTGAGCTCAGCCCAGTGAAGGGCTTCAAGTTTAATAGCTCGGCCTCGGCCTTGAGCTCCAATTCAGCCCAGAGAAGGGCTTCAAATTTATTAGCTCGGCCTCGGCCTTGAACTCAGCCCAACGAATGGCTTCAAGTTTAATAGCTCGGCCTCGACCTTGAGCTCTAACTCAGCCCAGAGAAGGGCTTCAAATTTGTTAGCTCGGCCTCGGCCTTGAGCTCAGCCCAACGAAGGGCTTCAAGTTTAATAGCTCGGCCTCAGCCTTGAGCTCTAACTTAGCCCAGAGAAGGGCTTCAAATTTGTTAGCTCGACCTCGGCCTTGAGCTCAGCCCATCGAAGAGCTCAGCCCAGTGAAGGGCTTCAAGTTTAATAGCTCGGCCTCAGCCTTGAGCTTCAACTCAGCCCAGTGAAGGGCTTCAAATTTATTAGCTCGGCCTCAGCCTTGAGCTCAGCCCAATGAAGGGCTTTAAGTTTAAAAGCTCGGCCTCAGCCTTGAGCTCCAACTCAGCCCAGTGAATGGCTTCAAATTTATTAGCTCGGCCTCGGCCTTGCGCTCCGTCCAAGAAGGGCTTCAAGTTTAAAATCCCGGCCTCGGCCTTGAGCTCCAATTCAGCTCAGAGAAGGGCTTCAAATTTAATAGCTCGGCCTCGGCCTTGAGCTCCAATTCAGCCCGAAGAAGGGCTTCAAATTTATTAGCTCGACCTCGGCCTTGAGCTCAGCCCAACGAAGGGCTTCAAGTTTAATAGCTCGGCCTTGGCCTTGAGCTCCAACTCAGCCCAATGAAGGGCTTCAAGTTTAATAGCTCGGCTTCGGCCTTGAGCTCCAAATCAGCTCAATGAAGGGCTTCAAGATTAAAGCTCGACCTCAGCCTTGAGTTATGCCCAACAAAGGGCTTCAAGTTTAAAAGCTCGGTCTCAGCCTCGAGCTCAGCCTAATGAAGGGCTTCAAGTTTAAAAGCTCGGCATCAGCCTTGAGCTCAGCCCAACAATGGGCTTCAAGATTAAAAGCTTGGCATCAGCCTTGAGCTTCAACTCAGCCCAGTTAAGGGTTTCAAATTTATTAGCTCGACCTCGGCCTTAGCTCAGCCCAACAAAGGGCTTCAAGTTTAAATGCTCGGCATCAGCCTCAAGCTCAGCCCATTGAAGTGCTTTAACTTTAATAGCTCGGCCTCGGTCTTGAGCTCAGCTCAACAATAGGCTTCAAGTTTAATAGCTCGGCCTTAGCCTCGAGCTCAGCCTAATGAAAGGCTTCAAATTTATTAGCTTGGCCTCGACCTTGATCTCAGCCCAACAAAGGACTTCAAGTTTAAAAGCTCGGCATCAGCCTCGAGCTCAGCCCAATGAAAGGCTTCAACTTTAATAGCTCGGCCTCGGCCTTGAGCTCAGTCCAACAAAGGGCTTCAAGTATAAAATCTCCGCATCAGCCTCGAGCTCAGCCCAATGAAGGGCTTCAACTTTAATAGCTCGGCCTCGGCCTTGAGCTCAGCCTGACAAAGGGTTTCAAGTTTAAAAGGTCGGCATCAGCCTCGAGCTCAGCTCAGTGAAGGGCTTCAAGATTAAAGCTCGGCCTCAGCCTTGAGCTCAACTCAGCCTTAACCTTATCTTCAGGCTCCGAGATCAAAATGAAGACATAAAATGAGAGATGTGATCCTAATAAAAGGATCACACCCCAACCTGAGATAAAAATGAAGACAGAAAATGAGAGATGTGATCCTAATAAAATGATCACAACCCAATCCGAGATAAAAATGAAAACGGAATCGGAGAGATGTGATTCTAGTAAAAAGATCACACCTCAATCCGAGAAGAAGAATTTGGAGAGATCGTGATCCTGGAAAAAGATCACACCCCACTTTGAGATAAAAGAAAATCTGAGGCGACATATGATGTTGGGCTTCTATTCAAGATTTTGGCAATAAAGCCAAATGACAAAGTTTGCGGCCCAACAGGCCAGCCTCAAATTAAAGATCCACCGTAAATGAAGCGGGGTTCAAAATAAGAAAACCACAGCGTAAGAAGCCGGGTTTAGATAAAAAGTCCACCGCTAATGAAGCGTGGCTCAAAGTAGAAAGCCACGGTATGCGAAGCCGGGCTCAAACAAGACTGGAAAAAAGTCTAGTCCAACAGTAAAGCATCGGTACGTTAAGCCGGGCTAAAATCAGAAAGGCAATGATACTGCCTTCAAAAGTGTAGACAAGGCAAAAGCCAAGTCAATTTAAAGAAAGCCACGGTATGTGAAGCTGGGCTCAGAATGAATAAGGCAGAAAACTGCCCTAGTAACTTAAGACTACAACAGCAAAGCCAAGTCGTTAAGGTTTTGGCCACAAAGGCCTAACAGGCTGGCCTCAAATCAAAAAGTCATCGCGAATGAAGTGGGACTAAAAATAAAAGCCACGGTATACGTATTCGGGCTTAAAATCGAGGCGGCGAACTCCTTCTTCAAGAATCCAAGACTATGGCAAAAGAAGCCAAGTCCGTCAAAAGCAAGAAAAGTCATGGTATTCGAAGTCGGACTAATCGTTCAAGAAGGAACGGAAGACCTTCCCAGAATTAAGATATAGGCAGCAAGTCAAATCCAAAAGGGAGAAGTCGTAGTAAGAAAATCTGTGCTCCCTAAAGTACAATACACCTTTGCAAAAGGTCAAATCCATGCTAATAGAGATCTCGGTATGCGAAACCGAGCCAAATCTGGAACCACGACACTTAACGCCAGGAAGTGCAAAGTCGGGTTAATTATTAAGGAGGTACGAAATGCCATCCTAAAACTTAGGCGAACGCCTATATAAAAGACTGACTATAAGCCTAGTCAAAACTAAAAAACCTCGGTAAGAGAAGCCGAGCTCAAAGTCAACAAAAAAAGGCAAACACCGCCTCACCACTCAGAGACTTCAAGAGAAAAGAAGCCAATATAAAAAGCTAAGCCCAGAAGAGGTAGTCACACCAGACCCAAGGCATGATCATAGTACCTCGGTAGGGTCGACCTATCAATCAAACTTAGGCACCCCAGCAGTCCGAGCTTCCGAACTGCCGGGCTGGGGGCAACTGTTATGGAATATTTCCTTATCCTAACCACCTACCAAAGGATCCCTTAAAGGATACTTCTCCAAGTATCCTAACAATATAAAATAGTAAGGCAGCTAAGGATAGAGTCTATATCCCAACAGAAAGGAAGTTAAATCCTACTACAACTGGGAGATCTACACAAGCCCAAGAGGTAACCCTTATAAATAAGAGGTTAAAGACCCCAGGTATACACTTTTAACCTATTTTACTACTTCTGCCCACACTGTGCACATACCCACGTCTCGGCTATAAGCTTATTGCTTGTGCGCAGAGATGGGGATATTGGCTATAAGCCAACAAAGATACCTATCCATAGGATATCTCTGAGCGCATACCATACGGTATAGCAATACGGTCTTTTCTGGACCGAACAATAACCAATCAACTAATTTCATTACCACCCCTAAAAAAAATCCGTTCTATTTCATCTGGTATTTCATAGAGTTAAACGGATACAAGGATCGATACAGTAGATAATTCCTCCTTTTGTGCTATTAAAACTAATAAAATAAAGAAAGGAGACCCTGGAAAAACGAAATTGAAATATCGGTATATTACTTAGTAATAATGGTAATAACTGTTCATGCGATATAAAATCGAGTACATAATAATATCTTCCTTCCTTCCATGTAAGATAGAACATAATTTTTTTTCCATCCAGCAACTTTTAAGTGAAATCGAAATACAATACACCGTATTGCACAAAAAAAAAAATTATTTCGCTTCAGTACACAAAGTCAAGCCTTGCTTGTGGAAATAATGGCTTACATAGGCTCCAGTTACTGAAATAATTTGACTTTTATTCATTGATTTTAAGAAAGGGGCAACCCCATCTAGGAAATACAACAACAGTTATCACTTATCAGTTGCGGCCCATCATATTATCAATAAGTTCTTGAACAGAAATGAAAGAAGACCCACCGCTAAGGACAGCTTTCCTTGCCATCTCTTTCATCTCTTGGACCTTCTTGTGCACCACGTTATCTCTTTCCATCAAGTGTTTTAGTCCTTTCTCTATCTCCACTGCCATTACAAGATCACTACCTGTTCTATAATCCAGACTCAGCTCCACTGCTAATCCAAATTCCCTCACCACCTTATAAGCATTCAGCTGTTGTTCTGCATAGATAGGCCATGTCAATATTGGTACCCCAAACCACAGGCTTTCCAAAATAGAGTTCCACCCACAGTGAGATACAAACCCACCAATGGCTCTGTGGGCCAGAACCTCCACCTGGGGTGCCCACTCACATAACATTCCCTTACCTTCCATCCATTCTAAGAACCCTTCTGGTAAGGCACTCTCTGCATTATCTGAGCCTGGTGGAGAACGCATAGCCCACAAGAACCTAACTCCACTACACTGAAGTCCTAGTGCTATTTCTCTTGTTTGAGATGGAATAAAGCTTCCTCTACTCCCAAAACATAGAAAAACAACAGAGGAAGGTGGCTGTTCATCTAGCCATTTCAATACACGGTCATGCTGGGCTTGATCTAAATTTGGGTTAAGTTGACCTTTGAGATCAAGCAAAGGACCAACAGCATAGATAGGAGGGGTTTGGCCATCAGATAATGCATCAATAGCATCCTGCTCCAACTCTGAAAAGGTATTAACAATAATCCCTTTGGTGTCTCTGAACCTCTGAGCAAACTTGTAATAAGCAACATATCCACCATCTTTGCTAAAAGCAGCACGAGGTAAAACACTCGAAGGAACTAGATTGGAGAAACCCGGAATCATCAACTCAGGGTCAGAATCATTGAACACATCCTCGATTTGGCGTTTCTGAAGGGAAAGCATGAAGCTCAGAAATCCAACATTTGATGTCATAAACAAATAAGAAGGGATGCCCAGTTCATTTCCCACATCAATCATGGGAACACAGAAGAAATCTAGGACCAACCCAATAACTGGATTTGAATAAGATGATGATAAAATGTTTTGTATAGTGGCTTTGACATGGGGTTTGAGGATCTGCATGAAGGTCCATATGTAGTGTTGTGTAGCTCTCAAAAGCTCCTGAGGAGGTGGTTCTACTTTAGGGAGATCAATGATTTGGATTTGAGGTTGAGAGGCTATTACTGATCTGATGTATGAATCTGAAAAGGGAGTAATTTGGGACTTGATACTGAGGACTGTGATGGAAAGATGGTTGTCACGTTTGATTAGGAGCTGTGCTAATTGGAGGGCTGAAGCTAAATGGCCAATCCCCGGTAATGGAATGAAGATCAGCTCTGCTTTCTTCTTTATCTCAGTCTCAGCCATTTTCTTTGGTTTTTTTTTTGGTGTGGTGGAGACACTGGAAAGAGGAGGGAGTTCCTTTATTTATGTTTCACTTCAGGCATCATTTGTTAATTTGACTTGAATTTATTTATTTATTTTTATTTTTAATACAACTGAACACTTAACTTAATATAAACTATCTAAATCTCTTATCATTTGAAAGTAAATTTTCTCATATAAAAAAGTAGTCATGTGATCATATTATTTGATCAAATCACTCATTTAAAAATTATATATATTTTTCTTATTTTATCATCTATAAATGATTATGATCAAATAACATCAACATGTTAAAAATATTTTCAATACAAATCTCTTACCAGTACATCAATCGTAACGGCTTACTTCAGCTTCAGTTTGATCTTTCATCACACCAAACAAAACAGCTGCGGGAACAAACCTTTGACTATGTAGGGCACATGAACAATTCCGCCACAAACACGACAAAGAAAAAATGATAAGATAAAAAGAATACTTGAGTGTGGAAAAAGTATACTTGATTAACAAGAAAGGAAATGTTAAATAACTAGCAACTATCTCGTAAACTGTATCCTATTTTTTAAAATTCAGGTAAACCATAAAAAAATATACATTAAAAGAAAAAGAAAAATATATTTAAATTTATAATAGAGACTTAGATAAATAATTTAAGTAAAATTTTAAAAAAATGTTTGAAATTATAATGAACACATAATCAATTAATTTAAAAGAATTCAAGTTTGTTTGTTTTTCTTTAATTGAGAATCACATATATCATTCTAAAAAAAAAAAAAAAAACTAGATTAAGCGATTTAATCTCTTTCAAGATAACAAAATTTTAATTTAATATTTTGACGTACAATGTACGTTCAACATCAACGCATTACTAAAGTACCCACTGACAGTTCATGTAATTTTACCATTTGCTGGACCTCTGGTATTAAACTATTTAAGCAATATGTGTCGACTTTAGCTTTCACCGAAAAAGAGTTCGACTGCATTCAAGTTTGAGAAGGAGCTTTATCCAGAAGCAACTGTGCCTAATGTATTTGTTGTGTTAGTTGCATTATTTGAGGTTCAGATACTGCGATGCATATTCACATAATAATTTTTTAAAAAGAATATATTTAACAGTGAAACTGATTAGTACACAAAAATCTCGTTGTTAGTCCCACTTTTATTAACTTTTTTTTTTGTGAATATCTAAAATTTAGTTTCGATTCCAAATTTATAGATGTTTTTATAAGGTGGGACATAAATTACATAACTCCATTACTTAATACAAGGGGGGAAATTAGTAGTTTCAACTTTTTAACTGATTATTATTATTTTTCAAATTTTTGGAGTGGTTTACACAGAGTCATGAACAGTGGGTCAGGAGAAGTTGGGCTTTTTCACCCTTTTGCCCCTTATTAATTAATTAATAACCATTTTGCCCCTGATTCGAAACTATCTACCAATCTGCCCCTCTTTAATCGACTACCTTGCATTTTTAATCGACTAAACGGTTGTTGGGAGATCTAATCGACTAAATCTCTCTACTTAATCGATTAAAATCATACTGACTTATTTTTTTTTTTGTAAAATATGAAGATTTAGTCGACTAAATCTCCCAGCAGCCATTTTTTGTCTGTTTTGGTCATTTAGTCGATTAAAAATGCAAAGTAGTCGACTAAAGAGGGGCAGATTGATAAATAGTTTCGAATCAGGGGCAAAATGGTTATTAATTAATTAATAAGGGGTAAAAGGGTGAAAAAGCCGGAGAAGTTGTGCATTATTATTCTTCCATTTTTCGGCCGCCACACCGCGTTTGAGAAGTATTTTTTTTTAGATATTTCAATCGATTCATTATTTCACAATTAATTTGATTTAGGATGGATTTCAAAATTAAAATTTTAAATTCTTTCTAAAAATAATACTGTTATGGATCTGATAAAGACCCATATTCTAGAAGGTCCAAATAGAATTAACAACTAAGAGAGAATTAAGGAAATATTCCTTAATTACACTAATCTTACTACGGTAGCAATGGATCAACAATTGGACCCCCGAATACTCCTAAGAGGCCCAAAAGTCCACTCCTGTTAGGTAAAGGGTTAAACCAATAAGGTATACACACTCTAAACCCTCTCTCTTAGCTTGTCACTGTGCACACACCCCACTCCTTGACTATCCGCTGATCTCTAGGATACCTCTCCTCTCCTATAGGTACCTGAGAGAGGGCAAACAGATCCTATATTAACATACCAATCTCTGATTGGACATATCGATCTATCAGATCGTAACATTGGCGTCGTCTGTGGACAGGGGGAAGATTCATTTTTTTACATTCCAAAATACGAAATAAAAATATGCAGTGACCCCTTTGACTCCTCTAACCCGAGAGTCAAGGGTTTAACCTAACCGGGGGTTTCGGGGGTTAGAGGGGTCAACATGCAAGTAGGGTCTAACTACTAACCCGAATCCTCTGAGAGAAAGGGTCAGTGACTCGGAGAGGTCGACCCCAGAATGGGGCGGGATTTTAAAACACTGATTTGAGTTTGAGGAGAACAAAGTTATAGTAATATTGTTAAAAGGAGCACTACTCAAGTATAGTCATACCAACAACAACCGTGCTTGATGTGTTAAAATAGCTATGCGAGTGCATTATTTCCATGGACATAAATAATTGACCGACCAATTCAACTGGTAAATCAGTAAATTGATCAGGTGTTTAATCTATTTAACTTTGAAAACCATACATGCAGATAATCGGTTATCTGTACTAACACGGTAGTTTGGATCCTTTTTTATTAAAAAGAAAACAAAAACAAATAAATAGGCGATTCAACATTGTTTTATAGAGTGAATATAGGCATGAAATATACAATACCAACGTTGGATCAGCTTTTGCCTTGCTGGTGTTTTGGCATTGAGTTTTTGGTAATTTACTATACGATAGATTTGATATGGTGGTTGTCTAAGTCAACCACGAGGTTTGACTTAGTTGTCTAAGCCCATTAGAATAATTTGAGAGTTCCTGAAAGAGGCAAAAGAAGATATATTCTTGCAGCCACAATACCCAGTAAAAGATAGCAACAAGCCTTTCTATCTGTGTCTTTTAAGTAAAAGTAATCCTTGAGCAAGTACAATAAAAAGTTCTTAACATTTAACAATGTAGCACTTCATAGATATCTTGTTATGTATTTTTTATACAGAAAAAGGTTAGCTTTTCAGCTTCCTTGTTATTTCAGCAATATATTTACCCTGGTAAAAGGCCTGCTGCAGTTCTAGCTCTGTAGGTTGACGAGTTCCATCTCCTGCAAAAGTTCCAGCACCATATGCTGAGCCTCCTTTTACCTCATCCATCTCAAACATGCCACTTCCAAAGGTGTATCCAAGGGGAACGAAAAGCATACCATGATGAGCTAATTGAGTTATAGCTGTCAATCTGCAACCATCACATAAAGAGGAAACTGAAAAATTATACTAGTAGTCGTAAATAGAATGTCATGCCAAGCAATATCATGCATAACATTGTTAAGTAAATGAAGTAGTTGCATTCCAATGTATGATCAACAATTGTATAGAGGAAGGATCTTTTTTTTTTTTATATGTATAGTAAAGAAGTTTGTTTTCTTTTATATTAATGTGATAAGAATCAAATGAAACATTTTTCTGTGGAAATGTAAGGGGGGATGGATACTCACGCTGAAAGTTCCTGGCCTCCCCCATGAAAACCAGTACTCCAGAAGATTCCAGCAGGTTTGCCAGCCAATGCTTGAGATGCCCAAAGCTCATCAGTGGCTTCAAATAAGGCCTTGAACTGGCTTGGCATCATGCCAAAACGAGAAGGAAAACCAAATATAAAACCATCAGCCTCCAGAAGTTGTTCTGGCCTAATATCTGCTACATCATTTGGTTTAGGAGGGGCCTTCATCTTTTCCAATATTCTATCCGAAAGCATCTCAGGTACCTATTTTCAGCAAACTCAAATCAAACTACTAACTGAGAATGGATCCAAATATTTGCTAGTGATTGAAAAATTACCCTCCAGAGTGTTGCTTCTACACCATCAACTGAAGCTGCCCCTCTGTGTACTTCTCTTGCCATAGTGTCCACATGACCATACAATGAGTAATACCTGCGAAAATTGATGTGATACATAATAGTCACAAAACCATAAAATTCAAGTTTGTTGTGTCACCTTTTAATATGATTAATTCTTGGGTTGGGCAGTTGGAGTATATGCTTACACAATGTAGACCTTGGTGATAGCCATCTTGAAAGTGTTGGCTCAAGTTGAAATACTAATCACTTTTGCCTCTGTGCTTATAGTACAAACCCCTGAATGGACAGAAGATAAGGGAATTAGGGTGGGAAGATGAACAGGAGAAAAGGAATATTTTGAGATTACAACTTGCAGAAATGATCACAAAAGTAGCAAATGAAAAATTTATGATGTGGCTGATGAAAATTTCATTAATGAAATTTGTTAATTAAATTACACTCATTTAATAATGAACTATTTAAAACACCAGAGCAAAACTCCTATGAACAGCACAAGTATGGCCAGAGAACAAAAAATGAAAGCTCATTGTTGCATGAGTGCAAGAGATATGGGGAGTATTCTCCACAAGAAAAATGTGATTAAGCCACATCCATGAAAGATGAATAAAAAAATGAGATAAACAATAGAAAATCTATACTAGTTGAGTTCCAAAGTGATGATTTTGGGAAAAAGAATACGAGCACAAGCAATTGAATTCATCCCACACTAAAAAATTCATCATGCGGATAAAAAGGGCATCATTTTAAGGATTATAAATCAAAATAGGAGAGAAACAAACCTTTGAAGTCTGATGATGATTATAAACCAGAGAGGGAAGTACAGTACAGTGGAGAAAACGATAGCATATTATTTACTTTTATATTTATATAGAGCGTTAGTTGAAGAAGCAGAACTTGCGTCTAGTTTTTGGTTGTCAGCGTTGTGTTGAATTGGATAAAGAGCTAAACTTTACGTGGCACTGGGATAGACTTGTGATGGAGAGAAATATCAATTTTTTTTTAATAAAACTTAAATTATTTTTTATTAGTGTAACGTATATCTTAAATATATTTTTCAATTTTACATTAAATGTAATCTTAATTAGAGATTATGATCGATGAAAATGTAAATTTATTTAAGTTATTTAAAGGTACATTCAAGCTAGTTGAATGTCGGTTTTAATATTTTACTATGATAGGTTTGAATAATAGGAATAAATCTTTGGTATTACTGCTGTACTAAAGACTCAGTGCATCCCACCAATGAAAATATTACATGTCAGTTAAAATTTTGTTTTTTCTGTCAAATTTTTTCTCTCTCCTATGATGTGTAATGTTCTCATTGATGAGATACACTGAATCTTGGTACAACAGTAGTACCAAAGATTTATTCGAATAATAGGTTTGTTTTTTTACAGTTATTGCATATAAGTTATCTGCAGTAAGTCTAATATGACATCGTTTTGAGTGGAAATCATGATATTTTTATAATTTTAATTTATTTCAGAGTTATAATAGTCTTTATATTTATAATTTTTTAAAATTTCAATGTCAAAACGATGTCATTTTGAAAATAAATACAGATAATTTGTCTACGATAATTACAAGAAATATTTTTCCCTTATATAATTGTGTGACATTAATTGGTTCAATGCACACAATTTTGGCATACCATAACTAAATAATAATTGGATAAAACTCTATTCGGTAAACTTGTCTTTTAAAGTGAGTAACTAAAAGTGTATACACTCTCGCTTTAATTTAAAATATATTATGTAAAAAAAAAACAGTGTAACAAATTAAAATATTACTAAAATTCATGAATATATATTAGTTTATCAATTACTAGACTAATTTGATTTGAGCTAATATGGTAGGTATCCATAATTCAAATATGAGACCGTTGATTAAGTTAGAATAATCTCATGCTACTTTATTCATGTATTTGGTGGAATAAACAGATATAACTACATTTATGTACTTTAAAAATATTTTTTTAAAACAAAAATTTCCTAAATATTTTTCAATTATTTTCTTTTGTGACTAATTGTTATAGGCTTGACAAACAAGGTAGCAAAAGCATAAAAAATTTCTCCTCATTACCATCTTGCATCTTCAAATAACACTAAACCTATCGTTACTTCTTTTGTCAGTTTTCAGTTTGAGCTTATTGTAGATAACTTATTTGCAGTAATTACAGAAAAAATAAACTCTTATTTTAATTATTAAATATCTAATAGGCTTAAATATACTAACAGATCTAGGCCAAGATTTTTATTTTTTAAATATAGGTAAGATCAGACTTAAAATTTGGGTTTGTACAAAGCTAGACTATACTTAAAGTATTTTACACAGACTTGACGTCTTTAAGAAAAAGGCTAGCTCAGCTCAGCTTATTTACACACAATAAATGAATATTTATTATAAATTTATATTTTATAATAATTCATATAAATTTAACTTCTAACTCCAATCAAATGTATGTTTTTTTAACAGTTCTAAGCACAATTCGTGTTATTAACCGTTATAACTATCACATACAAAATTTGTACTTCTTATTTACCATCTAAACTTTCATTTTTTTTCAAATATTTATTACTCTCTCGAAAACTCAGTGTATTTTTTTTTTCCTATGCAGTAATATTGAAATTTCTAAATGAGAATGTAATGTTTGTGTTTCTCACAAATTTTAAAAGTAATTTCAACAATACAAATTTATAAAACAAAGAATACAGAGAAATAAATATATGACAGGTTCACAAATTTTTAAATTTATTTAAGGTGGATTATAACAAATTTTTGACCGAAATATTATTTTAATCCTTCATAAATATATTTGAAATTTGGTCTTTAAAAATTTTATGATATTAAAATAGACTTTCAAATTTTTAAAGCAACATCACAATGGTTTTTCCCCCATCATTTCATGTTATATTAAATTATTAATTTGGACCATTTTAATGTTATTATTAATTTCTTAAAAATTATTTAGTTATCCCAAATATTTAAAGAATTAAATTAATATAGAGTGTATTTTGAATAATAAAAATGATAATTTATTAATAATCTTTTATGAACTATATTCGAATGCAACCAACCAATTATTAATGACAAAGAGGTGGTTGGCTTCATAGACACGCATAAATATAAGACAAACAAAAAGTAAAATACTAACGTGTAAAGTTGATATACATTATGCATATATATGTCCAGAGTTTGACAAGTCAGCACTGCATTTGGTTACCGGGATTGGCTCTCCATCTCCCACGTCGTCCTATCATATTATGAATTATTATTTGGCTTTTTCATTTATGCCTATGCTTACTATTCATCTAAATATTACATAAAAACGATCTAGAAGCCATATATTTTTATGCTGTTCTTGGATTGCTGGCTTCTCTTCATTACCCTTGTGTTCTAAATAAAAGAAATTAAAATTTAGGTGTTTTATATTCCTAGTCTTGACTTAATGATGGATTTGGTAGGGCCTCGAATCTAAAAAAGGAGGGTAGGTTTGAAAATTGAAAGTATAAAGTTCGGTAATGTTAGTTTCCAAAGGCACTGATATACGAGTGTTCAACGAGGCACCGATATGAACTAATAAAAAGTTCTTGAAAAGTCATCGTGAGTGTTATTCTTAGAAATAAAAAAAAAAACAGATAATGAAATTAAAAGTTACATGTTCTCTGAGTTTGTTATTCTAACATGGTATTAAAAGCAATTTTCCATGGGACAATATCTGGAGGTAGATGAGACAGGAACGAATACGTATGTTCCTTTGGTTGTTGGTTGGAGAAAAGTTGTTGACTAATAATCGGAGGCTTCAACGTCACATGACCTCTTCGGGTGTTTGCCCTAGATGTAATATCTCTTGTGAAACTAATCTTCACGCTATCCGGGATTGCCCTCAGTCAAAAGAGGTTTGGAGGTTGGTGGTTCATCAAACCAGTTGGCAGGTATTCTTCTCGCTTAATCTGCATGACTGAATCTTCTCTAACTTAAAAAATTGTAGAAGCTTGGCAATGGACGATGATTGGCCTTTGACTTTTGGGATATTAGCGTGGAGCATTTGGAGGAGTAGAAACACTTGGGTTTTTGAAGGAAAAATCAATAATGCTTACACAATTGCCCACTCAGCCTTGGGGTATAGCAATTGTGTCAAGCATACAGCTACCACTCTCCATGCAGCAGGTCTTCAACCGAGAAACAGTGTAGAGAAGATGATAGCTTGGTCTTGTCCTCCGTTAGGATGGGTTAAACTTAATGTTGATGGGGCTAGAGCTGGTAATGGGAACAGATCAGGATGTGGTGGTGTTATTCGTGACCCGTCCGGAGCTTGGATTATCGATTTCTGCAAGAATTTGGGACCAGGTACTGTTTTGCATGCAGAATTATGGGCTTGTTTGGAAGGTTTGCGTTTAGCATGGGAAAAAGGATTTAGAAAAGTGTGGCTGGAAGGAGATTCTCTCTGAGCCCAACAGATTATATCTAATGGGTGTCATCAGGATCACCCTTCGTCGAGCTTGGTAAAACGTATTAGAGGAATGTTGCAAAGATGCTGGCAGGTGCAGATTTCTCATGTCCATCGTGAAGGAAACAAAGTAGCTGATTTCTTAGCTTCACATGCGTATAGCTTTCCATGGGATGTGCAAGTCTTTGATGACCCTCCTCCTGGCTGTCTTCTAAGTTTATACAGCGACACTGTAGGTGTTCGCTGGGCTAGGTTCTGTACTTAGGCCTTTTTGCTGTGTTTTTCATTTCCATTATCTTTCAAAAAAAAAAAAACAATTTTCCATCCTTCATGAATGGAGGTTTCGTTGCACTCATAATATTTTTTTTTTCTTCATTGATCTTCCTCTTACTTTCTGGCCATGTTTTACTTTCAGATCTGCATTCTAGAGTTTTATTAGTTTTTTTTCTTCCAGATCGAATCCCGATCTGTGTTCTCCTTCCTCTCCTTCACTCTTTTTTTTAGGCGTTCATGTCTATCGCCGGTGTGTCTCTAGCTTCTCGTCACACAATCTTGGCCCCTCTTCTCCGGTGCTTTATCGCCGCTGATTTTCCCGATTGTTCTCCATCTTTGATGGTGGTTATTCGGTCTACCTAAAATATTTTCCAGATCTGCGACTCACCTTTTTTTCCCCCTTCCCGATCAGTGTTTTGTTCTCCTCGATTTTTCAGTTTCTCTTTGATTTCACCTTTTTGGGATTTTATTTTATTTTTTTGTTCCTGGATTCTTCTTTTCTATTTTTCTTTTCTCACCCTATCTCACTATTTCTTCTTCTTTATCCACCTTTACATCAGTTCTGATTTCTTATTTTGGTTCTTCTAATGTTGCTAATGGAATTTTGGGGCTGGTTGTTGGCATGATTGCTGCTTTCGTGCTTGCTTTTAACTAGACCCCGAGTGTTGTTCACTGTTAGTGCTCTATCGTTGTTTGGCCATAACTTCACCACTTTTAGGTCATTTAATTACCGTTTCTCGTTTCGGTTTGGCTCTATTGTGTTCTTATGTTATATTATAGTGGCTGCACCAATTCCTTGGCTTCTTTCCATATATATTTTACCCAAAGCTGGGCCATCTTCATTTTTCAGATCTGTGTTCTTTAGTCCCTATAGCAATTTCATCTCTTTTACATATTCATCTGCCTCTGCCTCTCACCAGTGCCTCTCTATTGAAGTTATTTTGGATGAGTGGTTCTATCTTTTGATTTTTTTTTTTTGCTTGTATTTGGCCACTTTGTGTTTATTCCCATGTATGTTTGTGGTGCTATTCAAGTCTGATTTGACTTGTATTTGACTTGCCATTGTATGGCTTTATTTTGGCCTCCCATTCAGGGGGAGCATTTATCTCGATTGTTGCCTGGTCTGCGGATTATCCCAGTTACAGTGACTCCGTTGGCTTTTATCTTAGTTGCAACACTGATGTTCAGGCTGATGTCCATCCCAGCCCTTCCTTTGCTGATGTTCATTCCAACACATTATAGCTGATGTTCATTCCAGCACATTATAGCTGATGTTCATTCGAGCATTGTCTCTTTACCAGCTCTTCAGACTGATGATCATTCCAGTTGATTTGCTGTGCTACCGATTTCTCCGATTGATGTTTCGTGAAACTTTTATTTTCTTTCTTTCCAAGATGGAGTGTTCATGCTATTCACCCTCCATCTTGAGGGGGAGTATAAGAGATATAAATATTTTATTTTATTTTTAATTGAGATATTCTAGATCTTTCTCTTTTTTAGTTATGTTCTTCTATATAAGAGCCTCGTATGTACAAATGAATTAACCAATTAATGAAATCAATATTTTTCATTTTCTTTCTTTTAATTCTAATAGTTATCTTAGGTGAAGCTGAGAAAAGGGAAAATGTTTAGGGACTATGGTGATTCTAGGGTATTTGGTAAGAGATTTCTTTTAGAATGACTGGAAAAGTTGAGATGTATTTTTTAGTTAATCATATTTGGTAGGAGATTTTAAAAAATTTATCCATTATTTGAATTTGCATAACAATCTCAGTTTGTGTGTAAAATTGAAAATTTTTACCATTTCATTACCCCATCAAATAAAAAAGTAGGAAAAAAAGCAATAGACACAAATATTCCTTCTAAAAAAACGTGTCAAAAGAAAGCTAGAGAGAGTCTTCTTTGTATTTAGTCAAGGGTTAGTTTGGTAATTTCATCTCATTTTTTCATCAATATTTTACCTTCAACCAAATATAGATTCAAAAAATTTAACTCAATTTTTCCGGTAATATTTTAGTCTACAAAACAACTTTTTTTTTTAACTTCCTACAAAATTTACTTTTCCATCATATTCCAGTAATTATATTCTTTTGGTAAAAAAAATATTTTTCTCTACCAAACACCACCCTAAAATCCGGCAGATTAATAGCTAGACAGTAGTTAACATATACTTCTTCGGTGGATGTAGGAGAATTTATATAATGAGAAATATTTCCTTGTCACAAGAGAGATAATATTCTTTCTATACAAAAAAAGAGAGAGATAATATTCTAATCATTTTTCCACTTAGGATCCGTTTGGATGAGCTTTTTTTCTTCTTCAAAAGTTGCTTTTTTTCAAGAAAAAAAGCATTTTTCATTTTAAGTTTGTTTGGATGTCTGTTTTAAAAAAAAGCAAAAGTCACAAAAAAGGTCAAAACCTACTTTTTCCAGAAGTTAAAAATTTTAACTTCCAAAAAAAGCAGAAGTCAAAAGCTAAATATTTTTTTCAAAAATTAAATATTTTTATAAAAATATAAATAGCTTTAACTTTTATAAAAACACTTCTAAAATAAAAAAGAAATAAAAGTTACTTCTTTGAAAAGTCAAATAAACGGACTCAGTATGCAATGGAGAAGTGTGCAAGGGATCAGTGAAAGATCCTCTACTCATGTGCTCACTATAAAGAGATAGAGAAATCATTTTCTTATTTTCAAAAAAAAAAAAAAAAAAATCATTTTCAGGGTCTCGTTTCATTCATATGCTGTAAAGTTATGGCTATAGATCGAGGACTCAGAATGGCCACCCCCAACGAAATCAACATGAAAACTAGACTAGTTCTCTTACAATACAAGGTGACAGGTTTTGTGAAAGACTATACAAACCCAATAAATAATGAAATTGCACATCATGCAGTAGTCGAAGATATTTTAATTTGCAGATACAGAGCATTTACAGGGTTCTAAACGAGAGTCAAACACAGAAGAAATGGAGATCGAGAAACAAACCTTTTGAGTCTTGACGTATGAGAATCGGAATTCAGAACGCGGTAACTGGAGTACGAGGAAACAAAATAAAATGCTAGAATACTAGAATATATATGTATATATACAATGAAATATAAATTAAAAAAATGTCCTAGTGACTTTAGGAAAAATAAAAATAAGATACCGATTGTCATAATGACATTTAAAAAAAAAATATCAACTTGACATTTATAAAATATAAAAAAAGATTTCATCGACAACCTTGTCCTAGTGACTTTAGAAAAAGAAAAAGAAATAGATTGCAATAATGACATTTATCAGCGCATCGAATCTTTATCATATCATGTGATCTCAAAGGTACCGAAAAATAAGAAGTCATTTAGCCAAAAGGAGTAACCCCACCATACTATCTAACCACTCTCATTTGGAGCTTGTACACATTAATTTTTCAAACAACTTATTTAAAATTTGAGTTTTAAACGTAGCTATTGAGTTAAAAAAAAAAAATCATATAATCACCAAAAAAATTATTTTTATTTTTTAAGCTCTTATTTTAACTTTAAATTTTAAATAGCTTTTAAACTAATTAAAAATAAATTAAGGAAAACATGTTTTAAATCTTAAGCCGATAAAAAAATAATTCACAAAGATAAAAGTTATTATGTAAAAAGAAAAAAAAAAGTTCATAAGACCCTAGGAATTACGGACAAAAAATTCATAAAGATAAAAATCATAATTCACGTAATATATAGATGCCGTAGTTAAAGGTAAATTATTTGAAATCTAAGATTGAAAGTTGGAGGAAAATTATTCTCGCAGAAATTTTTAACCCTCATTACATCCGGATTAAAATTGCAAAAATAATGTATATATTTCAAAAATCGTAACAAATAATCTTTGTCAAACTTTAATATTTGTTTTATTCATACTAATTCGTCCCTATAAAAAGAAATCAATCACTCTTGAATCAATTACGAAAGATAGCAAATTTATCATGTTTATTCAAGCTAATTCATCCCTATATAAAAAAATCAACACTCTTGAATTAATTAAAGAAAAATACCAGTCTCATGTTGTAGAGACTAGTATCTTATGTCATTGATACAAAACACATGAGACCTACTCTTTTAAAATAAATAAATAAATAAGTAGATCCCACATTACTTTGTGTCTATGTCATGAGATATTAGTCTCATGCAAAATGAGACTAATATTCTCCTTAATTAAAAAATATAACAAAGGATTTGGAATTGGAAGGGGCCTCAAAGGGTGAAAACTTTCATGTGGACCTAAGCTCGTGAAAGGCTTCCCACTAAAAGTAGAATCAGTTCTTGGACACAGGCTGATAATTTTTGTTATCGTTGCAGGAATAGTGCTGAATCTCATCTTCATGTTCTGCGGGATTGTGATATAGCCAAAGTTGTTTGGTCCAGGTGTGTTAATAGTTCAAGAAACCAGTTATTTTTTCAGCTTGGTTTCAATGATTGGTTTCGTAGGAATGTATTAGAGAATTGGGGTACCAGTGATGACATAAAGAATTGGAATGATTTATTCTTTGTTGGTTGCCGGTTATTATGGAGTTGGAGAAATAAAGGGGTGCATGATCCCAACTTTAGGTATCCTCATGAGCCATTTAGAGTGATTTATGAATTTTCAAAATCGTTCAAATAGCGTTTTGATGCCCATGATACCTATTATATTGCTGATAGCTTGAATCGTAGCTTTGTTAAATGGATTGCTCCTATCCAAGGATCGACTAAGTTAAATGTTGATGGTTCTTGTCAAGATAATGGTCGGAAGGCTGGCTAGGTTCCTGTTTAGGTGCCTTTTCATATAAAATTGGTTCTTGTGATCCCATGGAAGCTGAACTTTGGAGTTTTTTCAAAGGCTTAGAATTTGCGTGGAATGCAGGGGTATCTAATCTTATCGTGGAGGGAGATAACTTTTCCATTGTGAATCAGTTTCAAAATTCTGATCCTAGATGTCCTGAATCCCATCTAATGAAGAGCATAAGATTCTGGCTGAATAGAGATTGGAGGGTTTATTTCCAATATACCCTTATATATATATATATATATATATATATATATATATATATATATATAACAAAATTACCATGTTTATCACAAAAAACAAAAAAAGCGAAAAGGGAAGACCGTAAATTTACCTAGTGGAGCACATAACGTCGAATCAATCAAGGGTTTAAAACAGACACAAGGTTAGACATAAGAAAGGCACAAAATAATGAAATTATAGAACATAATCTAAGCAACATGAAATAGCAAGCTACAAAACCGCTGATGCTTTAGAAAGACAGAAATATCTAATCAAACACCAGACTTTACATACCATCAATCTCAAATCCAAATCTAGAACTCAATTTTTCTTATAACAAATTAAAATAGATAAATATGTTTAAATTTTCACATAATGCGTATAAACTTTTCTAAAGCAATTTTCAAGTGTCCATATCATATACTTTATAAACTTGAAATCCTTTTAATTATCATAATGGTTTAAAGTAACTTGATATTACATGATTTAATGTCTTTATTTGTCATCAGTCCGATTTTCATTTTTCAACAAGGCATTAAAACTTTTGTCTTGTATAACACGTTCTTGGGTAAATAAAACCAACACTATTTATGATGGTAATACAAGCTATTAACTTATTCAGTTCAACATTATTTTTCACAATAAGTTAGAGGAGATTTTTAATTTTTATTAAAGGTTTAAAATTAGTGTTTTGTAAATGCCATGTAACAGGAAAATTGGTACATCATGTTACATAGGCATATTTTTGTAGGGTCCACCAAATATTAAAAAAAAATGAAGAAAAAAGCTTGCACGGAAAATGATCTGAAAGCAGGAGAAAACAAAAATTATAACATGACGTTTGTTTTTCCCTTAAAATTATTGTGATTTATTATAAAATTACTTTGTGTCGCCCAAGAATTGTCGATCTAGTCGCGACTTAACTAAACCCAGAGGATTTGAAGTTCTCAAAGGACTTTAAATTTTAAGAGTCTAACTCCTAAAGAGATTGAAACCCAAAAATAGATATCTACCAAAAAAATATTTTTTGCTTTTTTTATTACTTATTTTTTTTATTTTTTTTATTCATTAAAACAAAATGAACTGAAAAATGTAAAAGTTTAATAGCATTAAAGATAAATTTGAACCGAAAAATTCATTAGGAGAATTTTAGTGATAAAAAAACTGTGCAATGAATAATTCTAAAATAAATCATGATTTTTTTTTAAATTTATTGTTTTTATTATTAAAATGTTCATCATCCTCACTAGGGGTGTAAATGGGCTGGGCTGGATTTTGGCCTTCCTGGCCCAAGCCTACGTAAAAAAAAATTCAGCCTATCTGGCCTACTGGCCTATCAAAGGCTTTATTTGTAGGCCAAGTTCGGCCTATTTTTAAAAATAAGAAAGCCCGACATGGCCTACAGGCCTTGTAGGCCTACCACTGTAGATACTAAGCAAAGAAAATAATTGTATAGAGTAAAGAAAGTTTCATTCATGAATACACTAGTACTTCTCATAAGAAAAAAATAACAAACAAGAAAGAGTCAACACAATCTATTTTTGGGTTCTGAAATAAAGTTTACAAGAGAATGTCATTTATCTAAAAATTAAGGTTGGTATTGGTACTTTGTCATTAGGGGTGTTAACGGGCCGAGCTGAGCCGAACTTTGATCTTAACGGGCCAAGCCTGTATTTAAACGTGTCAGACTGGCCTTAGCCTGTTACTGTTACGAATATAATATTAGCCTATGGCCTGGTTCGTTTACAAAAAATAAAAGTCTGTCTTAAGCCTGTAGCCTGTTTATTTATTAAAAATAAAAACCTTACCTTCCAATTTGCAGCAGTATTTAGCCCATTAATCATGCACTGATATGTATTTTTTTGTAAGAAAATAATAGTTGTTTCTTTTATAATAAAAAAACATATTAATATTAAAAAATCAAAATAACAACAGCACATTTACTTTATTTTACGTTGCTTTTCCTTAATTTTCTTCCACATTCTAGATTTTTTACATTAAATTTTCTTCCACATTCCTTAATATTCTAGGTGTAAGAACCCGCACCGTTAATTAAGGTATTTAATTAATAAATTACGAGAAAATAGGAAATGATTCCATAATTGACCCTAATAATTATTTATGAGGCTTAGTAATCGTAATAAGTGATTAAGAATGATGAAAGTCACTTTTCGGAAGAAAAGTGCAGATACCGGTTCTGCTAGTCAGTATAAATGCGTGCCGAAAAAGTATCCCGGAAAATTAATGTAAGTGCATGATAATTACTAGAATGATATGTAGGAATTGTAAAACGAGTTTCAAGTCCAGATAATGAGAACTGGTGCTGGAAACCGGTACTGGCTTGGAAAAGCGCGTACTGGAAAAGTGCTCATAAAATTATAAGAAAAATATGATAAATCTTAGAAAATTATGTAGTTTCATAATCCAAAGTTTGGGATTAAAATGCTAAGCATAGCAATTAAAGTTAATACTGTGTGTTTTATGGCTAAGTGACTATATATATGCATTTTAGCACATAACCCTAAGCATACCAGAATTCCTACGTGAGGCACTTGGTGGGCTGAGGGTGGTTTACTGTTCCATTGCCTCCTTCCACCATTTTTGAACTCAAGTTGTCACCTTTACTTGATTTCTTCCCTCTTTGAGCTTGTATACACTTAAGAACATGCATGGTGAGGAAGTGTGAGGGTGTATTCTGAGTTTCCATCCTCTGTGTGTGGGTGAGAGTGCTGTTTTGGGTGGTGTGGTTGCTGAAAGCCATAGTTATGGCATTTTGGAGTCCAAGTGGTGACCTTTGGTGAGAAGAACCAACCCTTGTGAAGCCATTTTCGTGCATCTTTCTTGAGTCAGACTTGAGGGGCTGTGTTGAGCTCCAAGAGCATCTCCTTCTCTGTTTTAAGCCTTTGGTATGTATACCAACCTTTGATCTTGATTTTAATGCTTAAAAATGAAAGCTTGATGCATGTTAAGGTCAAAAGGTGATAACTTGTTGTGGGGTAATGTTGAACACACCTAGAAATGCATGTTTAGGTGTTTAAAATCGGTAAAAACCCAACCTTGGAAGGATATCTTCACGAAAATGCAGAAACTGCATTCTGTCGTGAAATATCCGGATATCGGCCCGTGGAATATCCGGATATGGGATATCTGGATATGATATCCGGATATGTGTATTCGGATATGGGGTTTTGGGATATCTGGATACTAGATATCCGGATATGGGATTCTGGATATCCGGATATTGCATATCCGGATATGTCCATTGAGATATCCGGATATTGCATATCCGGATATGGTCCCGAGGAATATCCGGATATTCTGGGATTTCGTAGAACAGTAGCTGTGCTGTGTGTACAGTAGGCTATTGGGGGTTTGTGGACCCTAGATTGATGAAGTTGAACTTCTGTATTTAATGGACTAAGCCAGAATCATGGGATTAAGGGCTTGTGGCTTTGTTAGAAGCTTTAAGACTTGAAAACGTAATGAAAAGGCGTTGTCTTAATATTGTATGCTTGTGGTGCATGTTGTTGATGTATTGTTGGTCCATAACAGATTGTGAATCTGCTGTGTTTGGACTTTGAGCTGTGGACTCTTGGCTTTTGGAGTTAGCTTGCAAGGTAAGCTTTCGTGTCCTCGGTTTAGCCATGTTGTGGTTCCACCATGTCTCATGGGGATATGGTTTATGCATGTTGTGTACATGCTTTTGGATATTTGATATGTTGATTGAACTTTACATGTAATGGCTTTTAATATGCATGTGTTGTTTCATCTTGACGGGAAGCCTGAGTATGTAGCGCCATACAAGACGGTGTACCGGGGTGAATGCAAGTGGTACTTGCACGGTGTGTAGGTGATAGACGTATACCTGCACTGTCTCTGGCCAGTAGATTAGTATTGACACACATGACATGATTATCTGCTGTATTGCATTGTTTTAGAAATGATAAATGATAAACTGCTTTTGAACTTATATTGCACATGTAAGTGAGCTTGGGGTGGAAGATCCTTGAGGACTCATTGACTTACTGAGATTTCTAGATTAGAGATCTTACCCCACGTTTGGGGAATGCTTATTTCAGGATCAGGTAGTATGGGTACTGATGCCTCAGGCGGCGGGAGGCCAGAGCTTAGCTGATTTTGTTGTTTCTGCTTATTTGTTAGCATGACTGGATTTGGATGCTGTTTATGTTTTCCGCTATTTATGATATGTTGTTGTTGAGATTGATGTTGGGCATGTTGCCTTATTTGAGTGAGTATGGGGATTGTCCATGACACTTTCTGTTGGTACTTTTAGATTGGAGTTGTATAAACTGTTAGATGGTCCGGTCTACGTTGTTGTAGTTCCGTGACTAGAGCCACACTTATATTATCTATGTTATGAGGTATTTCAGTTAGCTGTTTTATTGCAATTACATACAAGCGATGTTTTTTTTAATTGATTATTAAGCAAGTTGGTAATGTTAATGGCATCATAATTGAAAAGAAAAAGTAATTCCGCATTTTAATTAAGCGCAGCTTAATACGATATTATGATAACATTACCGGATATATACGGGGTGTTACACTAGGTTTTTTACATTAGATTTGAACCCCACCATTAAATTTTCTTCCACATTTTACATTAAATTTTCTTCCTCGGTTGCCGCCATAAGCATCATTATAAGCCGTGGAATCCTCATAGCTTATAAAAATAGATGATGAACATGGCTTCATTTACCTGTTGGTGGGACGATGACTTAGATCGGGGAGAAGAGATAGAACAGAGACAGAAAACTGAGAAAAGAATGTTGAAATGATTAATATAAAAATATAAAAAATAAATAAATTTAATGTATACGGGCCAGCCTCCAAGGCTTCAAGGCCGGGCTTGGTTATGGAAGCCTGCGGCCTTTAAAATAAAAAGGCTTTTGCATGAAAATAAGTCTGGGCTTAATAATAAAAAAAGACGAGCCGAGCCAAGCCGGGCCTAAGGCCCCTGACCTTATTATCACCCCTGTTTGTCATGCCACATAAAATAAATATTATTTTATTTTGAATAAATTAAATAGGCCAGCCTACAAGGCTTTGGGCCAAGCTTGACAAAATTGGCCTACGGCCTATTTGTTAAAAAAACTTTTTTAAAAACCTAAGCCTACTCTACTTTTCTGAAAGGCTGGGCCAAGTCAGGCTTGATGTAGGTTGGGCTGGGCCAGCCTGACCCATTTACACCCCTAATCCTCTCATCAATTGAATATAAAAGATAATCATAATTGTCAAATCTCAAACTATTTGTGGCTACTTAGTAACACATTTTTTCGCGGACTACTTTTGCAAGAAATTTTCAATCACAAAATCCTGTTGGAAACTGCAATATTTTGTTGAATTCGTTACATATGTTATTGAAATGTTTTTAGTGGCTAATTTTTCTCTCATGAAAATGTAATTTTCTTGTAGGAGTCTCCAAATATTTTAATTTTTTTTACAAATTAAAAGTTAAGAAAAAAATATATAAGCCAAATCGAGCCTTAAGTAGTTAAAAACTAGCCTTCAACTAATTGGCATAAATATAATTCAAACCTGCGATAGTATCTTTACATACAATCACATGTTTGTTCATCACTAAGCGCCCATTGAGCTTTATGGTTTATTCATTCAGTTTTAATTTTTGAGTTTCCTACAGTATCGATCCCTATGGATTAGTAGGATTAAACCCTTCTGAGAAGTGATTACTCAAAATTCAAACCTTTATCAGTTTACTAATAATGTAATTTGCTTGCCATTACTTTTAAGTTTTAACCCTTATCGCTGCCCATAGGCCGTAGTTTACTTTGATTCTTATATATTTGCATTACAATTATACTTCAAATTCTTTGTTAATTTAAATACAAACGATTGAACTGAATTTCCCCAATAGTCGCTTGGATAATATTTTGCACGTGAGTACTTCATCCTAGCAGAATGTGTACTCATTCTTACATGTCAATTACCTCTGGGAGATGCTATGGCTTTTCCTATATATGCATGCATAGAAGTCACAAAATGTGATCTTTTTTTTCTTTGGAAGATGACTTTTCTCTCTCTTCAAAATACTTAAAAATCCAGCTAAAAAATTTAAATTTTTAATGCATTTAACACACACTAATAACTCATAATTGAAAAATTAACTAAAATTTATGCCAACGCAATTAATCAGTCAATTAAGATGGTATTAATAAAAATTCAATATCAATTAAATTTATATTTTTTAAAAATAATATGGATTAATAACCTCCCTTATAATTCCTTTCCTCAATTTATTTTCTAAATTGAAGTTCAGGAGTTACACTATTATAGATTCCTGACCCTTGGATATAGCACATAATCAATAGCTACTAATCCATGTGGATTATTACAAGGCTTGGAATAAGCTTCTGTGTTTGTCAACAGTTTTTTACCTAATAAATAACCTTAAGTCATGCCCATAACTTAAGCAAATCATTTCCTCCATGTAAATTAGTCCTTTCACTCGATATGATTCAGTCTCCTTATGCTCCTTTCATGGAAAGTGGAGGAAGTTTTGGTAATAATGGCGTTCAAATTTATGGGAGTGAAAATATTAACGCCATTAACCCTTCCATGCATAGATCAGGCCCTCCTTTGACATCTATAGATAGGTTCTTATGGGGCCAACAGAACCACTTCCCTCAGCAGCAAAATGTAGAGAACGTTGCAAGGAACAACGATGCAAGTGTCTTTACTAATGAGTTCTTCAGTTTTTCCTGCTCTGGTGGTTCATCTCATAGGTTTCTATGGCCTAACACTCAAGAATCAAGCTTTGTTGGTGGGATCTTAGCAAATGAAGAGGCTTTGACGTGGACAAACATCAACCAAACCCCCACATTGTTCCTGAAAGATGTCCAAAAGAATGCAAAATTGGTGGGAAGGAGAACTAAGAAAGGGTCTGTTGGTCCTTTGATCAAAGGACAGTGGTCATCTGAAGAAGACAGGTTGATTCAAGAAAACACTCCATTTTCTTCTCTTATTTTTTACCTGCTTTATATATATATATATTTATATTTGCACTAAATTTTTTAAGTTGATTATTATTTGTTGTTTTTTTTAAGGAAACTGAAAAGTTTGGTGAAGAGATATGGTGAAAGAAAATGGGCTCAAATTGCTGAGAAATTGGAAGGAAGGGTTGGCAAGCAGTGTCGAGAGAGATGGAACAATCATTTGCGTCCTCATGTTAAGGTGGTTTGTTTTTTTGTTTGTTACTCGCTTAATATTGTTAATCTCTTTTTTATTTTATTTTTTTTCCTTTTTTTGGGTATAGATACATGTTTGATACTAATTTCTTTTCATTTTCATACATGATTTGTTTCCTAGAAGTTTGCCCTTAAAAAACATCCTAGGGCTAGTTGCATGTCGATGTATCTTTCTTCCACAAAGTTGCATGAAATGTTATAAATAATCAATGTTTAACTAAGCTTTTCCTAGATTATCTTGAAATCTGTGATATTTTTTTTAATCGGAGAATCTAGACTTAGATTCAAATATTCAATAATCTGTCCTTGTTTAATTTGTTGTGTGAAAAAACCAAGATAACTGATATTTTTTTTAATTGGAGGATCTAGACTTAGATTCAAATATTCAATAATCTGTCCTTGTTTAATTTCTTCTGTCAAAAACCAAGAATCTATCTTTTGTATCTTCATGCACATCTAGAGATCTAATACATTATCTCTTCTTAATTGTCTATAAGTGAGATCAATTCTGAATAATTTCACATTTTCACAATAAATCATTCATAGTTTCTTATTTCACCATTAAGTTGTTTTCTCTCACATTTTCTTATTTTCACCATTAATATACTTTGTTAATATAACCCAAGTTATCCAGATAAGGCTTCCACCATTATTTGCTTAGATATGCGGTATCTAGTGTTTGCACGTGAGTAAATCACACTATCAATTACCAAGATTTATATTTTTTGATATAATTTACATATTATTTTCAGTTATGAATTTTTAATTAGCTATACAAATTTCAGCTGCAATATATTATATAACATTTAAACTTGTCATTATCCTTGGTATATGAGCATTATCAGAAAGATAGCTGGAGTGAAGAAGAAGAGATGATATTAGTAGATAAACATTCTAAGATGGGAAACCGTTGGGCTGAGATAGCAAAGTACATTCCAGGGAGAACAGAGAATGCTATAAAGAACCATTGGAATGCAACTAAAAGGAGGCAGAATTCAACTAGAAAGAACAAGAAGACAGAGAAATCTAATGGAAAACCCCACTCCTCTATTCTTGAAGACTATGTCAGAAGCAAGAACACTTCCATGAACCCCACAACAGGCATCATCACTGAAACAGCTACAATAATCACCAAGCTCTCTAGCTCCCAAGTGACACTCTCTGAGGACCCTGCAAATAACGAATTAAACCTTGTGTTATCTGAACCCTCTCAATCTGTTGCCAATGAGCTACTCTTCATGGAAGAAATTTTCACTGAGAATCAGAATCAGCAATCACTTGTTAATGTTGAAGGTGCTTCTGAGCACCCCAAGATGTCTTCAACCTCTTACTTGGGTTTGGATCAAACTATTGTTGATGATGTGAATCAATTTGGGTTTGACTATTCCATCCAGTACCCAGATATCATGCACTTGGATGATAGTTTATTCCTCCGCAGTTGAATGTTGTTGTTTATCTCTCTCACTTTGTTGAATGTTGCAGCCAGTTCATCATTAATTTTCTTGTGATTATTATGGGAGTCGAAACCTGAACATGGAACTTCTTCAGAGGGAGGATAAAAAGAGTTCAGAAGGAAAAAGAGAGATGGATTTGGTAGAGTTTGTTTCTTCTTATTAGTTCAATTATTGTCATTATGAGTGATACTCTTCTTCTTTTGAAGTAGAAACTATGTTATTTCCATTAGCGGTTAATTTTCTGGTGGTGTTTTAGGCATTTCTGGTATTATTAAAGGTCATTTGCTTTGTTTTGTTTTGAATTCTTAACTGCAATAATCTTTGCAGGAAATTTAATGTTTTTTTGTTAGCTCCCCTTTCAATTTTGTCGTTTTGTTTTATTAGTCATTTACTTGCTCAACTTTTCTGAACTTTGAAATCTTGAAATTAAAAGAATGATTAAATGGGTCAAAGTCAATGTCAAATCTTATGTCAACTCATAATCGTAATTCATGAAGGGAAAATACCTTGAAACCAAATCTGCAATAAAATGATGAATCATATTTTTTTTTTGTTTTTTACAAGTGCATTTAGAACACCAAGATATGATATTCAATTGATCTTGAAACCAAATCTGCAATAAAATGATGAATCATATTTTTTGTTTGTTTTTTACAAGTGCATTTAGAACACCAAGATATGATATTCAATTGATCTCAGCATTGCCCATAAAACAAGTTTGGAGTCTAGTTTAGGAAAAAAAGAAGAAGAAGAAGCATTTTTTTTCATATAATTTTTAATTCCACGTGCACGTAGGGTAAATGGTAGGATTCATAGTTTGACATGATCTTCTTCTATTGCTCAAATTTGTGAGAAATATTTAGTCACGTGTAGATAAAGACAATGTCTTATACTCTACCGAAGAAAAAAAAAATCGTTTAGAAAAAGAAAAAACAGATAATGTAAATGACATTAACCGCCTACGGCCAAAAGACCATATATTAACTTGTACTAAAGAGCATTGAAACCTCGTAAACCTTTATTGCCTTTATGGGATCAAACGGAAAAAAATTTAAAGGACACTTGATGGCCAACGTTACAGCTTATGACAATTAATTGGTCCATTAAAAAGTATTTTTTTATTAAAAATATGTTCAATTTTTTATAACAATATTTAAAACATATTGAATAAACTCTATTTTATTAATTTTTATCAAAATCAAAAAAGTATAATTTGAATACATTTTTAAAAATTATATCATAAAAAAATACTTTTTAAAAGATTTATTCAAGCGCATCCTTACTAGTCTTTTTGTAATATATTGCTCCAACGGCTACTAGCTACTAAGTGGAAAGCATATTACCATTTTGTTTAGATAAATTTGTATCATGATTTGCATAATAGAATAAGTAAATAAATGATGAAATGTGAAAATATACAAAAAGTTACACTTATCTTTAGGTTTTAGGAACATACACTCTACCCCATTTTGTAATTAAAATTACAATCCACCCCTATTGACTAATAGAATCTATTAAAATGGGATAAAATATTTTTCTTACGCAATGATTAACAAGCATATATAATCTGTTTTTTATACTTTTGTAAATTATTCTAAATCTAATTATAATATATATAACTCCTGGGCACACAATTACACTCCACCTATAATCTTAGGATGTGCATGGAGCGGACTCAATTTTTAATGAAACCTTTGGGTTTTTTAAATCAATTTTTTTATTTTTTAAAGTTGGTTTTGTCTTTTGAAATCGATTTGAAACCGTTACAAAGCCGGTTTATGGTTTTAAACTGTTTTGATTTAAACTACATTCAAAATCAATTTTAAATTAAAATCTTTGTATGGTTGGAAACTTGTTTTGATTTTAAATTGGTTTAAAATTTAAAATTCGTTTTGTAACTGATTATCAACCGACTTTAAACCAAAACCAATTTTGTCTTTTATGACAAGATTAAGTTTTTATGTGGAAATTGTATATTTTGAGATGACATGCTAATCTACCTAAATAATATAAAATGGAAGAGAGAAAAAAAAAAAGTTACAAAAAAATGTTAAGGCCATTAACCCTTCCATGCGTAGATCAGACCTTCGTTTGACATCTATAGATAGGTTCTTATGGAGCCAACAGAACCACTTCCCTCACTAGCAACATGTAGAGAACATTGCAAGGAACAACAATGCAAGTGTTTTTGCTGATGAGTTCTTCAATTTTTCCTGCTCTGGTGGTTCAACCCACAGGGTTATTGTGGCTAAGTACTCAAGAAATAAGCTTTGTTTGTGGGCTCTTAGCAAATGAAGGAATTTTTTTTTCAATACCACTGTCGCTGGTACATCCGACTAATAGAAATGCATTATATCAGCTTGTGTTGTATCAGAGAGAGAAAAAAGAATAAGTTATTTTTGTATGCTACATTATATCTTACCCGTAAGACATAGTATAAAATATGCTATGACATTCAATTTTTGATACTACCCTCGTATCAAAAAAACATTCTAGATGAAGAGGCTTTGACGTGCGCATGAGTGTTTCCCCACGTCAAAGCCTCTTCATTTGCAAAGAACCCACCAACAAAGCTTGTTTCTTGAGTGTTAGGCCACATTAACTCGTGGGTTGAATCACCAGAGCAGAAAAAACTGAAGAACTCATCCGCAAAAACACTTGTTAATGTTGAAGCTGCTTCTGAGCACCCCAAGATGTCTTCCATCCAATACCAAGATCTCATGCACTTGGATGATAGTTTATTCCCCAGCATAGACAATCCTACACCTGTAAATTACCTTCCTCTCCTGATGTTTATCTCTCTCACTTGTTGAATGTTGCAGCCAGTTCATCATTTTCCAGTGATAATGGGAGTCGTACCTGAACAAGGATCTTCTTCAGAGGGAGGGTAAAAAGAGTTCAGAAGGGAAAAGATAGATGGATTTGATAGAGTTTGTTTCTTCTTATTAGTTCAATTATTGTCATTGTATACTCTTCTTATTTTGAAGTAGAAACTATGTTATTTCCATTAGCTGGTAATTTTCTGATGGTGTTTTAGGCATTTCTGTTGTTATCAAAGGTCATTTGCTTTGTTTTGTTTTGAATTCTTCACTGCAATAATCTTTGCAGGAAATTTAATGCTTTTTGTTAGCTCCTCTTCCAATTTTGTCATTTTGTTTTATTAGTCATTTACTTGCTTAACGTTTCGGAACTTTGAAATCTTGAAAAGAATGATTAAATGGATCAAAGTCATGAATGTCAAATCTTATTTAAACTCATAATCGTAATTCATGAAGGGAAAATACCTAGAAACCAAATCTGCAATAAAATGATAAATCATATTTTTTGTTTTTTACAAGTGCATTTAGAACGCCAAGATATGATATAACTTCAATTGATCTCAGTATTGCCCGCCCATAAAACAAGTTTGGAATCTAGCTTAGGCAAATTTTTTTTTTTTGTGAAGTTAGATCTTTTGCGTACCCCTATCCGCTATAACCTATATTTTGTATCAATTCCCAATCAGCTGGCACATTTGGGTCCTTTTTGGGGCACACTTGGTTGTTGGACAAGTGCGTGGGTAATTACTGTTTGCTAGTTATTAGAAAGAGTTTTCTTCTATTAATGGTTCTTCATATAAAAGGTAGAATCTACCTAAATAACAAATTATATATTTCTTCTGTTCTGGTGTGCACAGGAAGCATTAGCATATGATAATCAACCTGTAAACTATCATTCGTGTCTTAGGCTTGTTTTTTGGTGGTAGAAAACAAATCAATTTTTTTTCATTGTATCCAGTGAGAAATTGACTAGCATCCATTCGAATTCAGAATTTAGGTAGATATGGTGGCGGCGAAATAAATATAAAAAAAAATTCTGCGTTTTGAAATTTCTGTATAATTTTTACTAGTTTCACAATTTCATTTTCCTGACAATTTTGATATAATAGATAATAATAAAAATAATAAAACTCTTTTGATATGGAGCAAAACAACATAAACAAGGGACACCACTCCTACTCCTCCACTTTAGTATATATCTCACCCCACATGTGCAATTAACAATAATGTTACTTATACATTATTCATATATCCTTTCTTTTTTAAATAATAAAATAAGAAAAATATAAATTTCAACACAAACTCTCTTTATTTTGATTTTTCCATCAAGAAAAGGGTAAAATAAAAAAGAGATAGAAATATTAATGTGCAAATATCCAACACCAAATTTTAAACATAAAATGAAGATACATATGCAAATACCCTCACATGAATCCTGCTGAATCACCATATTGCCACCGTATTCCTTGATATCTTCGATGCAATCTCAGTTATGCTGAGGTGGCAACCCCTGGCCCATCTTGAAGCTTACGTGGATGCAAGAACACCCTGAGTCCATTCTTCATGAACAACGTAAGAGACATTTTCTGCTCCACAAGGTGACCGGGAACTAGAGACAGTCGGTAGCGCAACAGTACAGCCGCAGCCACAGACTTCATTTGCAGGTAAGCCAAGTCCTTCCCCAAACAAGTTCTCGGTCCAGCATTAAAAGCCACGAACTTGAACCCATCCTTAGGCGGTTCGAACCGGTCACCTCGAGCCGAAAGCCACCTCTCCGGTTTAAACTCCATGCAATCCTCACCCCATATCGTCTCCATCCTCCCCGCTGAGTATATCGAATACGTCACTGTCGAACCAGCCGGAACTACCGTTCCATCCGGCAACACGTCGTCGGAGATGGCCTGCTTGAAGTCCTGCGGCACAGAAGGGTACAAACGCAGCGTTTCGGCCAACGCAGCCTTCAGATAAACCAACCGGTCTGCTTCGCCGAAGTCAAGAGGATCCTCTACCCATCTCCGTCGTTCTCCGCCTCGAGTATCCTCGAGAACCGCCGTTATCTCCTTAACTATCTTGTCCTCCACCTTGGGGTGGTTCATGACGAGCCAGAAGAACCAGCTGAGCGCCACCGATGACGTGTCCCTTCCGGCGAGGACGAAGTTCAAGACAATGCGTTGCAGCACACCGGCGGAGAAAGGTTTTCCGTCGGCGTCACGTTTCTTCATGAAACGAGATAGCAAGTCATCAGAGGGTGTTTCCTTGCGATCCACAACGGCGTCGTTCATGTAGGTTTCAACAATTTTAAGGCTGTGTTTTAACTTCTTCTCGGTTCCAATGCAGAGAAGCTTCTGGAACCTCCAAAGGATACCAGGGTAAAGGAACCTATGCATGGTGGCTTCAGTGGCAGTGTCAAAAGCAACGGTAAACGGGTTTTCGGGTAGGTGAGGGGAAAGAGTTTCAGGGTCTTTTCCGAAGGTGAGTCCGCATATGTTATCAAAGGTTAAGCGTAGAAGAAGGTCTTGCAAATCCACCGAGACGTTATCTTTGGATGCTTTGTCTAGAATGCACCATAACCGATTCTTGATGGCACGGTTCACCCAACGAGACATAGCTTGTCTCAGAGTTCGTGTTGTGAATTCTAGAGCTGCGGTTTTGCGTTGCATGAGCCATGTTTCTCCGTCGCTGTTGAAGATGCCTTGGCCCAAGAGGTCGTGAAATGCGGTCTGCCACTTCGGTCCTTTAGGGTAGTTGTCGAACCGGGTTCGCAGGATGTGCTCTAAATTCTTGGGGTGGCATGTGACTGTGTAAAACCCTTGCTTGCGAGCCAAGAAAGGTAGAGGGATGATGCAGGTTTGGTAGGTGGCTGAACCACCGGTTGCGCGGAGGTTGCTAGCAATCCAATCGTGGACCCGGTCCCGGTTTTTGAACAGAAGCGGGAGACTACCCACGAAGGGCCATGCTTTTGGACCGGTTAGGTTTCTAGCGAGGAGATGGAACCAGAGAAAATAGACAGAAAGAGCAGCTATTAGGGTAAGGAGGAGAGGGAGGGTTTCCATTTGCATGATGGTATCGTAGGCCACGTTGATAACTTTGTTCGAAATCTGATGAATGAAAGGGGAACATTAATCTTGCTTATATATATGTGGCAATGTCATTATGATGAGAAGGTCTAATTAGGAGAGAGTTGTTGGGAAATTTCTGGCGTAAATAATAAAGTGATGATATTAGGTGGTCATATATATATATATATATATACATCTCAGGCTAAAGAAACCAGATTTAAAAAAATAAAATAAAATTATATACAAATATAGATTTTTTTTTTTGAATAGATAATAGGAATTGAATACATAACTTAATACAAACTACTCAAATCCCTCACCATAGATAAATCATGATAGCATTTATTTAAGAAGAAAACAAAAGAGGGCCTCCTTGGAGAAATAATTCATTTTGCATACGTGAAATAATATAAAATGTTTTTTTTGGATATTGAAATAATATAATGTTAATTCTAACAACAGATAATATAATATGCATGGTCATTAATGTTAATTGTTTAGAGAATGTGAGCGCAACTTTCTATGAATGAACGAGTTGATTATTGTGTGCGTTTGTTAAAATTATAAAATAAAATAAAACAAAATACTATGAAAAATGCAAACGTCACATGAATTGTCGTTTTCCACGTACGGTAATCACGTGACACGGTCAGTAATTATATATATATATAGAGGAGGGATATTCTCACTACTAAAAATTTTCACTACCAACTTACTACCTATCTAATCCGTTAGATTAACATTTTCTCTCTCTTCAAAAACTTTTTAACATTTTCTCTCTCTTCAAAAACTTTTTAACATTTTCTCTCTTTGATCCAATGATTATGTGATGGGTAGTAAGTTAGTAGTAAGAATTTTTGGTAGTTAGAATATCCTTACTCATATATATATATATATATATATATGAGGTAGGATCATTTGACACTAGTGTCAAATTTTAAATTTGACACCTCATCTCATAGCCATTAGATAAAAAAAATCAATGGTGTCACATGCTTACAAATCAGAGTCGTTGATCTTTTTTGATCTAACAGCTCTCATATGAGGTGTCAAATTTGAAATTTGACACTGGTGTCAAAGGATCTTACCTCTATATATATATATATAGAGGTAGGATCATTTGACACCGGTGTCAAATTTGAAGTTTGACACCTCATCTGAGAGTGCCATTAGATCGAAAAAGATCAACGACTCTGATTTGTAAGCATGTGACACCATTGATTTTTTTGATCTAACGGCTGTCAAATTTTAAATTTGACACCGGTGTCAAAGGATCCTGTCTCGTGTATATATATATATATATATATATATATATATATATATATATATTTAAGGCACTCACGTGTCGAGATAGTACGTGTAATATTTAGTCGTACGTGGCTTGAGAATGTTGACAATAAAATAGCGGGATAGTGGCTCTAGTCTTCTAGACAATGATTCTATGGCAGCAATAACAAGTGACGTTAGGTATTAAAAGATGGGAAGTGAGCTATGAGAGAAAATTGTGACGTGTGGAATTGAAATATGGTATATTAAGCGGTTTTGGAATGTGGAAACTAAATATATGAAGGAAAAATGGTACTGTCACATTATCTAAATTTCTTTCCATTATTTCATTTCTAATGGGTTAGATACTTGATACTTATACACCACCAAGTTGGGCAAAAATTGGAAAGTTTGAAGCCAATTCGTGTGTATACCTATAATATCATTGGTCAAGTTGCTGAAATTTCTTAAGGTGGTTATGAAATTGAGTTTCTCTTTTATCAGTGATGAAACTCAAAATATAAAAGGATAATGTAAAGGTTACTGTGAAGTTTGATTCGTAATAAACCTTATACATAAAAATATATAAGATAGCATAAAATTATAAATTATGCATATTACCAAATCCATTTTGTGGGTATGTTATTTCATATGAAATTTACCATAAATCCGTCGACAAATCTTAAACTTGAAGCGCATGCTTAAATATTGTAGATGTATACACAAGGGGAAGGAGCAAAGCGTTATACCCTCCTAAAACCAGCTTGGTTAAATATTCCAGATATCCAATATAATTGAAAAATCAACTAAAATTTTCATGATAAATATATAAACAATTAAGTTTGACATTTTATTTTCTGCCTCATGTTGTTAGCAAATAAGACTGAAATTTATAAACTATATCCACATATTTGGTAAAGTTCGTATTAATTCTCAACCGATTCAACTGTCAGAGGTTGCGAACAAATGTTTGTGTGAGACAAACAGCTAAATAATTCTTATAGTTTAAATCTAGTCTAACAAGTGTACAGCTAGCCTTTAATTACTCAAATATCTTGTATGACAAATTAATAAATTTTCCGAAATTTCAATGCTAACCTCCTTTCTTTTCTTTGTGTGCTTGAAAGGGCCCGCTCTCTAGCTAGACTCTGGAGTGCAAGAGAAAAGAGTCGTTAGAGACGGTTCACCAGTACTGAGAAAATGCCCTTGCAGTAAAATTTGAAACAATAATCCAAAGAATTTAAATAAGAAAAAATATTGTGTACCGTTTAATGTGAATTATTTGAATTATTATTTCTTATTTTATGAATATAATTAATATTATTACTGAAGTGATATAGATTAAATTAAATGATATATAATAAACTTTCCCTTAACGTATCCATGAATACTTAAGAATTTATTTTGCCGAAATGGAAAGCCGTGGTCCAGTCATTGTAGGAGAGAAACAGTTATAAGCAAAAGATTTTTCTAACTTTAGTTGACCGAAGGAAACTTTGATAGCAAGGAAACCAGTGACAAAACACGTAAACTATTAGAGGAGAAAGAAAGCTCAATATATTTTCATATTCCTTGATGGATTCAAAGGTGTACAGTACATAGCAATTTATACAGAAGAAAAGAATGCTTCTAGAACCTATTCTGTTCTAACTAACTTGCGTATTCTTAGGAAAGAAATAAAATGAATAAAAGGAATAAAAATCTAAACTGATAACAAAAACTATAACAGAATGATAAAACAGTAAATTACAAAACTATCCCACTCTTAATACTCTCCCTCAAGGTGGGAAATAAATTTTTGAAATTCCCATCTTGGACAGCAGTGCAGCAAATTGTGTAGGAAACAGAGGTTTGGTTAACAAATCTGCTAACTGATTCTGGGAGCTGACATGTAAAGCTTTAACTTCACCTCTGATTATCTTTTCTCTCACCAAGTGACAATCAATTTCAATGTGTTTTGTTCTCTCATGGAAAACAGAATTTTCAGCTATGTGAAGAGCTGCTTGATTGTCACAAAATAATAAGGCTGGACCATCATGCTTTAAATTCAATTCATGCAACAGAGTGCTAATCCAAGTTAAGTCACAACAAACATTGGCCATAGCCCTGTATTCAGCCTCTGCAGAAGATCTTGAAACTGTCGTTTGCTTCTTTGACTTCCATGACACCAAAGATTCACCAATAAAAACTGCATAACCTGTAACAGACCTCCTTGTGTCACAACATGAGGCCCAGTCTGAGTCTGCAAATGCTTTCAGCTTTATACCATTTTCAGAACCATAAAACAGCCCCTGCCCAGCAGTCCCTTTGATGTATTGCAGCAGTCTATTCGCAGCTTGCATATGAGGTTCTCTTGGATGTGCAAGAAATTGGCTCAACTTATTTACAGCAAAACAAATATCTGGCCTAGTAATAGTTAAATACAACAATCTTCCAATCAATCTTCTATAAGTAGTTGGATCATCTAACAGTTTTCCCTCTTCTAAAGACAATTTAGCATTTGGCTCCATAGGAGTGGATTTGGGTTTGCAACCCAAGTAACCAGAATCTGATAGGATTTTCAAAGCATAACCTCTCTGATTCAAGGATATTCCTTTATGATTGCGGGCTATCTCAATCCCAAGAAAATATTTCAGTTCTCCAATATCCTTTAACTTGAAAAATTGATTTAAAAATATTTTCAGCTTAGCAACTTCAGCAGGGTTATTACCAGCCACAATAATATCATCTACGTATACTAAGAGACCCAAAAAATTAGAACCATTAATTTTAACAAACAGAGAATGATCTGCAGAGGATTGTTTGAAACCATTTGATGTCAAAACTGAAGAAAACTTTAGAAACCACTGTCTGGATGCTTGTTTTAGACCATAAAGTGACTTGTGTAACTTACAAACAAGGTTGGAAGGTAAAGGCTCCCCCTCACGGTGATAACCAAGTGGAGGCCGCATGTAAACCTCCTCCGAAAGATCACCGTGCAAAAAAGCATTGTTGATATCCAAATGGTGGAGAGACCAACCTGAAATAGAAGCCAAAGCAAGTAATATTCTCACAGAACTAATCTTAGCCACAGGGGAAAAAGTCTCAAAGTAGTCAATGCCCTCTTGTTGAGTGAAACCTTGGGCAACCAAACGAGCCTTGTACCTCTCCAAGGACCCATCAGCATTAAGTTTACACTTGAAAACCCATTTGCAACCAATTGCACGTTTTCCAGGAGGTAAAGGGACCAAAGACCAAGTACCATTTGATTCCAAGGCATCTAACTCAAGGGTCATAGCTTGCTGCCATAAAGGGTTTTGAGATGCTTCATGGTATGTGGAAGGCTCAATATGATGGGATACCGAATTAATGAAAGCCTGAAAAGAGGGTGATAAGCGGCTGTATGATAAAACAGATGAAAGAGGATAGGGAATAGTGGAAACAGTAGAACAAATGAAATCTTGAAGGTAAGAAGGAGGTTTGGTAGGTCTAGAAGGTCTAGAAGAGGTAATGGGAGGAAGGACAGTGGGTTAAGGTAGGATAGAGTCAGAAAAAAAATTGGAATGGTCAAGGGAAGGCTTGCGAAGAAAGGGAAAAACATCCTCATGGAAAACAAGATCTCTAGTAATAAAAACACGATTGCTAACAGGATCCAAAACTTTATAAGCCTTATAACCGGGGGGATACCCAAGAAAAATGACAGGGATGGCCCTAGGGGAAAATTTGTGTCGATCCCTAGGCAAAGTGGAAGCGAAACAGAGACAACCAAAACATTTTAAATGACTGTAAGAAGGTATTTTATTAAAAAGAACTTGAAAAGGGGACACATTCTTAAGAATAGGACATGGAAGTCGATTAATGAGATAAACAGCTGTGTGTATGCAATCAGACCAGTATGACAAAGGAACATGAGATTGAAATAACAATGAACGAGCAACATTTAAAATGTGTTGGTGTTTTCGTTCAACAACAGAATTCTGTTGTGGACGATCAACACAAGAGTGAAAAGGGATAATGCCATTGGAGCGAAAAAAGGAATCAAAATTGAGTTCAGGAGCATTATCAGATCGCACAGATTTTATTTTCTTTTGAAATTGTGTGAGAGTGAGAGTGTAAAATTGGGGAAACACAGTTAACACATCAGATTTAGAATGCAAAAAATATACCCAAGTGTAGCGACTACAATCGTCAACAATGGTTAAAAAATAACGAAATCCTTCAATAGACAGGGTAGAAAAAGGTCCCCAAACATCCAAGTGTATTAAATCAAAAGTGGAATTGGACAAATTGTTATTGGAAATAAAAGGTAAGGGCCTCTGTTTAGAAAGAGGGCAAATGCTACAAAAAGAATTACAATGGTCTGAGACTACTGATAAATTCAAAACTGATTTGAGAAGGGACAATCTTGTGGAAGATGGATGACCGAGACGAGAGTGCCACAAAGAAGAAGCGGCATCAACAGATCGAACAGAAGCAAGAACGCAAGGAGACTCACGGAGGACATAAAGGTTCCCACGACGATCAGCAGTCCCAATCTTGTGGGAGGTGGAAGGATCCTGCAAAATAGAAGAAGAAGACGAAAAAAAAAATGGAAATCCCAAGAGCAGAAGAAATAGAAGCAACAGATAAAATATTATAATGAAATTGAGGGATAAATAAAACGGGAAAAAGGGAAAATCCGGGGAATGAAACAGACCCTATACGAGTAACATTAATGGTGGATCCATTTGGGAGAGACACAAAAAAATCAGAAATAGGTTTAGTGAAAGTAAAAAAATCGAGACAACAACAAATGTGATGGGTAGCCCCGGTATCTAAAATCCAAGAAGATTGAGATAGAAAAGAGGAAGTACCAGAAATGTTAGCAACCGATGGCGATGGAGGAGCTTGTTCGACAGAGGATGAAGTCGTCGGTGGTGAGATCGAAAGATGGGTGGAAAGTAAGGCTGAAATTTGGGATAACTGATCAGGGGTGAATGGAAGTGGGCTGGGGGTTTGTGGAGAGGTTGGCCCATTGTGTTGAAGGGAAACATCAGCTGATTGGGCCTGATTATCAGTGGGCTTGGTCCGGTTCCTGTAACCTAGGGGAAACCCATGCAACTTGAAGCATTTATCAATGGTGTGTCCCTGCTGGGAGCAATGGGTGCAGAATGGACGATCACGGCGGGGTCGTGGCGGTCCGGCAGCGGCGTTGACGGCGGGAACGGTAGCGACGTTCACGGCAGGAAGCAACTGAAGGTCAGAGGCAGGAACCATTCCAGGTAGGATGGATCGTTGTCGTTCTTCCTGAACCACCAAGGAAAAAATGCGATTCAGGGAGGGGAGAGGTTCCATCAAGAGGATTTGAGCGCGAGTAGCAGAGTAAGACTCATTGAGACCCATGAGGAATTGCAGAGACGAATTTTGTTCTTGAAACTGGGTCCAAGGACGAAGACCACCGCAATTGCAGACCGGAACTGGTTGATAAGCATGAAGCTCGTCCCATAGAGTCTTCAATCGAGTGTAGTAAGCACTGACAGTAGCTGAACCTTGTTGGAGGGAAGCAAGTTGGGACTTCAACTGAAAAATGCGTGGAGCATTGCTCTGCTCAAAACGAGCAGAGAGGTCAACCCAGATGCCATGAGCCGTCGGAATATAGAGGACACTATCTGCAATTTCACGAGTCACGGCATGAAACAACCAAGAAGAAACCATACTGTTGCACTTAACCCAGGAAGGATAAAGCAGGTCATCAGGGGATGGGGAGGGTAGAGACCCATCGACAAACTGATATTTATTTTTGGCTTGAAGAGCCATAACCATGGAACGACGCCATGTGTGAAAATTTGGACCAGAAAGAGGGTGGGCAACAAGGACAAGGCCTGGATGGTCAGCACTATGAAGAAAGTAAGGACTAGAGGAATCATCATAGGGTGAGTCAGATCCTCCGGCAACGTTTTTTCCTCGCGCCATGGAAAAAGGGGCGGAAGACTTAAACTACTGATACCATATTAGAGGAGAAAGAAAGCTGAATATATTTTCATATTCCTTGATGGATTCAAAGGTGTACAGTACATAGCAATTTATACAGAAGAAAAGAATGCTTCTAGAACCTATTCTGTTCTAACTAACTTGCGTATTCTTAGGAAAGAAATAAAATGAATAAAAGGAATAAAAATCTAAACTGATAACAAAAACTATAACAGAATGATAAAACAGTAAATTACAAAACTATCCCACTCTTAATATAAACCAATGTTCTGACTATAGTTCTTTCCGGAGCTACACGTTAACTAAACCAATCCATGATTTTTCAGTTATCTAAAATGTTTACCCAATTCAAAATCATTCTTATTTCGGAAAAAATTTAGTATAACTCCATTTAGTGCATACCAGCAGGTATGCAAAAAGTTATATAATGGGAATGATCACAGTCTATCAATAAAACCATGTATAACTCCTCAAATCTGAGACTTCCCTACAATAAATTCTTTTCTTAAAGTTACTAAAACCATTACTTTAAGAAAGCACAACAAATATAAAGGTTGCTGGAAATTATTTTACTTGATATACAAGCAAATCTGTCCATGAACAATCCAATAGGTTTCATAAAACAAGAACTAGCCAGAAACCTCAAGCCATCACAAAGAACATCCGTAATTACTATTAGATATTAGGTATAAAGGTAGTTTAGTATTTCAATGATATTCTAAATCTTTCTCTTTTCTGGTATGCTCTTCTATATAAGAGCTCACATATTGTACAAATTAATGACTACCAATCAATGAAATTAATATTTTTCCTTTTCTCTCTTTTACCTTCAAATATGGTATCAGAGCATTTTTATCCTCCATGAATGGAGATTCCGCTGCAATCACTATTTTTTTTTCCTTTCTTCCGGATCTAATCCCGATCTGTGAATTTATTTTTATCATCAGAGCTACTCTTTCTCCTTTATCTTTCTATGTCCATTTTTCTTTTGCAGTTTCTGGGTCGTCTTCTTCACTGGCTTTCCGATCTGTGTCTCTTTCCAGATCGGTTGAGTTTTCCGATCATGTGTCTTTCGTCCAGCTCATCTTTCGTCCATATAGAATATTTTCCGATCATCTTTTCCGGTGACCTTTCCAGATCTGTCAAGTTTTCGTCCAGATTTGTGTCTCTGTTGGTTCCGAGCATTTTTTTTCTTCCGGATCTGAGTTTTTCTCATCCCAATTTTTTTTTTTTTTTTTTTTTTTTTGCGTTTCTGGGTCGTCTTCTTCGTTTGCTTTATAGCCAGTTCCTCTTCTTCTCCGGCTAGAATCGTCTCCTCGCCACCATTTTTTTTCCTCTGGCTCTTTCATCCTCCTTTCTCCACTTGCTTTCTTTGATTTATTTTTGTTTTCCACTGTTTTCTGATTATGTCCTTCTCTATTTTTTTTCCACGTCAATTTTTTTTTCTCCCTTATCTTTTGGTATTTGATATGTCCTTCTCTGTTTTCCACGCCAATTTCTTCCACCTTTGTCAATATGGGTCTCTGTTATATTTTTATTTTCAGATCTATCTACTTGTTCTCTTTCACTTCTCATTTTGCAGGTCCACGAAGATTCATGAGCTCATGGATTTAACTGCAATGCATCATTATAATTTTTATTTTTTTGGTTTTTTGATTTTTCTGATGTATTGTTTCTGGCTTGTATTTGGCCACTTCGGTTTTATTCCTACATATGTCTGTGGTGTTATTCATGTTTGCCGATGTTCATTTCAGAATGTTTGATTTACGTTTGATTTTGCCGATGTCCTTCCCGGCACCGTTTAGTATTTTGTGGCTGACGTCCATCCCAGCCCTCCCTTCCTTAGCTGATGTCCATACCAGCACAGTTGATTTCACTGAAGCTCATTCCAGCACACTGGAGATTTTGGTTTCTATTTTTTTGTTGCTATTATGTTTTCTTGATTTTTCTTGTTCAAGATGGCAGTTCTCTTTGTTCACTCTCCATCTTGAGGGGGAGTATTAGATATTAGGTATAAGGGTAGTTTAGTATTTTAATGATATTCTAGATCTTTCTCTTTTCTGTTATACTCTTCTATATAATAGCTCACATATTGTACAAATTAATGACTACCAATCAACGAAATTAATATTTTTCCTTTTCTCTCCTTTACCTTCTAATTAATTACCAAAACACCAAAACAATAACATCAACACAAACACGTGGTATGCAATTAAAGCCAACTTCAAGAAATCAAAGCTTTACTTCAAGATAAGAGCAGAAATTTAGAGCAACCTTGCTCAGTTTCACAGCCAATCTAAGTTACACAAATTTAGGATTCAGCCTTCCAAATTCATAGTTTTATCAAAGAGTGAAACCTCAAGATAAACGAAGCAACAAAGATTTGGTGGTTCTGTCAACATCTCCATTTTTACAAAAAAAAGAAAGTGTTTAAAAGAAGAATTGAAAATGCAATAAGAGAGTACAAATCAATGTGATTAGTGCATAAAAATAAAGATGTTATACTAACCAGAAAAATAGGTCTAAGAGGAAATGAGTGAAAGCTAAGTAGTGAGTGAAAAGAGTTAGAAGTGAAGTATCCTAACATTTAAAGGGACTTGAGAATTTAAGAAAAGTTAATATAGTTGGATAATTTTTACAAATTTTTGGTGTTACTGTTGCACCAAAGATTCAGTGCATCCCGTCAATTGAAATATTACATGTCAACCAAGATTTTCTTTTTCTGTCAAATTCTTTCTCTCTTCTCTGATGTGTAATACTTCTATTGATGAGATGCACTGAATCTAAGTGCAACAGATGCACCTAAAATTTATTCTTTTACCGGAGCTTGTTAATTTTGTTCCATTAACTTGAACATTAAACTAGTTCCAAAGGTAATTAAGAAGTGCTAAATTAGTGAGTATTATGCTTAACTTAAAAAATTAGGCGGAAAGTGCAGCTAAAGCTGCAATGTGCATTTGATCCTTAAAATTATATATTAAATAGCTTTAATTTGTCCATTAAAAAACGGAAAATGTACTTCTGCAAAAAAAAATTTGTAGTAACCAATTATAACTATGTATTAATACATAGTTATAATCAAATTCTTTTTTCTCTCTTCATGTCAACAGACAACTTTTGAAAAGAGAGAACCATTTTTTTTTTTAAGATTATAACTATGTATTTTCGGGAATACATAATTATAATCTTTTTTGCAGCAACATAAGAAAAAAGTGACCTTAAAAAAATATCTTTGATTTTGAAGAAAATTACTACTTTTAAGTAAGAGATTCTTAAACCATTAAGGTTGGTCTAGTAGTGAGGAGTTTAAAAAATTTGTATTAGGTTATACGTTCAATTTTCACCAATGTATTCAAAAATAAATAAAAAAAACTAAAAGATTCTTCTATTGAACTATCAAAGCGCATTTGGGCTCTTAAATTATTTACCAACAACAAATATGTAGCGATCAAAGGGGTTTAGTTCAAGTAATACATGCTTGATTTCGCTTAAGAGGGATATTTGGTTCAAATTCATATGAATGCAACAAAATTTCTTTGGTTATTACAAAAAAAGCCTCACCATGATATGAGTGTTCCCTGCTCGAACATAAGTGCTTATGTAGTTTATCAATAAAAAAACCCAACATATATGTGGCTGTACTCAATTTTTGTCTAAATTTATGGTGTATTTATTTTGTTTTATAAGTAATATAAATATGATATATCAACTTATTTATACTCATATCATCTAAATGCTCGTGCGCTTTGCAGCAATACCCGTGATTGCATTATTTTTCATTAAAATAGTTAAAATTTCATTGCTCAACTAATGCTCTTTCTTATATTATTCAGTAAATATATCAAAATTAATATTTTTTTTTAAATGATGAATATTTTGAAAGGGATTGCATAATTACTTTTTCCACAATTTCAAGCTTCTTCTTGATGGGTTTGGTAACGCAGAGCGTGAATCGAAGTTCATATGAAGTGATTGGTAAACAATGACAAAGGTGTTCTCCATTTTAATGATTAGTCCGGAAGTAATAGGACCATGTACCACAAAGCAAACTTTAATGTCCAATTTAGGCTTAAACCCATTATTATTAGGGTAAGGTTATATTTATAAATTTTTTTATTTATAAATTCTTACAAACTACACTAAGTATGACCAGTCGTACTTAAATCAAAAGTGTATAACTAATCATACTTAATGTAATTTGTAAAAAAAAAAATTCTAAATGGATGATTTCTCTTATTATTATTATTATTATGGGTTTTATAAGAGTTATGTTGTAGGAAAAGTGATTGTGTTATGTTATAGAGATTCGTTTTGCGTGCCACAGTTTTTTTTTTTTTTTGGTTTCAAAAATTGCGGGTCCCACAAAATATTGTGAGTGTAGGAAAGTTGTTGTGGTCATGTTAAATGATAGATGCAAAACCCTATTATTATTTACCCAATATAAAGTTTATGATGATGACAGTACATAATAAGGGGCTAAAGATCACTAGATAAAAGGGCATTGTCATCGTAGGCCCATCTAAGGGGCCACAACCCACTAGCAGTCAAACTAGGACAATGGTTTTGGGTATGCCACACCTCAAATTCACAGCCTCAGCTACTGTGGACTGTGGATGAACCCTCACCTTGCCATAATATTTTCTCCATATTGTGCAAAATTTTATGTACCAAAAAAATTAGAAATAATCAAGATAAGACACTTGTGGAGAGCTCGTGCTACTTAGTTCACATGTCACCATGCAAAACCAATCCAACGGCTCACATTCACTTCAGAGAAGCAGCCACAAGAGATATATTATAATCATTGGCACTTGTCCTCCATTCTCCTCTATTCAAATCCAACCAAAATTTCTAGGCTCTATCAATTCTAGTTTCTTGTGGATTGGCTTCAAAAGCTAGTAGGATGGCTTCAGTGATCATGTCATTTGCTCCAGCAACCGGAAGAGTCTTTGCAGCTACAGCTGCAAAGGAAGCAGGTGGTAGCAAGGAGGAGAAAGGATTACTGGATTGGATTCTAGGAGGCATGCAGAAGGAAGATCAGCTACTAGAGACTGATCCTATACTCAAGAAGGTTGAGGAGAAGAGTGGAGGCACCACCTATGGAAAAAAGAACTCTGTGGTAGTGCCACAAAAGAAGAAGGGTGGTGGTTTTGGGGGCTTGTTTGCCAAGAATTGAAGCATTTTTTATGCAAGTACCTAATTCTAATGCATGCATTATATTCCTGTCCTTTTAGCTTTTAATATGTATTGATCATTATGTAGTCTTAAAGTTTGTGTTTGCTCTTCTGGTTCATTGAAATTTATAGAACAAGTTGATTCATTTTGGGTGAGTTACCACTTATCATCCAGTTACAATCTGTTTGACAATTTAAACGCTCTTGCTTTGTTTGGCCAATTTGGCCCTGATTTTTTAAGTCTCGGAAATTCATTGTAAATGAACCTTATTAAGTCATGCAATTAGCTTTAAGACCCAGTTAATGTTGTTGGTCTAAGTGGAGATTATTATAGCCTATTCTGTTTGTTGATGATCTCATAAAGTTAATTCTCAAAACCCCAATTCATTTATGGAAAAGTTCCAAAAGTTAGATGGAATTGAACCAAGTCCGAAATTATGATCAACTAGACGAGATCCAATGTCTTCAAAACGGGGCAAGTTTCAACTAGGCTTGGTATTTGAAGCAAAGAGCCTTCTGCTTTGAGATTTCACTCTAACCGCTGGATTCAGATGACATTAGCACCATCATCTGTTGCAAAATGGTCAAAATAAAACCATTCAAATTTGATACTTGTTCAGAGCCCTCAAAGATTAAAATAATGCAATCATTCAATATGCTAAGGAATAAGGATACGAACTCACTGTTATCAGTACATGTAATGCAGAGGCAGAGATTTTTTAATGCTTATAAATATTTGATAGTCCGAGGAGAATGAGCATGCAAATTAAATTCCAATAGATCCATAGAGGAAAGAAGATGTGAATGTAAGAGAGCTATAGGATAAGGATTTCATATAATCATCACATATTCTTTTAACCCTTTGCATCACAAAATCATGTAATTATTTGTTAATTCAGCATATGCAGTTTTAAAATAAAATCCTACCAATCATTGCTCATAATATTTCTAATGAGAAACACATTATTGGAATTGATTGAACATATAATGGAATTGGTTAAACTTAAAATCCTAACACGTCAACTAATCTATGATTAAAAAGAATAGAAAAGAAAAGAAGAAGAAGGCAAGAGCCGATGCCTGTTCATTGAAAATCAAACTTAATATATTAGCTGATATGAAATGCACATTGTTAGGAATCCATCAGAAGATTATACACTGATTCTGTTTGTACAGATACATAAAAAGATGGCTTATTACACGAAGTTCCCATCATTGTGAGTTGTGAGAAGAGATGAGATATACACTAAAACATAGTAGCAAGCACACCTTAGAAGTTCAAGTTATTAAGTGTCTCAAGGAGCATGTGTAGAATCTTTGCGGGATGTTGTGGCTGAGGAATTCGATCTAGAAAAGGAAGAGTGGATGAACTCAATGCAGTCCTCAACAGCAGCTGTCCTATGAGAATCAACTGAAGACCCTGCTGATTCTGATCTTCCCAAGGAAGATGAGTTTCGGTGTAAAGATCTCCTTATAGAGACCAAGCGTAGAGCATTTGTCACTCTTTCCGCAAGTTCCTTGACAAGTTCAATGGGAGAGAACTCAGACTGCCAAGGAAGCCTGAACATGCAGGTCCTCACATGCCGATTTCTAGATGATTTCCTATTAGAATTCTGTCTCCAGGACAAGCTTGTTTTCTCATTGAAGTAGCCCATGTGACTCATTGTGTTGCTTAATTTTGTATAGTATTATTATATACAGGAGAGAGAGAGAGAGAGGAGCCTGTATATGTGATGCTTTTGAAAGTTAAAAGGAATTGTAGACGAGACTCAGAAGCAGAGTTGTTGGGGAGGTAGGAACTATGGAATGAGGAGGGTGTTGTGAGCTTGAGTGAGATACATGCATTTATAGGAGTATTTCACTATGTCTTATATGAGTATGTTTATCATGAAAGAGCTGTGTAAAAGTACAAAGGAAAGTTCATCAAAAGAAATAAGTATAGAGTGACAAAAAGGTGGATTCAGGAGGTGAGAAAAGAGGCATATTTGAGGAGTAAAGGTAGCAGATACACTTGACCTCTTTATTACTTTGTATTTCAGATGCACTGCGGCACTGTGACTTTGCAGGGCACACTTTTATGCTTTCCATGTAATGGAGAAGGGGAATCTAAGTTTGAGTAAAACTAAAGATAGCAGGAATATTTTTAGTTTAAAGCAATTGAGTCATTATTCCTACCCAAACTCATCCTACCCTTATTAGAGGCAAATAAACTATTTAAAATTGAGTCAGTCACTCCACTGAAGAAGCTTTCAAAACCCGCACTAGTATTGTTCCATTGTTATTTGTTAATTCTTTCCTCAAAGCTCCAAGTACGACAAGACACATTACCAACCGATTTGCTGCTAAATATTTTATCTATAAAGAATAGATCCTCGTGTGAACAAGTTGAAATGATATCATGGGGCTTCATTTAGCAATGGAAAATTATATTTGTACAGCTTTGAGAAAGTAAATGTCGAGGGTGTGTATTAGAACGTTTGTTTATTCTTGTTTTATTATCTAAAAAGTAAGTTAAGTAAAAATGATGAAATAAAAACAGTATATAAATAACAAAGATAAAATATCAAAATTCACAGGTAAATGTGAAAATTTGAAATTTAAAAATAAAATATGGTTTCGAGGAACTTTTGTATAACATATATACTAGCAACAGAGCATCATCCAGCACGCTTTAAAGTTTGATGTTTTCAAGTCCCCATCAGAATTTCTACTCATTGAGATGAAAAACAGTGAGTTCAGGTAATAACATATATACTAGCAACAAGTCCTGGTCAGTACTTCGTGTGAAACTTACAACCATTTTGATGCTCCTTATGAACAACCTGTTGCATTTTTATTTTTAATTTATTTCTATTCAGCAAACGTAGTTCATCAGGTTAATTTTATCCTTCTATCAGTAAATATGGTCAAGAAGAGCATTGGCCATAATAAATAGCCAGGGGTTTGATATTCTCCACTGAGATGTTGAAATAATTTAATAACCCAAGCATGAAATGGAGTGGAAATATGTTTTAATAATTAGGACACATGATCTATATCAACTGCTGTTTTCAACATGAGAGCAGTAATACGATTTTCTGACTTCAGGACTTTGAAAATACAAATAAAAACATCACTTTAGACTAGCCCTCTAGAATTTTGATCTTTTTCATTTGCCTTTGATCTTGTAAATGGACTAATGCATGGTACGGTGAGACAGACAAGCCAAGTTGCATCACTATTTATTAAGTCCTTCGTATCAATTAGTATTGAACAATAGGAAGCCAATAATGGGTAAGATGCTTTGTTTGGGAGACTGGGGAAATGAAATTCTGCAATATAAAGAGATATGCACAAAAATATAATCATCTCTATAAATGATGAATTTTCTTTTCTCCCACCAGTCCCATGCATAACCAGAAGGGCTATTTGCTAAAGAAGGTTATTACTCGTGCTATCTGGTGAGCAGGGGAGGAGAGAGAGGAATCAAAATCATGGGACAATCAATACTAGAGGATATGTAATTACAAGTACATGTAATAAAAAGGTGGAAAATGTTTTACAAGTTACAACTGTAATGAAAGATTGAAGTTACATATGCAGCCTACAGCATACGTTGCTATGAAACAAATACCTTAGGATCTTCTTGTTCAATGAAGATAAATGTATATGCCTATGAGGAAAATTTCACATATGGTGGTTTCCACAGCCACAGAACCACAACAACACAGAAACCCTATAGCAGGATCTTCACTCATCCACTCTGATTCTGCTGCCAACATGACTTTTAAATGAAGACATAAATAAAAAACACTAGTTTCTTACAACTTTAAATGAGGAAATTATCCTCAACTAGGAGATCTGCAACTCAATGAAACTGCAAGGAAAGATGCATCTTTCATTCAGAAACCATTATGAATCAGATCACAATGATTGCTGACGGTCAGTTTCCATAAAAGTATCTGCCTAATGCCGAAGTACACAATAGTCTCTTTTCATTATTTACATTTTTTTAGATAGTAAATCTTGCATTTACAACAGCTAAAGAAAGAAAAATCCAAAAGTCCGTACAGTTCAGAAAATCAATCAAGAAACCTTGGTTAGTGAGATAAGCAATGGTTACCCTGATAAAAATTCACCGAAGAAAATAATGTGCTTGCCCTAAATGATTATATACTATAACTTCTAAGTCCATTCAGAATCAAATTTCAGGCACACAGTAGTTAATGGTTCAAAGGTGTAGTACAGATCCAAGACACACAAAGAAGCTTGCATTTCATAAGTGCATTACAGACAAGACTCACTATTTCTTAATAGGAACATCCTCCAGAAGCAATTGTTTTACCGTTATTCACAAAACAAAGTCACGAAGAGTAATCTGAGACCCAAGGATGAATTTTAGCCACATTCTCCATTGAATTGCTATCAGTTTTGTACTATACATGGACATGCACAAAATTTGACCCAAATATTCGGAAGATAAAAATAAACAAACATATACTGAAAAAAATTCAAGTTTGTTTCTCATTCATGACAAGCAAAACCTCCCCACCATGAGCAATGGTGAAATCCAAGAACTCCCGTACTTTGTCTGAACCTTGGAAAGGTTGAGGTGCAGCAAGGTCACTGTCCAAGTTATACCAAACCCCATCAACCTTCCTCAATGTAATCCAGTGTCTACCTCTCCAAATCCCCGCAAACCTTGTCACTGGGACATTGATCACAATCCCCATGAACACATCTTCATGTGCGTCAAGATCAATGGAGGAAGCTCCATTTCGACGATCATGCCAAACTACACTCTTTCCTTTCTCTTCCAAAGCCGCAATTAGAACATTTATATCATAGTTTCCAGTCAAGAAATTATGATGGGGCTTGAAAAGGATAGATAGAGGAGTCCAGGTTTCACTGTTGGAGTCATCAAGTGCAAGCTTTTCAGAAATTGAATTCAAGCTTGCTCGAGTAAAAGCATCCTTTTGCTGATTGAAGAGAAAACAAATAAACCCAAAAGTAGAAAGAAACATAAATCAATCAAATTATGAAAAAAGAAATGAAATTGAAAATTAAAACCATCAAATCTATGGGGTTCAAGTGATGGGTATCCATTGGATGGTGTTGAAATTGAAGAATCAATGATTGAGTTGTAGTCAGAGGGAGAGAAAGTGAAAAGGGTGTGGAAGGGGTTGAGGGAAGAAGTACCTGAAAGAGGGAGTTGAGAGAGTGCAAGAGACAGAACTGTAACCTTTGCCTTTCGTGATAGACATGAGAATTCTGGGTTGACATCCTAGGTTGTTTCGTACAAACAGCATGAAATTTCGATGTCCAAGTTATGGGGTTGTTTGAAATTTGATGCACATGCACAAGAGAGAAGCTTGTTTAATTATCCATTCTATACTATGATGATTATTCTTTAGATTTTCAATGAATTTTGGGGGAGAACTTATTGGGCCTTGATTTTTCCAGGGTTTGTGTTTGGTTTTAGACCAAACTGTGTGAAATTTCTGTCAAATTTTCTGATTTTTCAATCTTAACTAAAAATAAAAAATAGCAAAATGTTGAAAACGCTAGTTTTTATAACGAGGAAGGATATTGTGACAACCAAGTTGTGTTACTACCAAGTGACTACCAATCAATCTTACCGTTTGATCGATTATATTTATTTCCATCTTTGTATGGTCATGATTTTCCAAATTTAATTATTTATATTTATTTTCACCTTTGTATGATTATGATTTTTCATATTTAATGCTTTCACTTTAAATATGGGGAATCATGACCATACAAAGATGAAAATAAATATAACCGTTGGATCAACATAATCGATCTAACGGTGAGATTGATTGGTAGTCACTTGGTAGTAACACAACTTGGTTGTCACAATATCTTTCCCCTTATATAATAGGAAAAAACACACTTTATTATAAGGGTTCGCTTTTTCCGCAGTTACTGCAGATAAATTATCTGCAGTAAGCCAATACGACGTCGTTTTAGGACAGAAATCATGGTGTTTTTATAATTTTAATTTATTTCAGAGTTATAATAGTCTTTATATTTATAATTTTTTAAGATTTCAATCCCAAAACGACGTCGTTTTGGGAATAAATGAAGATAACTTATCTGCATTAACTGCAGAAACATTTTTCCCTTATTATAATATCTACTATTATAAATTGAATTTGATCTTTGTCATTTTAAATGACACAAGTTATGTCATTGTAGGAAAGAGATATCCACAAGGAATACAAACTATGGAAAAGAAAGTGGTTGGTTTTTTTTTTAAAATTTAAATTTTAAATAAAAAAATTATTATGTATCTATCTCTCTCTTAAAATAACATAACTTTGTGTCATTTAAAATGATAAATACTTTTTATATATAAATTTGTATACTCCATAAAGAGGGTAATGTTATGAAACTTACCATCCCGCATTTCATTAACTTATATTTTTGAAACAATGACCGCATTTGACTAGAAATATAATTCCTTTAAAAAAATTTCAGCAATAATATTTGGTAGAAAAATTATAGCAAAAACCTAATAATCAATCATGATTAAAGAAAAATAAGTAAGAATTAAAAAGTAAAAAATAAAAAAATTCTTTTACTTTTATCTTTTGTGACTATTCTAGTGTGATAAGTTTTCTATAAGACTATAACTATTTTAAATATAATTAATAAGTGATAAGTATGTATTTTACAATTAATCAAGACACCATAATCAAAGAAAGGATGGGTAACTAATTGTTCCATTTATTTAAAATGTTTATTATTTTTTTGAACAATTTTTTTATTTATTGGTTACTTTAAAATATAAAAAATATTATAAATACCGAGCCTATTAAAAAGGTGTACATGCAGAAGTTACATAAGTAGCAAGTAAGCATGACTACCTAGCAAACGAAGATCTAACACCCTAAGTGCAATGCTTCTCCATGGAGAGGGTGAGAAATATAGCAGAGCAGAGCAGCATGAGATAATTTGAAAGGGAGGAGTAATTTCAGTAATAATACCCTATTAGCATTGTGGTGTACTATTTTTGTGTGGTGTATCTGCAAAAATATTAGAAACAGCTCCTTATATAGCATAGTGTTATATTATTGAATTTGCAAACCTGTAAATTTTTCCATGAAAATTGCAAATATTTTCATTTCAAATAAATTCTTCTCAATTCTATAATTGAAGTGCCCCAAACGGGGGTTAAAGTTTTAAAATGTGATCACCAAAGCTCAGCGTATCGGGTACAGCTGTGCAGAGTTATAAATGTAAACATTGTGCAGGTACAATGCATGGGAAAAGTTCTATTGACAACTTTTTATTTTTTATTTTTTATTTTTTTATAAACTTACAAACTACACTATATTCTATGGGTAATACATTATGTGTTGACATATACTACTCATAATACATAATATAATTTGTAAGAATTTATAAACTTTTTATTTGTCAATATAATCATTCCCACAATGCATTATGAAAAACTTGACTGCTGATTCCCACTTATGAACGTTAACACAACTTGCATGATTTGACAAAGAAGTTTTGGATTCGATTCCATATAAGCATTCACTATTAAGCCATTTATAAAATATAATAATAAATTACTATAACACTCGAGACATGTCCTAACTTTTAAATAAAAAAAACCCAGCCACACCCCCCCTCTTTGCAAGACAATGTAAAACCCAACAAAAAATAAAAACAAACAAAATAACTCGCATCACTACAGCTATAGTAAGGACTTCGGACATAATTTAGCTTTTAATGTTTATAGCATAATTAGGAACATGTGCCAGAGTAATAACTGTGTCAAATGTTTCAGAGAGCTAAGCTCTTTGTAATGCAACATTTTTTTCGTTTGTTTTTCAACTCCTCTGGATAATAACAAGAAAAATCAAATAAAAGGTTTTCAGAATTTTTCTTAACACTACCATGGCCAAACAGCTGCACACCAACGTTTCTCCTCTCGCAGCTTTGATTGTTCGAGCTTCTGAGCAGCAGAAGGATACGAGATAATGACTTACTATGACATGAACATGATACCGTAACTTCCCAAAGACACTCAGCCACATAGGATAATGTTCCACCAGAAGCACATTGCATGTTAGCATGATATTGCTCTCTCTCTCTCTGGTAAAAAAGATACAAAAATATTGCATTCATACCAGATATTTTAATTCTCCCTTCAAAATACAACACAATCCTGCTATATGAATAAAAATACAACACAATCATTCACACCTGGACAAAGGACTGGAAATAGTCTACTCTAGTCACTGCTTACTTTACTGGAATTCTGAAAGAAGACAGTGATGAGATTGATGATGCAGACTCAACAAAATAAGGGGTCAATTTAGGGGGAGTTCTAAGTTATCTCTCTTCCACCATTGTAGCTCCCATGTGGTATGGTTATTCTTCCCGAAATTTTACTCAGTTGACACCGAATCTGAAAGTTGTCCCATACAGCTGCAGTTAATTGATGGGCCTGTTTTGATGGGGAGAAATTGGAAAGAGACTTTGTAACTAACCATGTTACTTGCAATTTCGATAAAATATTTTGGTGTAACATATAGCAGAGCTCTTTATATTTCACAGAATCATAATGTATACAACTACATATCAATTACATTTGCAGACAGCCACATCATGACTGAAATAATAGTAAATATACAACAAATTCAAACACCAGCACGTATGTAGTTGAGATGGCAGCAGTTATGATTCATGGAGCCCTTCAAGAGAGGCACTATGTATGTATTTCTTCATCTTTCTTTTTCCATGTGGCTTTGGTTGAGTGAACTGTGAGTTAACACAAATAACAGGCTGGCTATGTGTTAAAAATGATGCCAAAATTCCCCTTACAGGAATGTACAATGTTGTAAGGGTGAGCTCATGCTACTTGAGATATAACTTCCCTGGCTTCAGCCGAACAACGTCAAAAATCATACCTCAAGTTCCACTTCACATTGGTACATTAATAGATAACACTATTAACTGTTGAAGAACCTGTCTGCAATGGGAGAAGAGACTGTTGCTTGCCCTCCATAAATATTGCAAGCTCTGTTGGTGCAACCACCAATCTTAACCACTTCTGTAGCTCCTCACCCTCTACTTTCTCTTTTTCTGAAGAATAAGCACTATCTATTAGTACACTATGGCTTGCCAAACAGATTGGTTCAAAATCATCATATCCATTCACAGTTGACAGAAGCATACGAAGTTGAAATCCGAAGTTCATTAAAGTCCCTTCACATTATCATTATATTATATTGAACTATTTGCTCAAGGTAAAGTAAAGTTCAAAATCTTTCTTCGATCTAATTCATCCAAGCAATTTCAATTGGTGGCGTGAACAGTATATAAGTAACGAAAAGAAACAAGGCATGCAGGAATGCACCTAGAAAATTATTGTCTTTTCAAATTAACCATATGATTTTAACAAGTTCCAACTAGCAGATTTTAATTTAATGTGAGTGTTTAAGATGAAAGATTAGCTTGCTTATAAAAACAAATCCTCTTTGCAAAAGTAAAGATAAGGGGGAAAAAAAGCACCAAAAGAAATGCAATCCAAGACTCCAAGTACATAAAACCAAACACACAGAAAATCTTAACACCCTACTATTTAAAATATCAAACCAAGAAAATCATAAAAATGGCAATACGCAACAAATCTGAAGCATGCACAACCATGCTAGTCATGTCAAAGAAAAATGTATAATGATTAATGACCGTAAATATACACATGCTAGATTTATATAAAGTTTTCTAGTATTCGATAACCAAAGAAAAAAATTAGTTCCTCATGGATTTTAATATTTAAACATATTCTTCTCCCCCTTCCAAAAAAAAATATATTCATAGAATAAGACCCGGAATGATTTACTCTTAACATACGCAGTAGAAGACCTTTTTATTTCATAGTTAAGCCTTAACCCTAGACATATATATTAGTCATTTAATTAAGTTAAAAAATATTGCAAGTATTTATCATTAATTTTTTGGCAATCAACACAAACCATGCCACCAATCACCAAATATAAAGTACAGCAACAAGAGCAGTTACCTTCCAAATGTGCTCCAAGACCCTCCAAAACAGTAGGATTAGCTCGCACAATGGAAAGTGATACATCCAGTGCAGACTGCAGCAATGCTTTCACCTCTCTTTGAACAAGATCAACAAGGTGTCCCTGTTGTGTTCAGATTAAAATCAGCATACACATACAGAAGAAATTGAACAGGAAGAGAAAAAAAGAAGTTAATAAAATACAGGACCTGATCCCTTCCCCAAGGAAATGATCCTCCAGACTCATCGATTCCACCATTAGAAAGAGTGGAAATTGACACAGGGCCAATCGTCTGATTAAGACCATATTCAGCAATAGCTTTGTATGCCATGTCAGTTGCTCGCCGTATGTCATCAAGTGCACCTGTTGACACTCGACCAGAATAAACAACTTCTTCTGCTGCACGTCCTCCAAGAAGGGTCACCAGTCGGCCACGCAACTCATCAATGAAAAGCAAATATCTGTCCTCACTTGTTGGAGGAGTATAAGTAAAACCCAAAGCCCCTCCTGATCTAGGCAATATGCTTAGCTTCTGATAACATACACAAGATAGTAAGGCACTGAATTATCCTAGAATGATTTTCTTAGTAGTTAATACACAAATGAGCAACATAACAATGAATTCCAACATATAACTTATCTAAGCAAAATCTACAAGTAGGCTGCAATTTACAATGAGAAATTTTTACAACTATTTATTTACTAATAAAATGAGGGTCAGCGTCAGCCTATCGCCATTTCTATTCATCTATTGCCACTCCTTTTTCAACTAACTTTTATTTAAATTTACAAAATACCCTTCATTAAATAATGACTAAACCCTTAAATTGATCCTCAAAGTTTAGCATGGTACCACATTAGTCCTTCAAAAAATTGTCACTAAATTAGTCTATCAAAGATACAAAACAGTTATCAAATTTGTCCTTTTTTGGTCACCAGTTTAATCCTCCATAGGGACAAGTGTGGTAACATTCTAGATCTTTGAGGACTAATTTGGTAACAAAAACCTTTCAAAGCATCGTAACTAAGTATTTCTTATTCAGTTATTCATAGTTAAAATAGTTGTCTGGCCACTTTTTTATCAATTTATGTACTTTTGATTAGTAATAAGAATGGGTTTTAATAGTTTGCTTGTCTAGATCACTAAAAATCCAATTACCTAACCATTATGATCTTCCAATAGACACAACCAAAAAATGCTAATCTATAAAGAAAATGAAGCACAACCTTTGATTTACATCGTTTGTAGTTGCTGAATATCACACATAATACATATATATTTTGCTCCAATTTCCCACTATAAAATAAGAGAAATGAATGAAAATGAAGACCGATACCCTTCATTCAACACCCTAAAATAAAAAGAAAACTGAAATGAAAATTTTTTGTCACAAGTCATTGAACTAACAATCTTATAATCAGAGCCTATATGAACTAGAAATCATCACTCATCAGAGTAATTTTGAGCATAAACATAGTTTAAGCCGGGTGATAATTCCAAAAAATAAAGTAGGCAAGCACGTGGTACAAGCACAATCTTCATCTGTAATGACAACGGCATATTTGAATAGGCAAGTAGAGATCATCTTCCATGATTTACCTCAACACGTGGCTGTCCAGGAAGAAGATTTGCAACTGCAGTACCCACTACAGCATGACCAGCTTCGTGTCGTGCAACTACAGCCTTCTCAATTCCTTGCAACTTGGCAGTCTTCTTTTCTATGCCCTGAAACAAGTAATTTGGTTCATTTTATCCACAATTGATAAACTACGGCAACATTTACAGAAGTGAAATTTTAAATTTAACATTTTGTGATTTGACAGATAGAAAAAATCTGACTAAATTGAAAATTTAAAGCATGCATCCTCCATGTGAGATTGTGACTTACAGCTATTGATCTTTCCACAGCTTGGATGAAATCAATTTTCTCCACAACAACTTTGTTCTGTCTTCCAGCCAACAAAGCAGCCTCATTTACTAGGTTTGCAAGATCGGCTCTTCAATGATATGTACCATGTGTCAGATCAAAACTCCAATCTTCTCAATGTATTTAAAGGGAAAAATAAGTAAAGAGGAAACAGCAAAATTACCCTGTGAAACCAGTGGTCATTGAAGCAATGTCACCAAGGACAACGTCCTTGGCTAAAGGAAGTTCTTTCTTCGAAACATGAACTTTTAGGATGGATTCTCTTCCAATCCTATCTGGTGTTTCTACCTAAGGGAAAAAATAGGCATTTTCGCTAAAAATATGCAAAATCAATATTTTTTTAAATCAGTATCGAAAACAAATGAGGTAATACATTAAAACTAGAATCCAGACCATGACTACTCTATCAAATCTTCCAGGTCGACGGAGTGCAGGGTCTAGAACATCAGAGCGATTAGTTGCTCCAAGAACAATCACTGCAGAACTGCTATCAAACCCATCCATTTCCTGCAATGCAATTTTAACACATTAGCCTCATTGTGACATAGTTTTTCTTCCACCCCCCCCAAAAAAATAAAAAATAAAAAATAAAAAAATCACTAGAAATGAATAACAACAAAGGAATACTAACAGTGAGCAACTGGTTCAAAGTTTGTTCTCGTTCATCGTTGCTGACAATACGAAATTTACCATCACGACTTTTAGCCACAGCATCTATCTGCATATCAAAAGAAAATTTGATTGGTTGAAAATTAAATAGTAGATATTGAATCAAACATACTACATAACTGTAAAGAACCAATTCAACCCAAAAGCTTAAGCTATTGGGTGAGGCTACATTAATGGTTTTATATATCTCAACACGCCCCCTCACACGAGAGCCCATTGGGCTTGAAGGGTGGAAAATGCACAGGTCCACCTACCTGTGCGAACAAAGAAATTCCACTTGAAAGAAAGTGGGGGGCGGCGAGGATCGAACCCGGGACACCAGACTCTGATACCATGTAAAGAACCAATTCAACCCAAAAGCTTAAGCTATTGGGTGAGGCTACATTAATGGTTTTATATATCTCAACAATAACAAAAGAATATATATTCTTACCTCATCGATAAATATTATGGATGGCGCTTCTTTCTTTGCCCTTGCAAAGAGATCTCTCACACGAGAAGCACCCATACCAACATACAACTCTACAAACTCACTAGCAGAACAACTTATAAATGGCACATCAGCTTCCCCAGCCACAGCCTTCGCTAGTAAAGTCTTACCTGTCCCAGGAAGACCCACCTGTAAGATAAACCATTGGATATTTACTACCTACATGTAAAACTAAAACAATAATGATATGATGTGAAAAACAGAATTTAGCTCATCCACATATGAAAGTACAAGCTCAAACATGCAGGAGAGGAAGTGAAAGTGTGAAAGCTAATAATTATGTAAATATGAGAAAGCACAGTTTACATAATACAGTAGACAACTTTGCTGAATTTTAGCCCAAAATATTCCAAAGAGACATTTCCCTTATTTGATACCTTCCCAAGGCAAATATCCTCAACTACAAAGTGCTTGCTGGCAGACCATAATGTGCTTTTAGCATAGGATCATGAAGTCATTATATATCACTTATCAAATATATCTGGTAGGACTCACCAAGAGAACACCTCGAGGAGGACGAGCTCCAAGTCGTATATATCTGTCTGGATTTCGAAGAAATTCCTGACAAGTGAACATCAGCATAATCAAAATTACTTCCCCTATATCACCAAAAGAACTCAAAATGAAAATCGGTTAATTGTAGAACAGAAAGCCTCTTATACACCCTACACATGGTAATATCTGGAAATAAGCTGAAGAAAGTCCAGCCTACCACAATCTCTTCTAGCTCCTCCTTAGCCTCGTCAACACCAGCAACATCAGCAAAAGTGATTGTTTCACCTTGTTCAGATGACTTTGTACCAGCAGCAGTTCCTGACTTGCGGTTCCTAATCTGACCAGCTGTATGCTGCACACAGTATATGATTACTCACAAAACATGTTGTTCTAAAGGTGTAGGAAACATAAGTTGGATAAGAAGGCCTACTACGAAAATGAGGGAAAGAAATCAAACTGACCTGTGAAAAGCTTACAGGGAATCGATGGAGAAGCCCTGCAAGCACAGCAACATAAAACAAGGCTATCTGCAAATATGAGAATGAAGTCAGCATGCCACACGATATATAGTGTCAACCCCAACAACCAAGGAAATTTAAAATGAAACAAAATAAGAAGTTGAATATCTTAAACCACTGATACATCATAGCAGATATAAAAAACAGGATATAAGTAAAAGAGACAGTATCCCAATAATAAACTACACCATGGCATATTTAACAACTGTGAAAGGTTTTTTGTTGCTTTAAGCAGACTTACCTAGTGAAGCCAATATAAATATTACTTCTACTAATCACTCAAAGTATTCAATTATTCCAGAAAATTAATATTTCAAATTCTCATGGCACAAAATCTACCGTCTAACTATAAATAAATCATGTAAATTATAATTTGTCCAGCTTGATAATTTATATTAACTACACTAGTCATAGATACGTTACTCAGAATTGCAAATTCCACAATTACCGTTCTAATAAAGACAAAAAAGAAAACGAAGAGTTTACCATCATTATTACGTAAGGAGCAATACCAAGTTGGCATAACTAAAATCATATAGAGCGTGTAAAGAAAACAGATGGAGGAAATAGGATTTCAAAGAGCGGTTATGAGTTTCCACAAATTATTCTTCTTAGAGAACGTAATGTTTGGTAAGAATGGAGTAGTAGATCCAAGTTTCTAATGGTCATTCCAAATATAGGGAAGACTTAAGGAGCTAGCCATAGCCGTTGAGCATTCACACATTTTTCAGTGACTTAATAGAAAGATCGTAACTTGAGAAAGAGCCATAACTCATAATCCTCTTTCGGGTCTCAAAAGTTTTGCTCTAAATAACTGAATATATTGGAATGTGTATATTAAACTTCAAACCACTGCCACCTTCAGTTGAGGTATAATTCATCACTGGACTTTCCAGCACCATAATAATGCAGGTGGTCAACTTCACATAACATAACCTCAAACAATCACACAAGACGCAATTTTCTTACCAGTGCAGAGTTGAAGAATCCACCAGAACGCTTATCCGGGGACCCAAACTCGACCTCATTTTCGAGCATCTTTTCATAAGGAGTTCTAATATCACTAGGCCTTGTGGTGGTGTAAACTATCCTCTTGGTTGGAGCAACACTCTTAACCAACAACTCTGACTCCTGCTGCATCCTTAAAGAAGAAGAAGAAGAAGAAGAAGAAGAAGAAACTTCACCATCCTGCACTTGATCAGGCTTCAACTTGAACATGATGTGGACCCCATCAACCTCCACCTTCTGCACCTGATCACTATTGACCTTGCTCAAGAACTCACTGTACGGCACGCTAACAAAAGAGGTTGAAGCCCTTGGTTCGGACCCAGGTAAGGGAATCCCAGGCCTAAGCAACCTCATAACAAAAATCACAATCCCTAACTGCAAAAGCAAAACCCCAATCTCTTGTGCCTGCACTATGGGCTGCCACCGCCACTTCTTCCCACCTTTAGAACCAAACCACCACCACAACCAACCACCCTTCCCCTGCTTCTCCTTCCTCCGGTTCGAACCGGACGAACCGGTCGAACCATTATCGACCCCTTGACCTTCACCGCTCTTCTCGCCGGAATCGCTCTCCTGGCCGCTACTACTACTACTAGCCCTGATTCTCCGTCCATCACCGCCGTAGAACCTCTTCAACCCTCCCCACAAATCCAACCTCCCCGAATCCCTCCATAACCTCGCGTCCCTCAGAACCCTAACCGGCACCGAATTGGGAACAACGAAACGACTTGCGTTTTGCCGAAACACCCTCGAGCGGTGTAGATTGGAGGAGTACCAATTAAGATAGATTTTGGTGTGCGTCAACGGAGATAGATACTCCAACCCCGACATTGCGAGAGTAACAACCACAACAAAAAGCTTCAAAATTTCCGATATCTTATATATAGGGTGGAGCCTCAGAGATTATCTTCTCATCTAAAGTGTGTCAATGGTGGCTAGAGATTGAAGAGAGAGAGAGAGAAAGAGACAAGGAGATTCAACAGGAAATTATAGCCGTTGGATTAAGGAGGAGTTGAAGATCTCAACCGTTGACATGGAAGTTATTTTATCCTAATTTGTGCTTCTTATTATGTTGATTTGATTGTTTCACTTGTTGTTGTTAGTTTAGTTCGTGGTACAGGTTGAGTGCAGTGGAGCGATCTGGTGCCGAGATACGTATGTGAGTATGCTTTGCCAAGTTGAGATACTGACACGTGTAGGGTAATAATAGGAGGAGACGGGGCCCAAAGATGGATTACGTGGCGTTGTCGCGTGCAAATCAGCAACACATGTTTGGCGAACTTATGAGGCCAGACACTTGATTTTTGAAATTTGAACTGATTATAAATTTATAATCACCATAAATAAAAATTGGTGAAAATAGTTTTTTTTTTTTTCCCTTTTGAGAGATGGATGTCCTTTAAAAGGATATAACTTGTATTCTTTTAGTGACTTACCTAAAATTTAATTAGTAAGATTTTGTGTAAATCTGAAAAGTTTTTTTTTTTCATTTTATACGTCAACGATGTGACTGGGGAGAGAAAAAAAGGTAATTTTTTAGATTTACACAAAATTTTATCGATTAGAATATATGTAAATCACCAAAAAAGAAAATAAATTTTTTTTGTAAATTAAAGAGGGGCAAGGCCCCGGAAACAAGACAAAGAGACAGACTTGGAGACACCCCTTAGGTGACGTTTGGTAGAGGAGAAAATTTTTTTACTAGGAAAATACAATTACTAGGGAAATGGTAGGAAAGTAAGTTTGATAGAAAAATTTAAAAAAAGTTATTTGATTGATCGAAATTATTATTAGAAAAATTTATTTAAATTTGCAAAGTCTATGTTTTGGTTGAATGTAAAATAATGATGGGAAAATAGGTGAAATTGAAGAAAATACCCCCATTATAAATTTTTTGTGGAAGCGAAGTCACTCACTACGAAGGTCAATTTGATCCATAACTTTTCCCCTATTTTTCCACTTTCATATCTATCCCAAAATACCATATCTCAAATGATTTTTTGGAATAGTAAAAATCAACACAAAAAGAGTTTCCTATGCTTCCTAATCTCCTAGTTTTTTTTTTTTTTTTTTTTTTTGCAAACTTGTACCAAACATGATATTTCTCAATGCCCACTTTTACTTCTCTATCAAACTCAAAATAAAACCTATATCAAACACATCCATAAGAAAAAGAGGAGGCCTAGAAAAATTAATAAAATTCCTATATTCACCATATGTGAAAGACACAATTTGTATCTTTTAAAAAGAGACTTCTTTTTCTCTTAACACAATATCATAGTATTTAAAAAAGCAACAATTGGGATTGGAGGCAGTGGGCGGAGCCACATGCATGGTAGGTATAGCCTCAGCTCGGGCTAAATTTTTAAAAATTATATTTATTATATATAATTATATGATTATATATAATTTGGCTCGGGTTAAAACTATAATTTGACCCGGGCTACAATTTATAATTTGGCCCTATCTAAAGCTTAAAATATTTTTGGTAAGAGATTTGGGTAAGTTGTATTTGGTTATGTGTTCAATTTTCACTTGTATAAAAAAAATATCTTTAGTAAAATTAAAAAATATTTAATAAAATTATAATTTTTCTTGGTATTGCCTGCTCAGGTGCTTTGTATTTAATATAATTTAAATGGAGAGGGTTATATTTATAAAAATTTTGTTTACAAACTATATTATGTACTCCCGAAAGTACACTAGGTTACATATTTATCCAAAAAAAAAAATACACTAGGTTACATTATGTATTTCCGAGAGTATATAGTGTAATTTGAAAAAATTTGTAAAAAAATTTGTAAACAGATCATTCCCAATTTTAAATATATTATGATATGAACTAACTAAAATTAAAAAATATAAATACATATATAATTTTTTGGCCCGAACTCAAATTTTAGCTCGGCACCGCCACAGGTCATTGGAGGTCGTAAATACTTCTAACACTAACACGAATGGGTTGGTATTTAATTTTACTTTTCAAATAAAAATTACGTAAATAATTTTAAATTAATAAAAAAATAACGTAAGTGCAATAAATATATAATTATTAATTTTAAAAAGTTAATTATAAATCGACACAGAAATAATATAAATACGGATATTACTATTATAAATACGATGCAAATTTTTCCTATTAATTTTTTGTCTACGCGAATAAGATTCCAAAAAATTGACATAAACACTAAAATTTCAGCATATCAGATTAAAAAGTATCACTTGTCAACGGAAAAGTTACCGATAATTCATATTTAACATGCATACACGAGCTTTCTATAATCTATGTACCACTTAATTATATGATTATTAGGCACTACGTCTAATTTGTTTGTTTTTTAAGGCATTCTTTTTCATTAAAAAAAAAACTTAAATAATTGTTTCATGTTTGCTTTGCACAAATTTGTGTTCAAGCATATGCTAATTATATTTATCATTTTTTTTCACAAAATATATATATATATATGTCGCTATTTGAAGAGTGTACATCGAGCACTAGAGCCTACTGTAGATTACTCTGAGTTGAAGACAACTACAGTATGCAGTAATGCGACTTTGACTTGTAAAACTGTTTTGTACTTTTTGTACATTTTGTCCCTTGTTTTCGGTTTATCAAATTGGAAGATAATCGCATGATAAAATTCCTAAATTTGAGGGTCCTATGAAATTGTCAGCCAAACAAAAATGTTTCCTTAAAAAAGAACAACTAAATTGTTAATAGTTTAACGGCTAACCATTTGTTTGGGGGAATGTCAAAGAATTTTTAACTGCTGACCATAATTTTGGAGCTAGTTGACCTATTTTCTCTCTATTATTCCTTCTTTAGTTTTTCAATTTTCTTGATGATTTCTCTGGGACTCAGTGAAAAGAACACATTAATGCTGCATTTTCGTTTTCCAACATGATCTTCTAGTTTGTTCTTCAGCTAGAACACCACTTACGTTCGTTTACATTATCCACTTTTAATAGCTTCCTATACAAACCCAATCCGTAGCCAGTGTTTTTTAATGGCAGAAAACCACATTTTCTTTAAATGTTTTGTCAATGAGGGTTTATAACAAACATGTCAATCCCGTTTGATTATTACTATGATGATTATATTTACTAGTTTGAATCTGGTAACGGTTAAAATGTCCCCCATTTGAGTTTTCCATTGTTTGCTTGTGACAAATACATGCAACCACAACCTTTATAGTTTGTTCTTTGTAGACCTACATTTAGAGAAACAAAGATGGATTTGAATGCAAGGGACATTCAACTTCGTTTGTTCAGAATGCTTCAGGTTTCAGTTGAGATTAGCTACGCTTTCATGAAAAAGTATCCATTGGTTTCGGGTGCTTTGTTAATCTTCTTCATCCTGTATATATTTCTTTCCTTTATTTACAACTTGTTGGTTTTCTTGTCCCCATTTTTTGTGTGCACTGCCATTTTTGTTAGAATCTTTTGGAGTTCTGAGCAAACCCAGGTTAGATATGTCAAAAAGGAGGAGAAAAAGGTAGAGGAGAAAAGGGTTGAACCAAAATATCCAAAGATTCCCATGTATGAAAGAAATGAAAGACGTGGAATGCTTTATAAGTTTCCATCACAGAATGCAACAAGTAGAAGACGAAATTTCTCTGGGAGGAAATTGGATGTTTATGGTGGTTTAGAAGAAAAAGCAAAGGATTTGTCAGCAGTGTTTCATAATGAATTCATTAAAAGGGACACAGATATTAGAGGAACTAAATTTACTGAGAAGAAGATGGATAACAGGTTCTCTGCAAAAGCATTTGAGGTTCCTAAAAAGCAAGCATTATATTCTGAACCTTCAATGCTGGACCTGGTGACTTATGGTGCTAGTTGTGCTGGTCCAGGGAAAAAGACAGAAAACATGGAGGATGGGAAAAAAGCACAAGAGGATTGTAATAAGGTTGTAGAATTGGCAGAGGATGATCAGAAAAAACTCATGGATCTTGGGGTTTGTGAGATGGAGACAAACAAAAGGTTGGAGAGTCTTATAGCCAGAAGAAGAGCAAGAAAACAATTGAATTTGCAGATTGAGAATGGTCTAATTGATAATAAATCAGTTACCCCAAGTCAAATTGCACCACTGCTTATTTCAAGAGCCAACCCTTTTGATAGTGAAAGGTTTGATGACATAGAAATGCCTGGTTCTGCCCCATCAGCTTTGAGAAGCCCATTTGATCTTCCCTATGGTCCTTTTGAGGAGAAACCAAATCTCACAGGGGACAGTTTCCATCAAGAATTCACAAGTCACCAGTTATTAGAACCTAGAGCACTCCCGAGAGTTAGAAGGCTTCCAGGTGATAATAACCACTTTCTTCTTTCTCCCCTCTCTTAGCTAATAGCAAAGGAAATAATAGAAGAAATTGTGGTAAAATTTGATAACGAAATTGTATGTTTCTTACTCATGCAGGTAAGGTAAATCAGGACAGGCTTGAACAATTAATATCCCAAGAAGGTGGTGAAAGTGAATCAAAAGCTCCCAATTCACTAAGTGAAGGAGAGGAAACAACACATGAAGAGGATGGGAAATGTGACATAGATATGGTTGGCACGAAAGTTGAGGAAGTGGACAGTGTTGATGCAACAAAGTCCATGTTAGACAATGCAAGTGAACCAGACTTTATTCCAAATGTTGAAAGAGTTTCAGAGAAGCCAGGACCAAGAAGATTTCCTAAGCCTAACGATAGGGTTCTAGATTTTCCAATATCTAGTACTAGTGTTGCTGATATAAATGATTCTTTGTATGAATCTCTTCCATCTCCAGTTGATAAGAACAAGGAAAATATGTTATTTACCAGTAGGAACATTCGTCATACCCCATCACATTCCTTAGCTTCTGACTTACAAGTGGAGGTTTCTGAAATTGGTTCACCAACACTGACAGTTGATGAGAATCATGACACCATTACAACCATGGATGGAGAATTCGAAGTATACGATGGGGACATTGATAAAGAAGTTACTTCTGGCAGTAAAGATATGTGGGGAGCCTCGCTCCATTCAAGAGAAGTACGTGGAGTTAGTAGTGAGCAGGATATTTCAGAAGTAAACATAGATGCAGAAGATGTAGCTGATGTTTGCTCTATGTCCTCAAGATCTGACATGCCTGAAGATAATCCAACTCATGCAATAAGCAGTGATCATAACATCTTTGGTAATATGAAAGATTTAGTGAGAGAAACTGGTTCACTCCAACCTTCCCATTCTTCACAAGTTATCAATGATGTAAATAACTCAATAGCCACTGAGCAAGAGAACACACAGAACTCAAATAGTAGTGAAGACTCTGGTGCATCAGTTGTGCGACAAGAAGCAATTGACGAAGTTTCAAGCAACTCAAGTTCAACATCTTCACCAAGGTCTGTATTGCCAATACCACAGAAGACCATAGCAGACCAAGTTACCTCTTCAGCTTATAATAATCAAGAGGGACACCTAGGTGTTCAGCAATCTTATATGGAGGATATGGCACAAGCAACATTAAATGGTGAAGGTCCACTTGACTCCATGCCTCAAAATATTCAGCCTTCGATGGATGATCCTAATGTTGAATCACATAACGGTGACTTGAGTCATTCTCAGGTGTGAGTTGTGGTAGAAAATTTTTAATTTCTTTTTCATCTATTTTAAGAAATTGTTAATCATTGACATATCATAGCTTCAATATAAGTTGGGGGACACGGTAGTCCTATGCCTAAGGCTTTGCTACATTATCATAAGGCATTGGGTTTACTTCATATCTTAATAATGTTTATATAACACACACACACACACAAATCACAACATCATTTGAACATGCTTGTAACTTGGTTTTCCTTTCCCAATGAACAAAAACAGAAGAGCTTCAAGCCTTAACTTGCTCATTATTTGTAACATTGACTAGGAGCAGACTTATCCTCAGGAGAATTCCATTCAAGAACCAGATATGTCTAGCAAGATGAACAATAATGAAGCCACTGACCGGGACTTGAACAAGAATGAAACCTTGGTTTTATCTGAACCAGAAGGAGAAAGTGATCATGTAAGCAACATAGCACACAAGAATGATCCTGAAGAAAGTACTTCAGCTTGAGGATGTTATAGCACCAAAGCCAGCTAAACCAAATGATAGCTCAAAAGAAGTAGGATGTTTACAAAAAGAATCAACAGAGTTGGTTGGACACGCAAGTAGTGGTGATGGCAATGAGGACTTGCCGCAACACCAAGGGTCAATGAACCAAAGATTTTCAGCAAAGAAACGAAATTGGCCTCGTAGTGGATTCATGGAGTGGTGCACTGTCCACCTTGGCAAGTGTTTAAGGCCTGCTATTCTTTGGTGTTCCACAATTGAAATTTGGTTTGACAAAAGAAAATGAAGTTCCATTGGTTATTTTCCATCATCACATGACAGATTGATTAAGACTAACATAGAGATGCAGAAACACTAATCAATATTCAGTGCATGGATGCTGTCCATGGTCCCCTAGTTGTTCAGAAATTTATTCTATTGGTCACACTGCATGTACACTATCATATTCACAATGTAGAAAGTAAGACCCATAGACAGGTTGTACATATGGGGTATATTTGTATTATGTTGTATAAGAAAAATTAATTTTCAGCACATATAAAAGAGGGTCTTACCTCTATTTTTTCTCTCTCATTTTATCTGCGAGTTCCATTTATAATTTTGTTTCTAGTGTACGAGATAATTCTTTTCTTATAACATAATAAAATTATTTCCTTTATTTATACCCACAATATATCTCAAACTCAAATGACCATATAATTGTTTTGTCTGGTTTTTTTTTTTTTTTTTTTCAACTCTTTATAGATTATAGTGAAAGCTAGAAACGGATACAAGAAACATCAGTAGGACCAAAATTATACAAATATTTTAATAAAAGTTGTTAGTTTAAATATTAAATATACATTTATCAAATATAAATATAATGTTATTTCATATCATAAATATCATTTATGGTCGAATTAGTATCAAAATTTGTCAAAAAAAATAAAAGATGATTTTTTTAGTTTTTACCATGCGATAGGATATTGTGACAACCAAATAATGTTACTACAATATTACTATCACATCTTAACCGTTGATTTTGTTGGGTATGGCTCATACTTCACATGATGATGTTGGCCCTAATTGTCGGGGTCAGCAGAAAGGCAACTGGGGTCCCGCTCCCAGGTGAGCGGGCGGGGGTCCGGGGGGCAGCGCCCCCCGGCCCGTAGAGGCTAAGTAATGTTTAGGCCTCTGTTTCTATTGTAATTTTCTTAGCAGTTTGGGCTTGGGCCCATGAATAGCTGCTGTTAGGGTTTCTTGTAATCCTATTTATATTTGCCTTGTAAACCGAGAGACTTGTAACGAGTGGCGGTGAGGTGAATATAGTACAGACAAGCTGGACGTAGCCTATATTGGGTGAACCAGGGTAAATCATCGTGTCAATCTCTCTACTCTTATCTCTTTTTCTGTTTTCTCGATTCTGTGTGATTGTCGATTTCCAACAATTGGTATCAAGAGCTTTGGTTTTGCGACCAGGGTTCCTGTGACAGATTGGGGTTTCGCGATTTAGGGTTTTTTCTTGGCATAGATAAAACTGCGAAATTGATCTGGAGAGGATGTCGACTGGCCAATCACGGGTCGAGGTTGAAAAGTTCGGAGGAAAAGGGTTTGAGTTATGGAAGCTGAAGACGGAGGCTCTGCTCGTTGACAGGGACGTGTGGTACGTGATCGAAGATGATAAGCCGTCCGTACCAACAAAACCTGTCGGTGAAGAAACGTCAGGTGATGGCGAGTCGAAGGAGTTGAAGGCGTGGACCAGAGACGATCGAAAGGCGCGAAGCCTGATCTGGTTATGCCTGGCTGATAACGTTCTGGTGAACGTAACTTCTGAGAAGACCGCGAAGGATCTCTGGACGAAGCTGGGAAGTCTCTATCAGAGCAAGTCACTCGTGAACAAGCTGTTCCTGCGAAGGAGGCTGTATAATCTGCGGATGAGCGAAGGTGATTCTTTCTCTGCTCATTTAAATGAATTTAATACTATTTGTGCACAACTTTCGTCTATAGACATTAACCTGGACGAGGAAGACAAAGCTTGCACCTTGTTGTATTCACTGCCCAACTCTTGGGAGCACATCATTGTGTCAATTGGTACTAGTGTTAATAAACTGTCGTTTGAGACGGTTGTTGCTGCCTTATTGTCTGAGGAGATGAGAAGGGTAGGTTTTGAAGGTACCAACAATGAGGCTCTGGTTGCTAGAGGGAGGAGTGATGACAAATCAAAGTCTGGTCACAGAGGAAGATCGAGGGGACGATCAAAGTCCCGTGATAAATCTGATAAATCTGAAATGAGGTGCTGGAGGTGCAAAAAGGTTGGACATCTGAGAAGGAATTGCAGAAGTAAAAGTGTAGGTCCTGAGAAGCGGGATGATTCACAACCGTCTGCTTCGGGTACAAATAAGGATGATGATGATAGTACAGGGGACCTGTACATGGCGTTTGACAGTCATAATGACTGTAATGATTGGATTATTGACACTGGAGCATCGTTTCATATGACACCTCATAGGGAGTGGTTCTGCACCTATGAATCGTATTCTGGCGGTACAGTTAGAATGAGAGATGACACGACTCATGCAATTGTGGGGCGTGGGAAGGTAAAGCTGAAGATGAGTGACGGGACAGTCAAGAATCTGCCGGGTGTGATGCATATTCCGGGGCTTACCAGAAATTTGATCTCCGTTGGTAGTATGGCAGATGCTGGTATTAATTTTAGCAGTGACAAATATTCTTGCAAGCTGACTCGAGGAGCTTTGGTTATTGCAAGAGGAGAGCGTCATGGTAAATTGTGGAAACTGCTGGGTAGCACAGTATTCAGTGGTGAAAGCTATGTTTCAGAACAGGCGGAGGAGGACACTGCTATGTTATGGCATAGGAGGCTGGGGCATATTGGAGGAAAAGGTCTGGAGACTCTAACATCAAAGAAGTTGGTGGATGGAATTCCGAGCTGCTCTATGGGGTTTGGATTTTGCGAGCATTGCCTGCAAGGGAAGCAAAATCGGGTATCTTTTGATTCCATAGGAGGAAGAGCTGAGGGGGTTCTGGACTTGATACACAGCGACGTGTTTGGCCCCACACCTGTAGCATCACATGGAAAATCAAGGTATTATGTTTCTTTTACTGATGATTTTTCAAGATATGTGTGGTTATATTTCTTGCGCAGCAAGGATGAAGTGTTCGATAAATTCTGCGAGTTCAAGGCTTTGGTGGAAAATCAATTTGATCAAAAAATCAAGGTGCTGAGAACTGACAATGGAGGGGAGTTTTGTTCAACAAAATTTGACCAGTTTTGTGCGAGCAATGGGATTGTAAGACAGAAGACTACGCCCTACTCACCTCAACAGAATGGGGTGGCAGAGAGGTTGAATCGATCTCTCATGGAGAAAGCACGGAGTATGCTGAGCGGTGCAGGCTTGGCAACTGAGTTTTGGGCAGAGGCAGTGGCTACTGCTTGTTATCTGAAGAACAGATCTCCTACATCAGCTTTGAAGGAGAAGACTTCGTATGAAGCACTGTTTAAAAAAAGGCCAGACGTATCTCATATCAGAGTGTTTGGCTGTGAAGCTTATATGCACGTACCCAAGGAGAAAAGAAACAAGCTTGACAGTAAATCTGAAAAGTGTATCTTTATTGGGTACAAGGATGGCGTCAAAGGTTATAAGTTGTGGAATCCGGATACTAGAAGTGTAACTTACAACAGAGACGTTGTATTCAGAGAATCTAAGTTGAATCAGATTTTTCCTGAAGCTCCTGAAAAGTCACAAACGGTGGAGTTGGATGTGGGTTTGAAAGAGGATACAATAAACTCACAGATTGAATTGGAAAATTTGAATTCTAAAGCTGCTGAATATAATGAGGTAGAGGATGAATTTTCTGAAACTGAGGCTGAGGTTGAAGTACCAGTGCTGAGGAGATCCACGAAGGAAAGAAGACCATCTGAGAGGTATACACCTGAAAATTATATCCTGTGTGCTAGTGATGATGTTTGTGCATTTAGTATTACAGGTGATGATCCGGGCACTGTAAAACATGCGAGGAGCTCGGAGGATGCCAAACAGTGGGAGGAAACTATGAAAGAAGAGATGAAGTCTCTGATGAAAAACCAAACTTGGAGTTTGGTGAATCTACCTGCAGACCGAAAAGCAATTGGTTGCAAGTTGGTGTTCAAGAAGAAGGTTGGTGCCAATGGGGAGATTGAACGCTACAAGGCTCGATTGGTTGCAAAGGGATATTCACAGACAGAAGGGGTTGATTATGGTGAGGTATTTTCACATGTTGCAAAGTTAAATTCCATAAGACTCGTTTTGTCTGTAGCAGCTGCATATGACCTAGAGGTGGAGCAGCTGGATGTGAAGACAACTTTTCTTCATGGTGATTTGGAGGAGGTTATTTTCATGAAGCAACCAGAGGGGTTCATTGCAAGAGGCAAAGAGGAGCTAGTCTGCAAGCTGAATAAATCTCTGTATGGCCTGAAGCAGTCCCCAAGGATGTGGTACATGAAGTTCGACACTTATGTGCTGAAGCTTGGCTTTGACCGTTGTGATGCTGATCACTGTGTTTATGTGAAAAGGTTAGAAGGTGACTTTGTTATTCTAACTTTGTATGTTGACGACATGTTACTCGTTGGAAACAGTTTGAAAATGATCAGCACTGTTAAAGGACTGCTAGCAAAGCAGTTTGAAATGAAAGATCTAGGCGCTGCAAATGTGATCTTGGGTATGCAGATTAAGAGGGAGCGTGACAAACGAAGATTATGGTTAAGTCAGCAGAAGTACATAGAAGATGTTCTGAAGAAATTCAAGATGACTGACTGCAAGCCTGTGTTGACTCCCATGTCTACTGGTTCTAAGTTATCGGCTGACCAGTGTCCCAAGACTGAAGAAGAAAAAGACGAGATGGCGTCAGTTCCTTATGCTAGTGCAGTAGGGAGTCTGATGTATGCCATGATTTGTACTCGACCTGATATTGCTCAAGCAGTGGGAGTATTGAGCAGGTATATGTCCAAGCCAGGAAATGAGCATTGGACGGCTGTGAAGCGTGTGTTCCGCTATCTTCGTGGTACGTCTGACCTTGGGTTATGCTATGAAGGCGTGAAGGGCTCAAGGGGACAGACATTGTTAGAGCTGAGATGCTTTGTGGATGCTGATTGGGGAGGTGACATTGATAGTAGAAGATCTACAAGTGGATATGTTGTTTCTTCATTTGGCGGAGCTATCAGTTGGATGAGTAAGAGGCAGAGCATTGTTGCTTTATCTTCTACAGAGGCTGAGTACATGGCCTTGACACATGTTGTTAAGGAAGCTATTTGGTTACGGAGGTTGTGCAAAGAGCTTGGCTTTGCACAAGGAGAGATGATCGTTGGGTGTGACAGTCAGAGCGCCATTTTCTTGGCTAAGAACCCAGGTTTCCATGCGAGGACCAAGCATATCGGCATACAGTACCACTTCATCAGAGAGAAGATTGAAGACAAGGTTGTATTGTTGGAGAAGGTTGACACAAAGGTCAACAATGCTGATTTTCTGACCAAGGCAGTGACTTCGGAGAAGTTTGAATGGTGTACAGATGCTTTGGGATTGAAGAAACATGTGAAGCATTCACCAAGTGGGAGAATGTTGGGTATGGCTCATACTTCACATGATAATGTTGGCCCTAATTGTCGGGGTCAGCAGAAAGGCAACTGGGGTCCCGCTCCCAGGTGAGCGGGCGGGGGTCCGGGGGGCAGCGCCCCCCGGCCCGTAGAGGCTAAGTAATGTTTAGGCCTCTGTTTCTATTGTAATTTTCTTAGCAGTTTGGGCTTGGGCCCATGAATAGCTGCTGTTAGGGTTTCTTGTAATCCTATTTATATTTGCCTTGTAAACCGAGAGACTTGTAACGAGTGGCGGTGAGGTGAATATAGTACAGACAAGCTGGACGTAGCCTATATTGGGTGAACCAGGGTAAATCATCGTGTCAATCTCTCTACTCTTATCTCTTTTTCTGTTTTCTCGATTCTGTGTGATTGTCGATTTCCAACAGATTTCCGCCAATCAATAACGGTTATCATTTTTCAAATTAAACTCATTAATTAATTATTAATTCGCAATAAATGATAACCGTTGATTTCCGCCAATCAACGGTTAAGATGTAGTAGTAACATTGATAATAACATTATTTGGTTGTAACAATATCCTATCCCTTTTACCATAGTTGATAAATCCTTCAAAAATCTTCCTGTCGGATTGTTTTATATGTTATATACTCGTTGAAGCATATACTGAATTTTTTTTTCCTTTTTTGATGTGAATGATTGAAGTTTTATTTTTATTTTTTCTTTTTTACCTTATGCCAATACCACATAAGACCACATATTTGGTTATCGCAGCAGCCTTCGATCTCAAACATTTCTTCCTTTTTTTTTTTTTTTTAAATGGAAGTACTTACTCCCCTTGTACCAAAAATATGTTCGGGAGAGGATGGAAAAAGGATAAAAGTGGGCTTCTAAATTGTATTTGCCAGCGCATAATCCAACAACCCTTAAAAAAGACATAGTTAGGGGTAATTGTTGATTAAGAAAGTTAGGAGATAAATAATCTTATCTTATAATAAAAACACTATTCCCCTTGCTTTTTATTATGAATGATAGATAATTAATAATTATATTTGCTGGCGCAGAATCCAACGAGCTCTTAAAAAAGAGAAAGTAAGTTGGCTAGGGAATAGGGATTTAGATAATTTACGGGAAATAATTTTATCAATTTAGATGATAAAATTTTTTCATGCTACACTCATAAATTCACAATACATAAGTGAGTCACATCTTGATTTTTTTGTCTTTTCACTTTTTTGTAGACTTCTCTCATATATTGTGAGTGTAGCATGAATTTTTTTTTCAAAAAATTAATTCTCATAATTTATATTAGATAATCTATTTAATTTTCACCGTTGTATTAACAAATAAAAAAATGAGTGGCAATTGTTGATTAAAAAAAAGAACTATTTTAATGTTTCTGCTTTTATGGCCGAAAGAATTTTTTTATTATATTCATATAAAAGTAAATAAATTTTATTATAAAAAAATACTAATGAGATCACTCATTTTTATATAATTATGACAAATATTTTGCACCAAAATCATAAACATTTTTTCCTCTTACATATGTCTAAAACATTTTTCTATAAAATTTCCTGCAAACAAAGTCATTCATTCACGGTTTTAAAGTGCGTGTCTTTGGACTTTGGTTCATCAGTTGTTCCATTTTAGCTTCAACTCAGCATCACAGATTCACAGTGGAGAGAAGTACTACATCTACATGGATTGCGTGTACATGAATCCCAATGAAGCCATTGAAGTTCGTGTCAAGCACCTTCTTTCTCGTATGACTTTGAAGGAGAAGGTTGGTCATATGACCCAAATTGAACGTTCAGTTGCTACCCCCTCCGCCATTAAAGACTTCTCCATTGGTATCTACAACCCCATATCTATACTTAATCAAAGTTTTGAACTTTTTGGAACCTGGAATGTTGCTCAGCTTTGACTTTCAAATTTGAAGTGAAAGAGAGAGTGTGTTTTCTGTTGAAGCATTTTTTGGTAAGCATGTGCTTGTTACTTTTTTTCTTTTTTTTTTTGATAACAACTTGTTACTTTTTTTCCTTGGTAACTGAGTTGTTTCTTTCTTTCTTTCTTTTTGTGTATCTACCAAGGGAGTATATTCAGTGCTCCGAACAATGGACCTTTTGAGAAGGCACTGTCATCGGATTGGGCTGATATGGTGGATGGGCTTCAGAAGTTGGCACTTGAATCACGTTTAGGCATACCTATTATTTATGGGATTGATGCCATAAATGGTAATAACAGTGTCTATGGTTCTACTATATTTCCTCACAATATTGGCCTCGGAGCTACCAGGTTAGTGTTCATTTTGTTTTATATATACATGGATAGGATATTATGTTTAACTTTTGGGGATTGCGAATATCATGTTACAGGAAGTAGGATCAAATTCCTGCTGACACAGTTTTAGGTGGGACCATGAATTTAAAGAAAAAAAAAAAGAGTTATGCACGACAATCGAGGTTAGTGATGTTAGTGCAGGAAACACTGTTTCTCTTCCAATAACATTACAGTTATATTTCCCTTACCTTTTACCATAGCTAATTTACCTATTTTTTTCAACACCGTCGTGTCAGAATCTTTAGAAAATAGAGAAATGACGAAGTTGAGATTTTGATTTAATGATATTGTTGATAAGTAGGTTGTGTAGACATACAAAAATTATGGATACAATATTAATAGGTCAATTTTAAAAGATTAAAGGTCAAATCACAACTTGTATCTTTTAAATTTGACCTATTGACCTCACCCTGAATTTTCCAATTGACTATCCAATGTTTGGTTTATTAGTAGAAAAGAGAGTAAACCCTTAATTAATCTTCCAAAGTTTAGCGTATTACTAATTAGTTATATTTAAAGATATTTTTCATCAAATTAGTCCGATAATTATTAAAGTCATCCTTCTGTGTTATTATTTCAGTCTTCCTTCCATAGGAGAATGTATGTGGCGATTTTTTAGATATTTCAAAGACTAATTTAGTTTGAAAAATCTTTGAAAAACTAATGCGGTGACATGTTAATCATTAGAGGACCAAATTTAGGAGTTTACTTTAGCAAAATTCTTCCTTGGAACGGTAATTTTCAAGATTAGTCATTCCACACGAATTTTTGAGAGCTGAGACATTTCAATGTTGATAAGGCTAATTGCCAGAATTGGAAGTTGAGGGGTAATGTGCATTTTTTTCCTATAAATCAGATCATGATTTTCCTACCCCCGACGGAAGGGTCTTTCCCCTTATGGCCGGTTGTGGGCAAGGAGGGATTCGAACCCCTGACACCGTATGCTCTAATCCTCTGAGCTACCGAGGCTTTTGCTTCTGTGCAATATATAATGACTGAGGAGGCTAACTCTGGTTGGTTAATCCGATCAGTTCATCGATGGTCGGCAAGTGATGGTGATCCACTCTGTAATCAATTGTTAGAATCAATAAAGGTCCGGACAATTTTGTCATAGCAAAAATATGTTCAAGACCAAATAATTTCCAGTTCTTTTATTCTTCTTGGTTGTAAAGTGCAAGAATTCACCTCCTGATTTGACCGGAGATTTCTACTTCCACTCAATTAAATTGTGTTTGTCTTGATAAGCAATTTTTGCTTTTATCTTAAACAAGTTTTGATTCTTGATTCATGGTGTGCTTGCAGAGATGCAAATTTAGTTCAAAGAATTGGAGCTGCAACGTCACTTGAACTTAGAGCATGTGGAATTCACTGGACTTTTGCTCCTTGTGTGGCAGTAAGGCATCATAATCAACCAGTCATTATTTGTTCTGAATTTGTTATCCTGATAAATTACAGCTGTAGCTGGGTTCTGCTAAATGGCACTTTGATAAGGACCTTCTACTCAGATTACTAAAATAAGGACAGTAATAGAGATCCTTGGCCTGAATAATCAGGTTTTTATATATTTTTCTAGAGACAATTACAACTGGTACAGTAATTCAAAGACAGATTACAAGAAGAAAGAAAAATACAACGAAATGGAAATTAACTAACTGTACAGAAATCAGAAAAGGATAATTCTAGAGGAATTCTAGAGCTCCTAGTCTCTCCCAAATCACCCTAAGGTTCCAAATGGCCCAAAAGATACCTCTCCTCACTTCCCTGCTGCCTTTTAACCACCTCACCCTCTCTCTTTGCCACCTCATCCATTCTAACAGAATTGGAGCTTTCCAACAACCTCACCTCTAGAATATTCCCTTTATGAGTTGAGTCATCCTTTCTAAATAATTTCCTGTGGCAATTCTTATGATAAATCATTAGTGGGGTCCTATCACACTTCCCTTACTGTTAATACTTATTTCTGATTATATTGTGCATAATTGTCAAAGCTTGCTTGAAAGGAAACAATACAAGTTAATTGCTATAGAAATAAAGAAACTTCGAAAGTTCAGACACTCAGAACATCAAAATTTTCTGTGGTGGATTTCTCATTTGATGGCTACTATGGAAGCTGTGGAGTCTGTCTTATTGTGTAATCTGGAATATTAATACCTACCAGAAAGGTGCAAAGGAGGGGAATTGGGTACTTCTTGTAGTGAATCATTTGAATTTTGGTCCAGATCAAATGAAAGTCAATTAAAAAGATGTTTAAATACTTTTTCCACTACCCAGTTGATGTTTTGACTAGCTGATTTGCTATAAGGGTCATTCATGCATGCAAGGTAATGTGACTAAACAACTATCAACGTATTTTAGACAAAAACATATTAAAATTCATTTTTTGGCTAAAAGTCATTTCATCCAGTTCATATAATGTTGACATTAGTTAGACATGGATTTGTATTTTTTACTTCATCTTGTGTTGGTAGCATGACAGAGGCAATACCACATGACTCTTGAGAATGATAGAATGCTTTAATAATGGAAAGATTATAATAAATGACCAACATATATTCATGTCTACAAGTAAGGATCAAAAACCTTCACAACATAGTAATTCAATTCAAATTTCGATCTACTTAACCTGAGGTTAATTGGTCCTTACTTGTAAATATTATTGGACCTTTGTCCTTAAAATTGTTTATTTTGTGTATTTAATATACTTAGTACTACAGCTGTACTCTTATTCTATATTGTAATACACAGTCTCTTTACTCATAAAAATAGAGGTGTATTGTGATACTCACTTACATATTCACGAAAAAGGGTTCTCTCTGTAATGTTCCTTCTTTCTACAAAAACATACAGACAGACTTAAACTTTAGAGCTTAAGAACTCCTAGGATAATTAAGATATTTTATGTTGTGTCTCTTTTTTCTTTATTTTATGCCTCCTAACATAGATTAACCGTGAGTGTGCAACTCACTCGTATCGGTGAATGGACAGGTCTGCAAAGATCCCAGATGGGGAAGATGCTACGAGAGTTACAGTGAAAACACTGAAATAGTCAGAGAGATGACTTCTTTTGTTTTAGGCTTGCAGGGCAATCCTCCAGAAAGGCATCCAAGGCGCTATCCATTTGTGGCTGGGAGGTAGACAGAAGCCATCAATATAACTTCCATTGCATATAAAATTTACATATCTTTAGAAAAATTGAATATAAATTGTTAAATATCTACTGCCATTTAATAACAATTCATTAGAGAATTGACTGCTGGAGGACAACACTTATTTCTTCCTTTGATTATCTTTTTTTTGTTGTTGCTTTTCTGGATCATTTTTCCTAGTTTCTGAATTCGCTGTAAAAGAAAATAATAAAGAATGAAAAGCCGAAAAGCCTTTGTGAGCATCCTGAGGTTTTTGAGAAAGGTTCTATTTTACCTTCAATCCGTGCATCCTCAGTTATGCTGTAAAATGCGATATACTGATGATTTCAAACTATTAAATTTGTTAATTTTTCCAAGTTTGCATGCTCACCTATTTTTCATTCTGTCCATGGGGAAGGCTAACCATCATTTCCAAAAGTTGATACTACGCACCCCTATATCTTTATCAAAGTCATTTTCATACATCTAATTAGTACTTCAGGAACAATGTTATTGCATGTGCCAAGCATTTTGTTGGAGATGGGGGCACAGAGAAAGGTGTCAATGAGGGGAATACTATATTATCATATGAAGACTTGGAGAGGATCCACATGGCCCCTTATGTGGACTGCATAGCGCAGGGAGTTTCAACCATTATGGTCTCATATTCCAGCTGGAATGGAAACAAACTCCATGGTCATCATTTTCTGCTAAATGAAATTTTGAAAGGAAAACTAGGCTTCAAGGTAGAATTTTTCTGAGAATTGTATTTTTTAATCAATGGATAAAATAATCAAATTGCTTTGCAAGCCCTGTTCATTTATTGCTTTCCAGTATAGTATCAATCATTGCTGTATTATGAGAGTACATGCTAAAATCATTTACACACTTTTGTGTAATACTATGCTACAGTAACATAATTGAAGTTGTTTTGAATTTTCTTTGATTTGTGAATTCAAATAAAGCATTTTGATTAGACCAATGCTCCACTGTAGGGATTTGTGATTTCTGACTGGGAGGGAATTGATGAATTATGCCAACCTTATGGGTCAGACTATCGTTATTGCATCTCCTCTGCCATTAATGCTGGAACTGACATGGTATAGATCTTCAATTACCATAAGATTTTAACATAGATTGCTTAATTTCATTTTGTATTCATTTATATATTCAAGAAAATATGCAGGTGATGGTCCCCTTTAGATATGAAATATTTATGGAAGAGTTGATCTCTCTAGTTCAATCAAGGGAAATACCATTAGCCAGAATTGATGATGCTGTTGAGCGGATTTTGAAAGTGAAGTTTTCTACGGAACTTTTTGAATTTCCTTTGACTGACAGATCTTTGCCAGATGTAGTTGGTTGCAAGGTAAGCAAAATTCAGCTCATAGTGGATTTCTCTAGTGCTCCGGTTGCATTTTCATAATCTTATTTGAATATTATAATATACATCCATGTTTGATCAAGCTGAATCAGTTTAACCATAATCTCCATGTCAACAATAATTTGAAGAATACAAACAGAACCTTTAGTTAGATTTATTCTGTGTTGCAAACTTCACCAAAATGATTCTCTCTCCAGTTCCTTGTGGCTGAAGTTAGTTTTTAAGATTTTATAATATTGATTTCCTTTGCAAATAATTTTTATCCTAATATATTTAAAAGTCTGTCCTTATAGTGCACAAAGGCTCTCCCCGACTTTGCGAGGGTAGGGGTGAGGGTCGATTACATGTAGTTTTACCTTAATATTTTTGCAAAGAAGTTGTTTTCTAAACTTCAACCCATGATCTTTGGTCAAAAAGAAGCAATCTTACCACTACTCCAAAGCCCATTCTCTCAACTTAGATTGTTGTACAAGGAAAAAAATATCCTAATTAACCATAATTTAGATAACTATAGCTCCTTTCCGAACTGAAAACAAAAATGATATGATTGCTACAATGTTGACATTTTTATACTTATTTATCATCTGATTATATATGTGCAGGCATAGTAATTGATAGATTTTGTTTTACATCAAATTGTTTGGTCAGCTACATAGAGATCTGGCACGTGAAGCAGTTCGAAAGTCCTTGGTTCTGTTGAAAAATGGAAAGGATCCTAGTAAACCTTTTCTCCCACTGAACAGGAATGCTAAGAGAATCCTTGTTGCTGGAACTCATGCTGATGATGTCGGGTATCAATGTGGAGGATGGACAGGTATTAAGAACGGATCTAGTGGCCAGATCACAATTGGTAAGCCATTGTTTGTTTCATTTCCAATGCTATACATTCATTCATTAATCTTGATGCTGCTTTGGAGTTCATGTGCTTTCTATTGTCCTATATTCTAGAATAGTAAATATAAATTATCGGCAACCATTGTTTCTGTTATCTACTATTCTAGAATAGTATAAATAAATTCTCTACACTCATTTCCTTGTCCAAAGTTTTAACCATATATGTCTGTTACTTCATATTTCCTGTATTTTACGCAATTGCTTTTTCTCTTGCCACGTTATTAGGCTTGATAAACATGGTTGCTAGATTGCTTATATGACTATCATTTCAGGCACGACTATTTTGGATGCTGTTAAGGAAGTTGTGGGAGATGAAACAGAAGTTATTTACGAGAAGTATCCATCAAAAGACATAATAGAACATAACGAAGTTTCTTTTGCCATTATTGCTGTTGGTGAAGGTCCCTATGCTGAGTGTGGAGGTGACAATTCAGAGCTTGTAATCCCGTTTAATGGAGCTGAAATTATAAACTTAGTGTCTGATAAGATCCCAACACTAGTGATTCTGATATCTGGAAGACCTTTGGTCTTAGAGCCATGGCTGTTGGAAAAGATAGAGGCTCTTGTTGCTGCTTGGTTGCCAGGTACTGAAGGACAGGGAATCACAGACGTTATCTTTGGGGATCATGACTTCAAGGGTAAACTACCATTGACTTGGTTCAGTAGAGTTGAATAGCTTGATCAACCAGTTGATGGAGTAAATTCCTGTGACCCCTTATTCCCACTTGGTTATGGTCTAGCCTATAATAAGGAGAATTTACATGACTAAGTACTTGAGTACACCCTAAGACTTGACCAAGGATTCAATATCAGGAGTTTGTGAACAATCTTTTCCTCTTGGCTCAGTTATCGTTATTGTATCTCCACTGTCATTAATGCTGGAATTGAAATGGTATAGATCTTCAATTACCATAATATTTTAACTGCTTAGGGTGCATTCTCATAATCTTACTGGAATACTATAATATACATCCATGTCTGATCTGTTGGGTTTAGTATGCTCTTTTCACTTAAGCCCAATAGCTTTAGTGAGAGTGAGCCCAAAGACCAATTATAACTCATGAAGCTTAGGGTTAGTTTTGGATTGGGCAGAGTATATAAACTCTCTTTCCTCCTAGTGCCTCAAAAAAAGGTTACAGACATCAGAAACACAAAGAGGCAAACGTTCATCATCTGAACGGTTGCCTACACGACCACCTGATCATCCCCCTTGAGTCATAGCCTGGAAGATCAACCATAGAGCGGAATTGCGACCGTTCGTGGTGCGTTGCTGCAGATCGTGAGGCTTGAGGAGGAGAACAGAACGTGAGAAATTGTCACGCTCGCTACTTCATCTCAGGTAATCAAAGCGGTGTTCTTCATTCCTCATCGCATCGGTACGATGCGCTTCCGCGTTTCTGATGATATACCTTCAATTGCTAAGCTGAATTAGTTTAACCATAATCTTGCAGGATATCATAGAACATAACGACAGTTTCTTTTCTTCACCAGCCTATCTGATCTCATAATAATGTTGAGAGGACATGTCCTTTACCGTTTATATTTGTCCATAAATGCTTAAATTATTAACCTTGTTGCATGATATTCTGGTTTATTATTTCATTCCCAATAGTCCTCGGAGACTTGTGTTTAGTAATTCTAGTTGCAAGGCATTAATTTGAGCTTCGGTTGCAAAGTTTGGTTTAAGTTTTGAATCCTCAGAAGCAATTTAAGGGACAATAATGATTCACTTGAAGCTAACGAAGGAGAGTCAAAGATATATAAATACGGTTTATGCAGTGATGGGCTTGAAGAAAAAGTTGGAGGGAGCCGAAAAAACTGTTTTCCTCAAAAATGTTATGGTTTGCCTCTGCCTCTTAACGTGGAGTCAAAAGAATCAAAAGCGTCCTTCTTATTAAAGTGCATAGACTTATGTATTTGGTAATGAAATTAATATTTTAACTTCTTTCAAAATCTTAAAATTTTGTAAAAGAAAGAATAAAAGAAAATTGAACCAATAAATATGCTTGTAAACTGCGATAACTGATGAAATCAGGTTATTGACAAGCCCAACAATTAATATATGAAACTACGATAATATGATATTGTGGTTGTAAAAACTTCTAGCCATGACTTTAAGCAAAAACGGTAAATGCTAAGTCATGATTTCAGTATTCTCTTTTAGTAGTCCTTATATATAATTTTTCTCTTCAAGTTACATAACATTAAATTTATTTTATTTTTTTCATATATTTCTATAGGTCTTCAAAACTTTTCGGCAGCCACTCACAAACGAAGATCTGCCGCAAAACCAGCAGAAAGAGTGAAATTATGGGTCATTATTGAATGGAGTTGTAACCGGTGTAAGTGTTTGATGGAAATAAGAATAAAGTGACCAAGCTGCTTTTTAATTCCACGCGCAAAAAAAGCTTTGCCTTTTGAAAAAGATGGTGGTTATCCTAGTTTGTCATGTAGTGTTGGTAAGCTAGCTGAAATTGACGTACGCGGTGGTTGTTTTATTTAAGCATATATACATAATTAACTCCTTGAGTAGTATTCGAGATTTTGTCCAAAACAAGGGATTCAAGTTTCATCATACGATATTCTTAGTGCCAGGTTTTTAGAAAGTGGCATATATATACATATATATGTGGTTAAAATAACGTTTTAAAAAATAAAAGCTTATGAGTGATGATTTGCATCTTTATTCAAGTGCAAATAGTAGGTTTTATTTCAATTATTGCTGCTTTGGATATGTATCATCAATGATGTAACTAATTAGCTTAAAGATTCTCCGTCCAAGGAAAGGTCTGAGCGTGTCTTTGCGCTAGTGAATGAGACAGAAAGTGAGAGAGTGAGTAGTGTTGGGAAAACTCGGTTCCCTTAAGCTCGGCTCAGGGGCCTTTGTGCGGAAGTCAATCAACAAGATCCTGATCTCGGATCTCGGCAATACCTCAACCTGAACTTCACCAGGTCAGGCAGCGCAGCGGAAAAATCAAAATGAAAACAGAGAGAGAAGAAGAACACAACCAGATTTAACGTGGGAAAACCTTCTCCAATGAAGAAGTAAAAACCCACAGGACCTAGTCCAGATCAAAAATCCACTATGAAAATAATGGTTACAAATAATCAAATACACCAATGTGGTGGTTAACTCAACCTCTCCAACAATGGTGATAATCAAACTACCCTAGAGATGTTTCACTCAAAATCTCTCTAGAGATATCTCAAATGCAAAGCATAAAGCTTTTGCTCAAACAATCAAATAATTCTCTCAAATTTGTTCTCTCAAATCTGACCTCTCAAAATCTAACCTAACCTCCACCCTCAACTAATGAGTATATATAGAGGAGGTGGAAATTAGGGTTAGGGTTAGGAAACCCCTCAAATGGGCTTGGGCTTAGCATTGAAGGAGGAAGCCCAACAAATCTCCCCCTACGACTTCAATGCGTCGGCTTCAGCATCAACCCGGCTCCTTCACAGCAGTCTTCAAATTTTCTTGCTGGAACCGGCTTTGTCATCATGTCGGACCAATTTTGGTCAGTGTGCACCTTGACGAGTTCGAGCTCACCACCTTCCACCACATCCCGGATCCAGTGATACCTCACATCAATATGCTTAGTGTGGGAGTGATAGGTTGAATTCTTCGCAAGATGGATTGCGCTTTGATTGTCACAACCCAGCTCGTACTTGTCTTGATCATGGCCGAGTTCCATGAGGAACTTCTTCATCCACAACATCTCTTTGCTTGCCTCAGTAACGGCAATGTACTCAGCCTCAGTTGTCGATAGTGCAACACATTTCTGAAGTCTTGATTGCCAAGAGACAGCTCCTCCGGCAAATCTCATCAAATATCCTATAGTCGACTTCCTCGAGTCGGCGTCTCCCCCTAAATCAGAATCTGAGTAGCCTTGCAACTCGGCTTGGCTTTCTCCAAATCGGAGACATAAGTCGGTCGTACCTCGGAGGTACTTGAAGATCCACTTCACTGCTTCCCAGTGCTCTTTGCCGGGGTTTGACAAATATCGGCTTACCATTCCTACGGCATACGCCAAGTCGGGTCTAGTGCAAACCATTGCATACATCAAGCTTCTGACGGCGGATTGGTAAGGGACCTCCATCATCTCATCTTTGTCTTCATCAGATCTCAGACATTGCTTTTGGTTCAGCTTTATGTGTCCGGCTAGGGGGGTGCTCACTGTTTTGGCTTTGTCCATGCTGAATCTCTTCAAAATCTTCTCAATATATTTCTCTTGACTCAGCTACAGTAGCTTCTTCTGTCTATCTCGGATAATCTTTATTCCGAGAATCTACTTTGCAGGGCTGAGGTCCTTCATTGCGAAGGACGAGTCAACGCCTTTTTCAGGGCGGCTATCCTCGATTTATCTTTCCCTACAATAAGCATGTCGTCAACATATAATAACAAAATCAGAAAATCTCCGGCCTCATACCTCTTCACAAATACGCAGTGGTTGGCTTCAGTCTTCTCAAATTTATGATCAGTCATGAATGATTCAAACTTCTTGTACCACTGTCGAGGTGCTTGCTCCAAGCCATAGAGACTCTTCTTCAACCGACATACCATGTCTTCTTGGTCTGGAGCTTGGAACCCTTCTGGTTTCTCCATATATATTTCTTCTTCTAAATCACCGTGAAGAAATGCCATCTTCACGTCCATTTGTTCTACCTCGAGGTCCATTGAAGCCGCCATGGCTAACACGGTTCGGACCGAGGTCATTTTCACCACAGGAGAAAAAATCTCCTCAAAATCAACTCCTTTCTTCTGATTGCAGCCTTTCACTACAATCCGATCTTTGTATATCGGCTTTTGCCCGTTCTCTTCATTCTTAATCTTGTAGACCCATTTATTCTTCAAAGCTCGTATTCCTTTAGGCAACTCGGTCAGCTCATAAGTCTGATTCTCGTGCAAAGACTTCATCTCGTCTTGCATTGCCTTTTCTCATTCTTCTTTCTCTGAGCTCATCACAGCCTCATCATAACTCTGAGGCTCACCGTCTTCAGCAACAATGGTGTATTCATCAGATGGGTATCTTGTAGAGGGTCTTCTTTCTCGAGTTGGATATCTCGGCTGTTCTTCAGCTTGAGAACCCGGTTCATCATTTTCATCCCGGATCTCATCATCAACTCGAACCTCAATGTCTTGGTCATCTTCAGCTTGTTGCTGGTCATCAATTTCTTCATTCTCTTGATTTTCTCCCCCTGCTTCAGCTCGGACAGGAGGGACGGGTTCTTCATGTCTGACAGTAACCCGGACTTTGGGCTTCGAGATGTCATGAATGTTCTCATGCTCATGAAAGATCACATCTCGGCTTCTCACTATCTTCTTATTGATTGGATCTCAAAGTCGGAACCCGAACTCACATCTCGGCGAACCAAGATAAATGCATTCTTTAGTCTTTGCATCAAGTTTGGCCCTTTCATCTTTAGGGATATGCACGAAAGCTCGGCATCCAAACACTTTCAGTTGATTATAGGCCGCTTTCCGTGTCCAGACTTCTTCTGGAATTTCTCCTTCAAGTGGTCGTGATGGTGAGAGGTTGATCAAGTCAACAGCTGTTTTGACGGCTTCTCCCCAGAATGATTTCGGCATTCCGGCATTGGATAATATGCTTCGGACCTTCTCTTCAATAGTTCGGTTCATCCTCTCAGCCAGTCCATTCAACTGTGGAGTCTTGGGGGGCGTCTTCTCAAGTCGGATCCCGGCCGCTCTGCAGTATGCATCAAATGGGCCGCAATACTCACCACCATTATCAGATCGGACCACTTTCAATTTCTTGCCAGTCTCCCTTTCAACCATAGCATGAAATTCTTTAAAGGATTGGAGTACCTGGTCTTTAGACTTCAACAAATATACCCACACTTTGCGGGAATGGTCATCAATAAATGAAACCAAGTACTGAGCTCCTCCAAGGGATCTTTCCGACATGGAGCAGACATTAGTATGGACGAGGTCAAGAATATACCTGCGTCGTCTAGGTTGATCCGGTCTCACAAAAGAAACCCGGTGCTGCTTTCCAGCTAGGCAGTGCGTGCAACTCTCCAACGCTTAGCCTTTCAACCCGGTCAATAATCCTTTCTTGTTCAGGATCTGTAGCCCTTTCTCGCTCATGTGGCCGAGGCGCTTGTGCCATAGCTCTAAGCTAGGTTCATCTCGAACAGAATTGGCTTCTCCGCCATTGATCTTTCCTTGCATCACGTACAAGGAGCCTTCTTTCTTACCTCGGGCCACGACCAAGTTTCCCTTGGTCAGCTTCCATCTAACACTACCGAAGTAGTTCACTAACACGGCATCATCAAGTTTGCCTACCGAGATTAGGTTCAAACGCATGTCAGGAACATGCCTCACATCTTTCAACACAAGTCGGCATCCGACATCTGTGGTCAGAGTTACATCACCGACACCAACAATCTTGCTGGTCACTTGATTTCCCATCTTCACGACTCCAAAGTCACCACCTCGGTAAGAGGAGAAAAAACCTTTGTGTGGAGTAACGTGGAAGGAGGCACCGGAGTCAACAATCCAGGTGCAGTCATCATAAGCAACATTCAAATAATTATCCTCACCAAGGAGGAATATCTCAGCATCAGGATTTGCAGCCACCGCAGTGGTGCTCTTGTCTTCCCTCTTCTTGGGAATAATCTGATCCGGCTTCACAGAGCCGTTCTTCTCATCATTCTGTAGGGTCCAGCAGTCTGGCTTCCTATGGCCTGTCTTTCCACATTAAAAGCATTTTAACTCATATTTCGGCTTTGACCGACCTCTGGACTTGTCTCGTCTGTCACGACCTCTACCTCGGCTTTTGCTTCTACCGCGGGAGTCGGATTTCCCTTTGTTCTCAGCAACGTTGGCCTCAGACGTACTCGAAGTACCTCGTTCTCTTCTCCTGGATTCTTCGCCCAGGAGGCTGTCTGTCACGACATCCATCTTCAATTTTCCATCTGGAGTCGAGTTATTCAGGGTCACCACCAGAGTATCCCAGCTTTCTGGCAGCGAGCTCAACAGCAGCAATGCCTGCAATTCTTCATCAATTTTCATATCAGCCTTTGACAGCTGATTCACAATACGTTTGTAGGTGTTCAGGTGTTCAATCATGCTCATGTCGTCCTTGTATTCAAGCTTAACAAGTCGGCGAACCAGGTGTGCTTTGTTCCTGGGAGTCTTCTTCTGAATCATGGACTCTAATTTCGTCCACAACTCATACGCGTTTGTGAATTCGGACACGTGCTCAAAGAGGCTTTTATCAATATATTTCCTGATCGTGGCTACCGCCTTCTGACTCAGGATCTCCCACTCCTTATCAGTTTTACATGCCGGTCTCTCATCAAGGATAATGGGCTCATGCAAATCTTTGCAGTAGAGATTATCTTCCATCATCTGTCTCCAATATGTGAAATTGTCTGCGGTCAACTTGAACATATCTCCATCATGAGTTATGCCACTGGTCTCCATCTCTTCTCCCTCAGAACCCGTCGAACTTGGGCTCTGATACCACTGTTAGGAAAACTCGGTTCCCTTAAGCTCGGCTCAGGGGCCTTTGTGTGGAAGTCAATCAACAAGATCCTGATCTCGGATCTCGGCAATACCTCAACCTGAACTTCACCAGGTCAGGCAGCGCAGCGGAAAAATCAAAATGAAAACAGGAGAGAGAGAAGAAGAACACAACCAGATTTAACGTGGGAAAACCTTCTCCAATGAAGAAGTAAAAACCCACGGGACCTAGTCCAGATCAAAAATCCACTATGAAAATAATGGTTACAAATAATCAAATACACCAATGTGGTGGTTAACTCAACCTCTCCAACAATGGTGATAATCAAACTACCATAGAGATGTTTCACTCAAACTCTCTCTAGAGATCTCTCAAATGCAAAGCATAAAGCTTTTGCTCAAACAATCAAATAATTCTCTCAAATTTGTTCTCTCAAATCTGACCTCTCAAAATCTAACCTAGCCTCCACCCTCAACTAATGAGTATATATAGAGGAGGTGGAAATTAGGGTTAGGGTTAGGAAACCCCTCAAATGGGCTTGGGCTTAGCATTGAAGGAGGAAGCCCAACAAGTAGCACACAGATTGTTAGAATCCTTTGATCTTGGCAACTAGAGCCGGCAAAATAAAATCGACTCGGCATGTCAATCCGTCTCACCCGTTAAATGGGATGGAGCGAGCTAATTTTTTCAATTCATCTCAAAAGTGAGGTGCGATGGGGCAGACTCGTTTTTTGACGGGTTGATGGAGGGTATAGACGGGCCGAGATGGATCAGTATAAAATAGGCTCCGGTTGGCGGACTAACCCGCCAAACGGGACGGAACGAACCAAATTTTTCAATCCAATTTCAAAAGCGAGGCGGGACGGACAACCCACTTTGTCACCTCTATTCCCAACTTTAATCAAAGAGGATTAGTGGTACGTAATCGACCATGCCATTAGCGTGTTGATCAAGTTTTACTTCAGTTTTGAATTTTGGGAAAAGAAAATTTAGGGAAAACATTTTAATTCTAAATTTTTTCAATTATCTTTATAATTTCTTTCCACTATTGAGATTCTGGTTTAATAATGTTGAAAAGCAATAGCTGGTAGGCAGAAAAAGAAATAAGTAAAATATTTTATCCCTTAATTTAAATATGCACTTAATTAAAAGATATCCACAAAATCACTGTATTAGTAATTTAATTAATTATTTTATGTTAATTGTGGTAGACCACAATACTTGTGCCATTGGATATCTATCGTGTGCGTGGAATTTAATAAATTATAATCCTTTATATTAGTAACAAAATAATCTTATATTAGTAACAAAATAATCATATATATATATATATAGAGAGAGAGAAAAGTATTTCTACAACCACTTTAATAAGGTTGTCTACAGCTACCGAGCTACCCCTTTTTCACTAAGTACGACCGGTCGTACTTAGTGATAAAAATAAAGTTGTTCTTTTTTTCTCTTTCCTCAGACATTGTTGGCTGACGTGGCGGAGAGCGAAAATGCAATTTTAATGTACGACCGGTCGTACTTAGTAAAAAATGGGTAGCTGTAGAGAAGCTTATCTAAAGTGGCTGCAGAAATATTTTCCCCATATAGGGCTTATCGTTTCTCAAGCTGCTTGAGATAATGTTATCTCCGGCTACTAAATCATAACCGTACAAAGATGGATCAACGGTGATAAAGGAAGAGAGAGAAAAAGGGAATCATAACCATTCAAAGGTAAATCAATTAATATAACGAAATAAATAAACAAAACGACGTAGTTTTGGGGTGGCCAGAGATAAACTTATCTCAAGCAGCTTGAGAAATATTTTTCCCATATATATATGGTAAAATCATTTCTGCTCGCCGCTTTACGTACAGCAACGACAGGTGTATGGTTATAATTCCCCACATTTAATGCTTTTATCCTTTGTATGGTTATGATTACCCGCATTTAATACTTTCAAGTATACATATGGCAAGTATTTGATCGCTTTATGTGCAGCAATCAAATACTTGTCATATGTATACTTGAAAGCATTAAATGCGGGTAATCATAACCATACAAAGGATGAAAGCATTAAATGTGAAGAATCATAACCATACACCTGTCGTTATTGTACGTAAAGTGGCTGTAGAAATGATTTTACTATATATATATATATATATATATATATATATATGGCTTTTATATTTTTGTTATTGTTGCTGAATTTTTTTTTTATAGCATAGAAAGTCAAGATACATATGCAGATTTTTTTTTTTTTTTTAAATGGTACCCAGTTTTTCTGTGTGCAAAACCAAAAAAATGATGCCGATAGATAAAAAGAAATTCTTATGTTGCAGGAAAAAAAATTATTCTCTTACTAATAGATGAGACAGATGGAGCCCAATAAAAATATTAGGGACCCATCTATTCATGTGTCAACAGAAGAAAAAGATGACAAAAGAAAAGTATTATTTTTATATATATATAAGGTAAATGATTTTTTCGGTCAACAAAGATATATTATTTTCGATGAGCCTGAAATGATGATGTTTTGGAATGAAAATTTAGATATTTTTGTAATTATAATATATTGCAGGATTATATTAGTCTTTATTATTATAATTTTTTAATTTTATAATTTTAAAATAACGTGGTATTAAGTTCATTGGAAATAAAGAAATATTATTCCATAATGGGATCTGATTAAGAAAAGCTAAAGACTTCTTTTGCCAAAATAAAAGGTTAGCTTCTTGTCTCCGTAAATGGGATCAACGATTTGAGCCGAGATGCAGAGAACAGTGAAACATTTAATTTTTTGTTTTAAGGGCTGCACCGTACATATAGAATCACAAAGACTGATGCTTTCTTTGGACTATGTGTACACAGTACTGTACTACTGTTACAATCTTACAGGACCAAACCCACTTTGCTAAGAATATTATAGCTGTCTAATCACTCTTGAATCTCACTTTGTTACATATATTATTCTAATTAAATAATTAGTGATCGACCTAGAAGGAATCTTCTCTTTCTAAGGGAATCCCTAAGGAAATATCTCATTTATAATCATGAACCGACAGACAAAAAAGGAATGGGACTTTTTTTTTTGTTCAATAGAATAGAATAGCGCTTGAATCACGTAATGCTAGAATTAGTGCATGAAAAGTCAGCATCGAATGTAAAGGTTAATTAAATTCAACTTGGCCATAAATAGTGTCACACTGTTAGAATAAATTCTTAAAAAGAAAAAAAAAATATCAGAAAAGAAAGTAGGTCATCAAATACTTTTATACCTAAAATTGAGTGCCATGCTAGACAAAAATTATAAATTGAGTGCTCTGTGATTCAACTGATTTTAAATGAGAATCCAAATTCCAAACCCAGAAGTGTTCAAAGATATACAGATAGTCCTTCTTCCTAGTAAAAAAAAACAGAAAAACAAGAAGGAAAAAGGGAAAATAGACCTTCACTAGTAGAGTCGTCAAATCGGATGCTTATAGGGTTTGATTAATTGTTTACACCATTTTTGGGTGCAGTTATATCTATAAATCAAATTGAAATATTGTCTCACACTAATAGTGAGTTATGATAAAAAAAATTCGCTAATCCCATTAATTAACTCCTTGTCTGTTATAACAAATCGCAAGATCTCCATGCAGTTCGTAAACTTACACAAAAGGAGATTAGGTTTTAAAGATATTTATTTTTAACAACTTGTCGCCTTGCTGCTATAATTTTTTCTTTTTCTTTTTTAAATATTTCAATCAGTTCATCAATTCTCGACTAGTTCGATACAGGATGAGTCCCGAGATTAAGATTTTAAAACTCCCCCAAAGAGTTAATGAAGAAGATCGAATACATATTCTCACTTCTACTACTCAGGTTTCTGTGCCAACTTATCTACCATCATTTGGTTTTGGGTATAAACTTTAATTTACAGTTTTTGGCATCAGTCACTTTACACAAAGGAGAATAGGTTTCAAATCACATTGCTTTGAATACAATACCACTAACAGTAACCTCCGCATGTATAAAAGGAGAATGTTATATTTACAAATTTTTTGTTTACAAACTCTTACAAACTATACTATGTCTGATCGATCATACACTAATCAAGAGTGTATGACCGATTATACTTAGTGTAATTTGTAAAACAAAATTGTAAACGGATCATTTCCCCACTAAAAAATGCCTTGCTAGTTTCAAACTTAAAGTTCCTCTTTTCCTCTAAATTGACATTTCATCATAAACTTGGCTTGAAATCCATTATTCTCAGACAACATAGAAAAACAACCCTTGACCCAACACTGGGGACTTGCTAGCCTCGCGGCTTGTGCCTTTCAGGAAGCTTTTATTTGTTGAAGAAACAAATGTCTGTACCTTCCTTCAAGTTCATATACCAAGAACTAACCAATATTCTAATGTAAGATATTCACATGGAACTTGGGAAAAAGCACAAACACTATACGTACTATTGAACTGAACAGAAGATCCTGATTCTAACCATTAATAATTCACTACAACGACCATTATGCATGGGAATAGTGTTGTGAGGACTGTTGCATTTGGAAAACCATGTTATGTGTCTGAGGTCCTAAGTAAGAAGACTCATGAACACCCTTGTGCAGATTTTGACCCTGCATTTTAAGCCCAAAGGAGTTAACACCATAAGGAGACATGAAGACTTTTTCATATGCAGGGTTGAGAGGCATAGCTCCTTCTGCATTTGGCTGATTATTCCACTGAAAATGAGTTCTAGGTGTAGTGGCAGTAGAATTTTGCTGCATCATGGAATGCTGTGGTGAAGTGGATCTATTGGTGTCTTCTGAAGAAGTTGTGATGGTTTCTGTGAGATTAACCGTTGTTATGTCATGGATGCTAGCTCTTCTCTTGTCTTTGCCTCCTGAAAGTTGTCTGATGAAGTATTTCTGAGCATGACTAGCTACCTGAGTTGGGGTTCGAGTAATAACAAAGTTGCGGGAAATATTTCTCCAATCACCTTTGCCATACTTCTTCAGACCCAATAGAAACAATCTGTGTGAATATCAAAAACAAGTATAGTTAAACTCCAAAACCAAAAGTAAAGAATAAACAAACTCCTCATAGCAGCTACCTCAATAAAGCTAAAAGACCTAGCTACCAATAGGAAATATCAACACAGAATTATTGTTCCTACCTTTAAAATTAACTTTAAATTCCATCCACCAATTCTAGCTTTCCATACAATCACCATGTTTTCATACAGATATACATTCCCAACTGATCATAATATCATATATTAAACCCTAAACCCTAAAATCTTTTACACAGTGTTAAATTAACATCATATAATAATAATAATAATAGTAATAATATGTATGAAAACAAATGCAAAAGGAAAAAAGTTACTTATGTTCCTCTTCAGTCCATGGCACTCCTTTCTTCCTTTCTTGCTCAGGAGGTCTCACTGAGGAAGATCTCTTTCCACTTCCTTTAAAGCCATCATACCCAGGAGTGTTGACCCAGTCTAAGGTGAAGGGTGAGGTAGTAGTACTATAGCCAGGAACTGGGATCAAACCAGCTTCTATATTGCTAACATCAACTTCTAAATCCTTGTACTGCCTCATCACATCCCTAACTGTTTTTCCCGGTATCATTTCAGCCACTTTGTGCCACCGATCTGGGGTATCCTTATCATGCACTGCAAGAGCATTTTCAAACAGCTTGTTCTCTGTACGAGTCCATTTACTGCTCCTGTTGTCTTCCACAAACCAATCGGAGTCTGAGTTGGAGTTTGGAGTACAAGGTGCAGAAGAGAGGATTTCCATTTCCCACTTCATCAAATCAATTTACAAAGACAAGCTGTTGCTGCATAGAATCAATGATTTATGGTCTTAAGGTCAAGGAATTCAAAGGAAAGGTTAAAACTTGATGGAGGGAAACAGAGGAAGATAAAGCAGAGAGAAATGAGAGCAGAGGTGGAGGTTTTACAAGAACAACATCAAGGATAAATCCACAAGCATTTTAAAAGGAATCAGAATACCTTTATCAATGAGTATGAGACTCCTCAGGATTCTAGAATAGACCCACTTGATCAAAAAATAAGAGAGAATGCTACAAATTGATGTTAAAGACTATTATATATTATCTGATTGGTCTCAAAAGGATAACCCTAGAACCACTTGTAAGATCTATAAACCCAATGAACTTACCTATCAGATACTAAACTGGAATTGAGACACAGAGCAATAACCAATTAAAAAAGAACTAGAAACTGCTTGTAATTTATTTATTTTTAAGAGAAACAAAAAAGAAAATAACAACTTTTAGTGAGAAAAACTTATGCTTCTTCTGCAGCTTCAACTTAAGCTTAACTCAATTGGGAAAGATATTAGAAGCTAAGGAAAGGGAGAAGGGGAGAAGCCAAACACAATGAATGTGAAAACCCAATTAGGAAACAGCAGAAAGACTCAGAATTTATGAGCATGAGAGAAAAGCTGATGCTAAAAAAACTGTTCTTTCTCCATTTTCCCTGCCTGAGGAACAAAGAGAAGAAAAGAGAAGAAATAATAACATACAAGCCAACTCATGACAAAGAGGTTAAAAGCAAGTAAGTAACCAAAGCTTCAAGGGATGAATCTAAATAAACTTTGATAAATTTTTCTAACAGATAGAAGCAACCAAGAAAAAAGAAAATGAAGTTGGTGAGCTGTGATTGGATGTAATGTGTTTGTGGGTGCTATATGCAACTATAGCAAAAGTTCCCTCTTATTGTATAATTGACACTCTCTGTTCTGAGCATTTTTCACAAAAATAATAATAAAGAAAATTCTTCATAGACTTTCATTGGTTTATTTATTCATTAATTTGATCACTTTGATTATTATTATTTTTCTTCTTGGTTTGAGATGTGAAAAGAAATGAGGATTGGCAGCACATGATGAATTATGGAAGCTTACCTGCTCCGCACTGGTCAATGAGATTCAGCAAAGAGCAATTCTTCATTTCTTAATTCTTATAGCCTCCAAGCATATTAAGCCAACTGTTCAATATATATTTTGAAATTGATTTAAAATTTTAACTTTAGTTTTCTGTTCTACATGCCACTGTTAGATTTGATTAGATGTGTTACTTTTGAACTATACTTAAACTGAAATCTTCCCTCACTAATATACTCTCATAATTGGATTCATTTTAGAATATTTAAAATTAGACATCCGTTTTGGTTTTTTTTTTTTTTTCAAAGAAAAGGTAGAGTATTATTTTTTTAAAATTAAATAATAAAAACTACCCGCTGAATAATATAATTTTCAGACATATGAGAAATAACTGACAGAATAATAAAAGTTATAAACTTTTTTCATTCAATTTGTAATTTCAAAGAAAACATTATACTTTTTTACAAAAAAAAAAAAAAAAAAAACATTATACTTTCTTTTTAGAAGACAGTGCCGAAGTGAACCCATATAAATAGGAATATTTAGGGGATGTTTGGTTCATGAGATATTTTTTTTTACTAGAAAAATGTAAATACAAGGAAAAATGTTGGAAAGTAAATTTGGTAGGAAAGTTTAAAAAAAGTTGTTTGGTACCGTAAAATATTAGTAGAAAAATTGGGTTAAATATGCTGAGTGTATGTTTGGTTAAAATTAAAAATTTGATGGGAAAATAGATGGAATTTACGAAAGCAACCTTTTTTATAAAATTTTGAACTATTACAACATATAAAAAGAGGGGTATTAATGTCATTGTATTCATCCACTTTTCCATTTCTTCGATTTTTGACAGGAATACTATGTCTCAAAGAGCATTCATCAACAGTGTTTTTATCCATTTTTTACACATATTTCTAATTAGATGAACAAGTGTGTTTGATGGATAAAAGTTATGAAATCTTTCCACCAAACAAGGAGAACAAAGATTGCCATATGCACTTAGATGGAAAAAAATTTAGAACCCTTGAACCAAACACAGCCTGGAATAGGCTAGGATAGATTCAAATTGGCCCAAACTTGACTCGGTATTTTAACCAAGCTATTTATTTAACTCAAAATTGGCTCGTACATAGCTTGCCAATGCACATGATAGGATCAGGTGATTCAGGTCAACCTGATATTTAAAGAAAGGAAAACAAAAAACAAATTTAGATATTATGTATAGTTAGGTTTTTTCACCCTTTTGCCACTTATTAATTAATTAATAATCATTTTGTCCCTGATTCGAAACTATCTACCAATATGCCCCTCTTTAATCGACTACCTTGCATTTTTAATCGACTAAACGATTGTTGGGAGATTTAATCGACTAAATCTCCCTACTTAATCGATTACAATCATACTGACTTATTTTTTTTTGGGTCAAATATGAAGATTTAGTCGACTAAATAGGGAGATTTAGTCGACTAAATCTCCCAGCAGCCATTTTTTGTCTGTTTTGGCTATTTAGTCGATTAAAAATGCAAGGTAGTCGACTAAAGAGGGCCAGATTGATAAATAGTTTCGAATCGGGGGCAAAATAGTTATTAATTAATTAATAAGGGGCAAAAGGGTGAAAAAGCCTGTATAGTTATGTCATAAAATTTTAAAAGTAAGAAATTAAAATCAGATGAGATTTCATAATATAATTTTAAAATAATTTATATAAATTCCAAAACATTATCATATTAGGTAAAAGTTATCAATTTAAAACAAAATTTTATATAATATCACTAATTAAAAAATTTTAAGCATTACATACCATCAAAATAGACTGACTCAACCTAAAATGTGACTTAATTATTAGTATCATAAAATATAATTTTTTATATAAAGTATAACCAAGGGTAGTATTATTAGTAATTTATTTGGGGCGGATATACTTAATATCATTTTAATTTTATTACTCTTACTATATGATTAGTTATCGATTGATCAATTTGAAATTAACGATTAAAAAATAGGAAATTGTCATTAATTTTAAATTAATCAGATGGTAAGAATAGTAAGACTAATTAAGAGTCCGTTTGGATGAACTTAAAAAAAGTACTTTTTATGCTTTACTTATTTTAGAAGTACTTTTTACAAAAGCTAAAGTTATTTAAATTTTGAGAAAAAAAATAACTTTTAACTTCTGTTTTTTTTAGAAGCTAAAATTTTTAGCTTAAAAAAAATCTGCCTTTTTTTATGACTTCTGCTTTTTTTAAAAGTAAGCATTCAAATGAATTTTTTTATGAAGTGTTTTTTTTTTAAAGTAACTTTTGAAGAAAAAAATCATCCAAATAAACCTTAAAATGATAGTAAGTATAATATTTTGTTTTATTAATAGATTAAATTGCTAACAGAAGTGTACCAAAAAAGAAAATTGCTAACGGAAGAGACATTCCTCTCGTAAACAGTTAAACACCACCCTCGGACCAACTTATTAAACCTTATATATATATATATATATATATATATATATATATATATATATATATATATATATGCGGCAGGTTATATTTACAAACTTTTTTGTTTACAAACTACACTATGTAGGACCGGTCATACATTAATCACAGAGTGTACGATCCTACATTAATCACAGAGTGTACGACCGGTCCTACATTAGTGTAATTACAAAAAAAAATTGTAAATGAATCCTGTCCCTATATATATATATATATATATATATATATATATATATATTACTCGAAGATGTTATATTTAACACCCAAATAATTTACAAATTCTTACAATTATATCTTAATCGTTGATTTTCGCTAATTAATAGTTGTTATTTATTGTAAATTAATAATTAATTAATAAACGAAAATCTTAACCGTTGAACGACGAAAATCAACGATTAAGATATGATTGTAAGAAGTTGTAAACGAAAATAGGTTATAAGTATAATCTTTTCCTATTTGTGAATTAATAATTAATTAATGAGTTTGATTTGAAAAATGATAATCGTTGATTGGCGAAAATCAACGGTTAAGATGTGGTCGTAACATTGTGCGTAACATTATTTGTGTGTCACAATATCCTATCCCATACTTATTAAACCTTTTTGTCTAAACTGATTTATTTCTAGGTTTTATTAATCTCATCCTAAAGGAGATATGTCATAAAGATAAATTTGTGAACTACATCACCTGAAAAATAAAAAATAAAAGAAAAAAATTGCACATTTATCGAAAAATATGTAGGAAAAAAAGATATCACATGTAATAGAAGAGTAGTTTTTCCTTTATTTATTAACACAATAAAAAAAGTAGAAGAAGAAACTCATTTTTATTTTTATTTTCTTAAATGAAGGATATTTTGATGAGCCCAAGGTAACCGCCAAACCAACGGTTGAAATGTAAGGATGGTAAATAACACAGGCCAACAAGTTGATGCCGTGGGTCCCATGTACGGTTACAACATAACTAACGTCGTTTTCTCATCGGGTGTCCTCCCAAATAATTGAAGTTTTAGTATCTCTAGGCTCATGGGCCCCACCTTTAAATTATAGCACGTGTCTTTCTCTCACCGGCTGTGATAACTCGACCAGAGTGCCGACCAACCAATAACCTTTCTCTGCAATGTGACAGGTGAGCTTTAAATAAATTCTTAAATAATTTCAAGTATAATCCCCACGATTAAAAGACTGACACAAATATTTTAGATAGAATTGTTTTAAATTTTAATAAAGTTCCATTTATTTAAGATGTTTGTGTTTTTTTTTTATATAATTTTGTGAGATGATAAGAATAATAAGAACACGGCCATTTTGTCATGTCTGGTCAAATTATTTACCAGACTGTTACGTTGATAGCAAAAATTCTCGAAATGTCACGCGGCATAATTTGCTACACTGTGCAGGAAATTATGTTTGCAAATAATTCGCTACACAATGTAGCGAATTACTGCCTGCTTGACATGTGTCATTTTTGCTGACTGTGCAGCCTAACATGGCATAATTCGCTACACTGTGTAGCGAATATTTACAAACATAATTCGCTGCACAGTGTAGCGAATGGTATTCCAGAAATTTTTACTACTGACATGGCACTCTGGTAAATAATTTGTTGAAGTGTGGCAAAACGGTCACTGTTCCAGAATAATATAGTCCAACGCTCTAGATTTAATAATACATTTATGTAGTATACTCAGATAGGTTTTTTACTTTATATTCATTTTACTCCCTACCTCTTCAATTTTTTTATAATTTAGCCATGAGATCATAATTTTAAGTTGAGAAATTGAAATCAATAAATTAAATATACTAAGATCATAAAAAAAAATTAAAAAGGGATAGGGGTGGCAATATATGACATGACTCGCTGACCCGACTCGCTGACCCGACTCGAACCCAATACAAAAGTTTCGTGTTTGGATCAACTAGTTTTCATTTTCGTGTCATGTTTGGATTGGCAAAAATTGACCCGAAAAAATTCATGTCGCGCTCGCGAACCCAAAATTGAAACGCATTAATTTGTTTATAAGTTATTTGTGTCGTGTCTAAACAGGTTATTCGTGTCTTGTTCTGTCGTGTTGATCCGTATAATAAGTAACATAATTTTGGATTCATAAGTTATTTGTGTTGTGTCATGTCAATCCACATAATAATAAACGATACACTATGAGTTTACAGGTTATTTATGTCATGTCATATCAACCCGCAAAAAAAGTGAGTCATATTTGGATCAAAGATTTTTAACCCAATTTTAAGTTTATATGGTGTTGACCCAAATTTTCATCCCTAAAAAATGATTTCTCATCCTGATGGAGAAGGGTTGAGAATTCGCACAGCCAGTGTGGTTCCTCGTAATGTCATAGAAGCGGTAGTTTATGAACGATGAATCATTGAGTTGGTATATGTTCATTTTTATATTTTTATATAAGTAAAAATTAAACACATAATCTACCGAAATTCTTACCACTAAATCAATTCTAATGGCTTGCGTATGTTTATTTCTTCTTCTTCTTATTATTCTTATTTTTTAAATTAATTAGGCTATTAAGGATTTATTTTGTAAATATAGTGGAAAGACCCATCTTGTGTACCTTTATCGGTTAATGAAGACTAAGGGCATGTTTGGTGCATAGTATAGGATAAGGCCTGATAGTATAAGACCTGATTGAATTTTAATACTATCAAGCGTTTGGCACGGTATTGTATAAATTAATATATTGTATAAGATAATATCATCTAGTATTTGGTAATGCACTGTATAATACTATATATGATAAAAATAAATATCTTTAATAAAAATATCCTTTAATAAAGAATTTATATAATTCTTCAAAAAATGTCATATGATATTAATTTTTATAAAAATTTATTGATCAGTGTGTCCATAATATAAATTAATTTTTATAAAAATAAAAATATTCAATATTTTAAAAATTAATATATTGAAAAATAAATTTTTTTTTTAATAAATTAATATTAAAATAATATATTATTTTTTGAGAATTACATTGGTCAACGATGTTAATACATCAATCTCTTATCAGGTCTTATCCCTCACCCTTAGGCCGAATTAAGTTATACATCGTTTTGATGTATTAAGGGATTATGCTGTATAAGCTTATACTATACGGTGGTCACACCAAACAACTGAAAATGTCATAACGTATAGTATAAGTTTATACTATCATGTCGTATACGTCATACCAAACAGACCCTAAGGAAGGAGGTAAGGCATTGGGAAAATAAAATTGATATGAAATTATGAATAGCATTTGTGAGCAAACAACATTTCTAACTCTTACCAACTAAACTACGAAGTACGAACACACGACACCGAGTGTTTGTCTATGTTGCTTCTTATTAGGGAAATTAATCCCTCCTGTATTACCCCAAAAATATATATTTAAACATCAGAAACTTGATTAAGCCTTTTAAGGATTATAAAGTTAATTATCAACAGCCAATAATTATTGGCACGCTTAATCAACTTTACTTGTGATAGTTATATAACTTCAGTTCGAATTGAAGGATTCTACTTTAAGTATATACTACCCCCAAGTGCTTTTGGCAATTTATTCTCGTGAGATATATTAATAAGGTTTTAAAATTTTAGACGTTATTGTGAAAACAAACAAATAATTAGTAGTATCTCAATAACCAAGAGAATATATGATGTAGAATAACAACTCCATTCTTGTATAAAAAGTTATTGAAAAAAAATACTAAAATTCTTAAATTTTTGCCTTAGTTACACTTTTGCTCCCTTTGTTATAATAAATCTATAATTTTAGTCTTTTAATTTTTTTTTGCAACAATTAAATCTTCCAATTTTTTTAATTAAAAAATAAGCTCTTCCATCAATTACACGTCCAATTGCTAATAAAAGTTAGTACGTTGGTTACCATTAAAAGTCACTTTAACGAGTAAAACGTTTTTGTGAACTCACCAGAGGCTTTTTTTTTTTTTTTTTAGTACAGCAAAGAGGCAAGCACCCAAAACAAATTACATGAAAATAGAGTCAGCTTCCAAGATAGGACTCATCCTATCAGGGGCTGTAGTGAAGATCACAAAAGCCTCTTGACTAGATACTGCCCAGTTAGCAAGATAGTCAGTACTCATATTTCCATTCCTTTTCACATGGACAATCTTGATTTGCCAGCTTCTATTGCACCAGCTCTTTATGCTGCTAATGAGTTGGTGATGGCAGCAGCCAACATCCTCCTTAGTAATAGTTTGGACAGCCTGCAAGCAATCACTCGCAACAAGGAGTTGCTGGGCTCTACAATCCCAAGCCACCTGAATACCTTTGAAGATGGCCCAAAGTTTAGCAGCAAGGGGGGAGCAAAGACAAATCTTGTACATAAAACCTGTAATCCACCTTCCCTGATCGTCTCTTATAAGGCCCCCACAAGTAGCTATGGCTAGATTCTCCTTGATCGCAGCATCTACATTAAGCTTACACCAGCTTTTAGGAGGAGCCTTCCATCTACCACTTTGGTTTGATGTTATATTGCTTTGCATATGGACCTGATAAGGAAGACTGTTTCTAATGTCTCTAATGTAAGAAGAGATGACTAGGACTGGATCATTTGGCCTGGAGAAGGAAGGATCATGGATCTCCCCATTCCTCCACCTCCACAGGAACCAAATAGTAGTAACAAAAATATCCTTCCAAGCTAAAAGTTGGCTATTAGGCCACCCTCTTTGGAGATTCCTCTGAATCCAGACTTCAAAGGGAATTAAAAAGAAATCAAACGGGGGTTCCCTAAGAACCAAGCACGCCAAATTTGAGCAGCCTTTGGGAAATCCCAAAGAATATGGAAAATGCTCTCCACTTGAGTAACACAGGCATGACAGGAGGATTCCCACCCCAATTGGCAGATAACTCTTTAGTGAGAAGACGCCCATGATACACTAACAAAACAAAGGATCGAATTCTGTGAAGATCCCGCCACTTCTAGATTAAGTTCCATGTTGGATCTGGGTCAAGAGAGCTAAATTCCATCAGCTTATTATAGGCAAGTTTGACCACATTCTTTTACCCAATAGCACTCTTCTAAACCAGGCCATCATCCCCACGCTCAATAGAAGGAGGTAAAGTAGCTCGAATTGAGTTCACAGCCTTCAAAGAAAAAATATCAGAAATATTCTCTAATAGCCAATCTCCTGTTATCAAATTCACCATGTCAACCACTTTGGCTTCAAAGTCAGTAGCCATTTGATTGGGCAAGACATAATCACAGAGGGGCTTCTTAAGGTTGGTCCACCTATCTTGCCATAAATAAGTATCCTTCCCATTGTCAACATCCCATTGCAAGTTGTCTAGGAATCCATTCCAAATGCGACCCAATCCTTTCCATAGGGCCGAATCATAAGGTTGGATTTTTGACTTGTCTTCTAATATCCAGGTTCCTTGCATATTTTCCAGACAGAACCTGAGCCCAGAGAGCTTCCTTATTATTGACCATTCTCCAAGCTACTTTGTGTATAAAAGCTTCATTATGAACTCTTAGATTATGGATACCCAACCTTCCAACATTTCTGGGCTTGCACAAGTTCTCCCAGGCAATGAGATACACTTTTTTTGCCTCAAAACTGTCCCCCCATATAAACGAGCGCTAGATTTTCTCAATATCACTGTGCACTGTGATAGGGAAGGAGCCATGTTACATATGGTATATTGGAATAGAGCTTAAAACCAAGTTGGCAAGAGTCACCCGACCAGCAAAGGATAAAAGATTGTTTTTCCAATTGGAGAGAGGAGATTTAACTCTCTCAAGCACGCCAGCAAAGTTCCTCATCTTCCCTCGGCCATGATAAAGCATAGATCCAAGATACTTTCCCATAGAATTGGCAACAGAGAAGCCACTAGCCCGAGTGATCTCCTCCTTGATCATATGACTTGTATTCCTGGAGAAATAGATCGTAGTCTTTTCAATACTAACTAAGTGGACTGATATATCACAAAAGTCTTTGAGGCATCCCATCATCACCTCTAATTGGTCCATGTTAGCTTCACCAAATAAAACAAGGTCATCCGCGAACATAAGATGGGAGATGGTAGGACCATTTCTTCCAGTTTTCATGGGATTCCACTTATTGTTACCCATAGCCTCAACTATAAGGTGAGAAAGCTTATCCATGCAAAGGACAAACAAATAAGGAGATATTGGGTCTCCTTGACGGATTCCTCTAGAGGGAGAGAACTAATCTGAGCAGCTACCATTCCACATAACTTGGAATTTGGAGGAAGTGATACAGACTTCAATAATTTTGACTAGATTCTCAGGGATACCAGCTTCTAATAGAACATTGCTGACAAAGCCTCAATTTATGGGTAATATAAGTATTCTCCGCAGGGAAAAAAAATTAGAAGCTCCCAGCAGATATAATTTTTCCATGATTCCCTCATAATTATTATTTTTTTATTATTTCATCCCCCTTTTTTTTTTCTTTTTATCCCCTACATGTGAGAAGGAACACTTACAAATTCTATAAGCCTGAACCATAGAAAGTTGTTGTCTACATCGATTGCTATAAGAAATTATTTAGAGACTAAAATTACATGTTAATCATAATAAATAAAAAAACCATACAGTAGCCACAATAAAAAAATTAAAAACATAATTAAGCTTGAAATATTTTTATTAACAACATACGATAATATTATTATATTATGTATGGAATGAATGCTCTCCGTTCCCAATTAAAAACCTTCCTTTTTATTTTTTTAATGGGTTTTATGAGATTAATTGTCTTCATGTTGTAAAAATAATTTTTCACAATTTCAAGTTGATCCTTTAACACAGTTGTTAAGTTGTTTAACCAGTGGTGGACCCAAAAAATTTGGTGACGGGGCAAAAATAAAATACTAAAATTACAAATGTTATTAAAAATAATAAGATAAATTAATTATTATAAATATTTTTTAAGAAATGATTAACTATTAGAACTAAAAATTTATTATTATATATATAATAATTATATTTAAGGAGAGACAACTCTCACCCACAATTAATTTACCAGCTATGCCATTTATTGGTTTTTTTCTTCTTTTTTTGTTTTTTGTTTTTGAATACAGAACCAAAATAATTGTTTGAGGCATGTTGATATTTTCAAAATCTTTAATTCCACAGACTTCGACTCTTTGAAACTAATTCAGAGTTAAAGTTATTCCCTCTCTTCAAAAATATATTTAGCCGAAACATATATTCTCTCCCTTTTTTTTTTTTTTTCTCTGTAGCTACCCTTTTTTGTGCATTTTCCTTTTCGTAATTGTCAGCACCGTGAAAAACCTTTGAACATGGAAGCTTGTGGGGCAGGGCATGCGCTCTTGCTCTGAGCTGGAGCTCCACCGACCACCGTATCGTGGAAGGCACGCGCCGCTGGCTATTGCACCACACCATGTGATTCCAAGCAATAGAAACTAAAGCGGTCCACTTCAGATGTGAGGAACCTCTATATACGCTCATTGACCATTTTAATATCTTTTAAAGAGTTAAAAATAAAAAATAAAAAAATGAGCTTGTGTTGATCCCAAATATATTTATGTTTGAGCAGTGATCAATATTGCGACCCCGCGGTTTGATTTTTATTATTTTTTTATTTTTTTAAAAAAAAAACGGGTGCAGCTATTTCCACGGCACCAATTTTTATTTTTTATTTTTTTAGAAAAATTGTTGGTTTGTTACCTCCTCCGTATAACTCGTATTTTTTATTTTTAAATTGAGTGTCAGGCAACATTTGTATTTTTTATTTTTATTTTAAATTGAATATTGTTAATTTGTTATCCACCACAGCAGTACTCAAAGGATTGTACCATGTGGTACAATTCTATTCTTTTAGCTCCCAACTCATCTTCTATAAATATTCAGCATTTGAAAGGTTAGTTGATTAATTCAATTATGAGATATGTTTTTCTCATGTTACGTGAGATAATTTGTCTCATGCAACAGACGAAAAAGTGAATAAGACTCACTTTTTTTCTTTCTCTCCCTTCTTCTTCGTGGATCCCACTCACTTTTTTGTGTATTGCATGAAATAATTTATCTCATGCAACATGAGAAAAATATTTCCCTTCAATTATATACTTGACATGTATAATTCTAGTATTTGAGTCTTATTTTGAGTTTCTCTTGCTATGGCACTCAAGTCTTACCTCACAAAGTAAGGTGGTGCAATTTCTTTCGTTGCTCGAAGTTATGTGAAACGAATTGTCACATCCCAAAGTGCTGCATCACCCAATCGGGCCGTTGGAACTAAATGATTTGAAAGCAAATCAATGGCATAAGATAGCCCTTCAACAATGACGAATACCCTAGGTACAAGGTGGCAAGTCCACATCAATATATGATTGCCACACAATCTTTAAAAAAATATATAATAATTTATCACGTATTTTAATACACCATTGTGTTACACTATGTAAAAAAAAAAATAGAGTTGCCTAATTCTCGGTCATCGTGTCAAATCACTCTCTATACCATACTATATCATGGAATGTTGTCTTGTGGCAAGCCACCACTATTTTTCTCTATTGAGATTCAGGATTAACTCGTATTACGTGATTATCTTCCTAATTGCTTCCTCATTTTGATTTTCATTTGCGCCAAACAAACATTTCAAACATCAATAGCCATACATGTAACACTCTGTTCTAGAAGCGGTTTATTATTATTACGTATGACATTAATTACAATTAGAGTAATTGATTAAACACGGATAAATTTTTCTCTTTTGAAAACATATTATTTTTTGACTAAAATATTTTTCGTATTTATAAACAATTCAAACTGTAATTATAACTCATATAAATTGCGGAAAGATATAATCCCGCTTAAACATATTATATCACCATGAAAATTCCATAAATAGCATGGCTTCATATGACAATGATGATATTTAATCACATAAGTTGATAACCTCCTACCAACATCGGCCAAACAAAACGGACATAGCTCCGTTTGTTTTTCAGACATTTAAGGATAATTCTCACATGATATCTCAACCTGATAAGCAGTTCAATAAATACTGATATCATCATTCAATAGGCATACATGCCTTTTTATCATAATTGTATCAAAATACATAAATGTCCATAGACTACATAAATAGGAACTTAACTAACGCAAAACATATAATCAAAGTCCTTTACATGCATCATCAACATGAAAGATATCCAATAACAATGATCATAGGCTAAGTCTCTCCTCCATGCATCGACAGTACATACGCTTAAATAAGACTATATAAACATATGATGCTACAGTCATCCTAAACAACATGCTATATGCAAGTCCATGAAATACAAAACATAAACAACAATGATAGTCATGTCAACAACATGCAATACAAGTCAATCTATTGTAGCCTCCTGCCAACAGATGCTCTAGCACCCTTAGTGCCTATACCTGAAAGGGGGTTCCCATAATACGGGGTGAGATAAACATCTCAGTAAACCTGGGATCCTTGGAGGATTCCTCCATCCAGAGTTCACTTCAAGTGTAAAAGCAATAACAATAAATAATACAATATATACATATCCATGCAATGTGTAAAATATTTCTATAAGACATCTCTCCGAAACTCTCGGCACCCTTAGGATTCTCGGATGCAAATAGTCCTACTAGCCAAGGAATCTACCAAATATGAATTACACATCGTTATGCAACATACAAATATAGAAAAACACCATCATATGCCACACTCAGTGCATACACATACATATATCAATTCATTAAGCTAATCTATTGCAATTACATACACCAACAATAACCATTATCCCATCAGGGCTTGTTGGAACAATAATAGGATAAATTTCCAGATTCGAAGGCTTACCTTAGTCGCTTCTAATCTAACCTTTGTCTTGCCACCAAGTTTGCAAACAACCAAACTTTATATATATTAAGACTATAATCTCACAAACCAACTCCTTCATTAAGGTACAATGCAATCAATCACTTGCAACAATAAATGCATCAATGAATATTTTTATATTCATCAACAATATAGGCAAATCCATACACTAACCCTCAAGGTCATGAACTCACTTACACTTGAATAACTCAAGTAGCCAAATCAATCTCCATGGAGTTCTTCTATGCTTGCTCAATCAATGAAGGTCCACAAGGCTCAATCCTAGCAACATATTCCACATAGACACCATCAATATCAACATTACACATTCCAACATCCATTACTTAGAATGCAATAAAACTCTACATTTAGGCATGAATTTTGAAGTTTATGGAAGGTGGGCAAAATGATCTTTCAAATAAATTTTCACCATTAAAATCTTCATCTAAACATTTTTTTTAACATGGGCTAAGCCTTAATCAAACTCTAATATGTTCCTTCAAGTCAAACTTTCAAAATGGAAACCCAAAACACCCGTTATCATATAAACCATTGAAATGTTTATATCTTAACATGAACTCACCTAGAATCATGCAAGAAAGGGATTGTAAGCCTCACTTCAAGCAATGGACCGCTCCAAGACACCCAATCAACAATTGGTCGCCATTTTCTCCCTAATTTCTCTTTCAATACAAAGCTTTTTTAATGGAAAGTGGTTTATAATTTATGTTCTCCTCACAATTCTAAGTAAATTTGGTCTTTACTTCAATTGATTTCATTGAGAAACAAAGAAGTTGCAAATTTAAGCTCGAAGGCTACAGTGTCTCGGGTAACAAAGAAGAAGACATGAAGAAGAAGCTGTGAGATTTGCTAAGTGTTTTACACTTTAAGATGTTTAAAAGTCAAAGTAACTTTATGTGTATTCCAATTATGTCCTTTCATCCACTTAATTCATCTAACTTGATTTTAGACTTTCATTAAAATTATTTCATAATGTTGTATTCAACTATTTTAAAGTTTCGGGCAACTTTTTCCTACTAGCAATTTTACTCCAAAACTCTCACTTTTGTACTTTTTCCAAAAATGCCTTATTTAAGTCAATTAGAAATTCTAGCTAATTAATTTCTAATATGCATGATTAAATCATTAGTCACATGCAATTTCATTATTACACAAGTTAGTGTTATTATTATACCAGAAAGGAAGATCTTTATTCATAGTGATAGACTGATAGTAGTGTCATGTTATTTAAGCTTTGGTTTATTTATTTATTTAATTAAGTGAAGGTGAAAATCTTAAAACGAGATATTAAAAAAATTAAAAATTTATTTAAAAAAAAACATCTTAACGAAACATTATTGGAGCCATTAACGTACCTACACTATTGCAAGTGTCTACAAGTGCAGACACAATTTTTATTGGGGAAAATTTTTGCAAAGAACTTGTCGTTGTTAACCATCCAAATGCACAAATAGTCAGACAATCTACCTGTATTACCACATCCTTTTGTCCCTAAACTTAGAGGAGAAAGTACTAGAAGGAGGATGTTCAATCAATTGTTTTGCGATATGACTTATACCTCAAATGCCCCTCACTTATGATATATAATTATATTTAATAAAATCATGAGTTTGATGTTCACTGTCCCTTACTTGTGATATATAATTATATTTTATATCAAAATAATAATAAAAAATGGGACAAGATTATTTTGCATCACTATAAGAATAAAAATCTTAACAATTAATTATTGTTTGAAATTATAATAGCTTAGTTGACTCTTGATTACTATTTTATGTTAAGTTGAATTTTTTTTTGTTTTAATGCATTTAAAACTTTCTTTAAAAAAATTTTTTTGCAATCGTTACACCCAAAGCCTAAACATGCAGACATAAATCAAATTTTATGGATGCGCCACTAATGAAAGCTAATGTATAAGTTAGAGTTATATGTGTGTGATCATGTCAATAAAACTAAACTCTTTCGTAAGACACTCTCATTCAAATACTTATAAGAACGATTTTCTTTTTTTAAGTATATACGACAAGCGTATATTTTTCAGCTCAACCAATATATGTCGATTGAAACTAAATGACATTTATCTTTGTTAAAGTCTCATTATATAAACTCTTTAATTTTTGAGGGAGGATATTTTGACTACCAAAAGTTTCCACTACCACTTTACTACCTATCTAATTACCATTGGATTAACATTTTCTCTCTCTTCAAAAACTTTTTAACATTCTCTCTCTTTGATCCAATGGTGATTTGATAGATAGTAAGGTGGTAGTGAACACTTTTGGTAGTCAAAATATCCCCCATCTTAATTTTTTTTATGAAGTTCAAAAGGTACTATCTTTAGTTTTGTCCTTAACTTAAAGAATGATATAGGCTATTAAATAGATTGGTTAGTATTCACCAATCTTGTTATCAGACCGAACCGGCTGGTGCAATCGGTCTGATCCAAATATTAGATTGGAATTGCATTTGGCCCGGTGAAAAATAATAAGGGCATGTTTGAATAAGCTTTTTCCTCTCCAAAAGTTATTTTTTTCTTGAAAAAAAATACTTCTCATTTTTAGTTTGTTTGGATATCTGCTTTTAAAAAAAGTAGAAGTCACAAAAAAAAAATCAAAAATCTACTTTTTTTCAGAAGCTAAAAATGTTAACTTTTAAAAAAAGCAGAAGTGAAAAACCAAATATTTTTATAAAAATATAAATAACTTTAACTTTTATAAAAAAAAATACTTCTAAAATAAAGAAGGGATAAAAATTATTTTTTTGAGAATGTGAAACAAACGGGCTCTAAATCAGCGTAGAATTAGAATGGACGGGTGTTGGGTTTTTAGGCAACCCAGTTTTGTGTTTATTTGTGTAAAATATTTTATAGTTGACTCTGGGGATCAAATCCAAGGTAAAAGGCTAAACACAAACAAGAATTTCAAGAGTTACTATCAGACTAATCCTATGTATTGGTCATATTGCTCTTAATTTTATATTTATTATATAGTATTATATAAATTTAATTTAATTGGTTGAACCAACAACTTATTGATTACACCAGTGAGTCATTGAGTGAGTAGCTTGACCGAGTCGATGGTTTAATAACACAAGTATTCACAACTAGTTGGATTTATTAGGACGCAGTCATTAATATGAACACGATGACAAATATATTAAACTAGTAATTGTGAATTTAAGATTTTTCTAAAAAGTATTAAAGTGTGATTGATGTTGCAAGAATCCAGATTTCATTTTTTTTATTCTAGAAAAAGGTATTGTTGAACCGTTGCTTTTGCCACATCTATAATATATTCAGATTGTTTTATTTTATAGGGTGGATGAATTCACTTCTACAGGAACAAAATCAAACAAAAACAAAATAGTTGCTTGAAGTTGTTAATATTTTCCCATTTAAATATCATTTATAATGATGTTGGTGCCCCGTCATTTCAAGCAAAATATATGCAACAAATAATGGTGCTGCTCTGACCATACATGCAAAACCACACAACATAAATATTTTTAACCGGTAGACTACATAATTATGGAATAAAAATTTCTCTGATGCAATTCTTCGTTTCCTTTTATCTTTACAAAGTGGAGATGATTTCAATATAAACTTTTGAATATATCAGAGTCCTTTACTTTATATTATGTTTAAATATATTTAATTTTATATACTCCCTGGTCAATCTTCTACGTTTTTTTTTTCATTTAAAAAAAGGAGCAAACAAAACTGGAAATCATTATATTAATTTGATAAATTTGCATCCACCCCTTTGTCAGCGCACCATGCCTTATGATTAAAAAATGTTTCCTAATGCATATTTATGTAATTTAAAATACATTTCAATAAAGATATATAATACAATTCGAAGTTTAAATATGTTCATACAGAGTTATAGGAACCTATGTTGCACCGACATTGATATGGGACACGACACGAAACAATACTCTGACACGTTAACTCTAAAAAAATATTAGATTTCAATATGTTAGGACACGTTTTGATATTAAATAATATTTTTAATTTATGTAGTGTATATTATATTTAATATTCACTAATTTAACAAAAAAAAGAAGAAGCTAAACTTATAATATCCGTCAATTTTTCAAGAAACATAAGATATCCCAAATATTTATATCAAACTCAATAAAATAGTAATCGTAATTCAACGAATCTAAGTTCGAACTAAAAATACAACACAACGCAAATTTTGAACTCCGTTTTGAGTCTCTGCAACGCGTGTTAGAGTGTCGGAGAGTATCGAAGTATCGGAAGGTGTCGGATACGACACATCAGAGTTTTTGAAGTGTCGATACATCATAGACCGGAACCAATTGAGATGCAATTTCAGATTATTTTTTTTAAGGTGGTTAACAATTATTAAGGGTAGCTCCTTTAGTGTGCTCCAAGGAACAATGAAGTGATACACCTACAAAGATTCTGTAACTGGAATCAATAGATGATTGAGGCGATGCATGTAAATGAGAAAATGATAATATCAAAGTTTGAAGACCCTATATTTATAAATTTAAGATTGAATATTTATAGTTGAATCGGTTGGTGGATAGACCACACTAAGAGTGCCCTTAACAAATTAAAATATAATTAAAATAACACAATCATCGCAACAATAACTATAGATAATTGATTATGTATGTTCAATAAATCATTATGAATTTGACAATAAGCAACTAAATTGAAACATCTTAACTCTAAGAATTTGACAAAACATTTTTTTATAATATTTGCAATGGGATAGGTTATTCTACCTACTCCCAATTTACCTACCTTTGCCTACTCCTCTCAACATCGTTGGATTACGATCTCATCTGACGGTCCAGATTCAAAATATAAATAAAAACCATTTTACTCTTTTCTCTCTTTCTCTCTCTGACTCCACCCTTATTCTCTCCTTCCCTGCGATGAAGAAGACACACCTTTGACAACCTTTTTTCACACTTTCTTTCTCTTTAATTCGTCCCGCACCCTTTCTCTCTTCCTTTCCGCTATACCTATTTTTTTTTTCACCACCTTTATCGCTGATGTCTTCCGCCAGGTGAACGCAGGGGAGGAGAGTTTTTTTTTTTTTGGTACTTATCAAGATTTTTCGCGGAACTAATCCAAGATTCTTATTAGGTTTTTCGATTTTTTTTTTGGTTGATTACATATATTCCCAATTTCAATTTATCAATTTTTTTGAATCCGGTTTGTTTACTGCACTTCGACCTGAAGACATGCCATTATGTGACTTCGACTATGTACCAAGTGAACAAGTTTATTAACAATTCGAGTAATATGCCCAAACTTTTCCAGCAGCAGGTACTGTTAGCTGCGAGATAACATACGTTTAGTGCTGAGGTTCTAATAGACTCTTTGGCGGAATAGAGATGTAAATACTATGCACTGCATATAGGTGCTATCTATAATGACCCTCACTGGTAAATCTTAGTTAGATATTTAATTTAAGGATTTAAATGTCATAATTAGATTCAGTGAGCGATTTCGAGTATTTTGACTGCAATCATGACTATGTTATGAACAGTGCGTTCTGCCGGAGAATTTACAGTTTTGTGAATTAACCGCTAGAGCTTAAATGAGCCAAATGATTTTAGAAACATAATTTGACAATTCTGACGACAAATATGAGTTCAGAACGAAAAATTGTATAGTCTGGCACTTTATGTGAAAATCTCGTGAATAGTATTTCTACCGGGTATTTTGTACTGCTGTTTAAGCAACCGGTAGAGTCCAAAAATAAATAATTGATGAAATAAGAATAAGAAAGTCCAATATATGCCAAGCAAGTCAATATAGGCCCAAGAAAATGATAAGTTTATAAGTGTTAAGTTTCAAAAATAAATAAAGCACAGTTAGTGGTTCACAGTGCATTGCGTCAAAAACGGTGCAGAAACCATATGGTGAATTATGAATATTGTTCCTTAGGAAATAAAAATTAATTTAAATGACTTTAGAAAAATAAAAATATATTCGTAGCTTTAAGTTAAGTTCCGGGTCATTTTAAGAAAAATACGCGATAGAAAAATAACCGGATAAAATGGGCCACATGTGCTCACCTATTAAGTCACTTAAGTCTCATTCCAAACCAATTTCTCTCTCCTCTCCTCACTCTCAAAACCGAGCTGCAGCAGCCATGGGGGAAGGGTAGGTTTTGTCTCTTTCTTTGATTTCTCCATGGTTAAGCCACCAAATCTTCCACCCAAGATACCAATCTCATAGGAAATCATCCAAGGAAGCTATTCCACCCCTCCGTTTGAGCTGATTTGATGTGTGGAGAGAGATACTTGTCATCTCATTTTCGTGACACTATTCATCAAGGAAGAAAAAGTGCATTTCGAAGGAACCTTGCTTGGAGATGTGTCTTCTAGGCTTTGGTAGTTGATTAGAGGTAACAAACCTCTATTTCCATGGTAGTGTCTTGATTAATTAAGTTATAAAACTATGAATATGTTTGATGGGAAAGCATTATGTTTTAAAATTTGATTTGATGATGAATACTTGATATTTTGAATGTAGGAAATGAAAAAGAGCATTGTAGGTATGTAAAAAAAAAATTAGAGAAAAAATATATGTCTTCCCTCTCTATGTTCGACCTTTGATAGGGTAATAGGATTTATTGTGCGAATTTTAGTTGATGTTTTAAGAGGGGTTTTATGTGTGCAAGTAAGTGGAATTTGGATGAGTTAGTAAGAATGTTAAATTGGAAAGAAAATCCTTTGAAACATAACCTTGATGTTTCGGCCTTGAAGGATTTGGAGGGTTTGAGATTCCAAAAATTTAATTGGAACTTGGTAGAGATATAATTATGTATGTGGAGTTATTAAATTAAGTGAAAGAAATAAAATAAAAAAAAGAAGAAGAAAGAAAACCTTGGTTTCCTTTTTATGGGTTTTGGCCTTATAGGGTGAAAATAAGGATGATGAAATTATGATGTATTTTGTTAAGGGTTGAGTTCAACACATGAGATTAATAAGAATATGAAGTGAAATGGCCTAGACTTGTGTATTGGCATAGGATTGGCAAAAATGTAAAGAAATGAAAATAAGCGATAAAATGTATGCTTGATGAAAGGATCATGGCATAGGGATTGAAAAGGAGTGGAATTCTATTGAAGCGATATAATTAACTTGTGCAACAAGTAAGGGTATTTGTAAAGCTTCAAGAGGTAAGCTCTATGTTTAAGGAGTCTTTTCCTACTTGAGTGATCCACCATGGTTAGTGAACTATGGTTGGACTGTATGACTGTTATTTAGATGCTTTGTATATATGCATTCATATAGAGTTATTTGATAACATGATATGTTTTGCTCTGATATGACTTTTGTAATATGATTTCTGTAACAATCTCTGGCCATTGATTGTATAGTACCCGGATATCCGCTTTGGGGTCCTCCCTCGGGAACACGTGCGTTGATTTCCGCTTGGGTCCTCCCTTGGGAATGACGGCACACATTTCTGATATGATATGGATATATGCTCTGTTCTGTTATGATATCTGTTATATGTTGTATTTGTATACTCTGTATCTGACTTTCATGCAGGAGTGAGCCAGGGGTATGGAGAATTCTCTATAAACCTGGAGCTTATTGAGATTTGTAATCTCACCCCTCGTTGGAGCCATATTTTCAGGTGCCCAGATCCCCGGTGAGACCTCTCGAGTCAGGGACGCTACCCGTGGCTGAGGATTTTGGACGTATTGGATTTTGAGTAGCTGTAGGCTACTTCTATTTTGGAGTATAGTGCTTTCATTTAGTATTTCAGTATTTTGTGGATCATGATGTTAGATCCTTTATTTTGTATATGGCCTGTATATGTTTTGTACATGTCTGTCAGTTTGATGCATGTACATTTGAGTATTCAGGCACGTTATATAATGATGTAGTATTCAGTTATGTTTATGTATTGGATTGCATGCTGTTAGATTAGCGGCACTGAGCCAAGTTATGCATGCGCCCATGGATGGGTATCTGATTATATTTGCATGACTGGTACTTCTGGATTGATGTGCTGTATAAACTGTTTATCAGGAAATGCTTCTGAGTGGGATTGGAAAATCCCCACTTGTCCGATTTATAGAGGAAACTCTGTCCGATTTTCGTTTACGTCGAATGAGAATTAAAAAGAAAAAGAAAAAGTTAGCTCGTATTTTCGTAAGTTAAGTCTTTCACTGTTTCTGTTTATATCATATACATGTTAATTGAACCGGCTCGTGACGGGGATGTTACACTATCAACCTTACGTATGTTTTCTTTTCCCTTCTAATCCAACTAAACAACTAAGAAAATCAAGATAACTTTAGTGTTGTATACAACTGAAAATCTTACAAGAAAATTATATTTCTTGGCATAAGCATAAGCAATTCACCTGCAGACAAGAAAAGCAATGTTATAGATGATGTGATATGGATACTTGAACAAAATTTGACAGACTCTGTACCAAACAAACAAAAAGTGGCAATATCATTCTTTAAATTGATAACTACAGGAATTGGGAAGAGAGAGATGCAGGAAGAGTAAAGAACAAAGATAAGTGATAGCAAAAAGAAAAAAATAGATAAAATCTCATATTTACTTGTCCATAAAAATTACAACTCAGAGAACATTAAAATCGGATTTATGGGTAGACCACTAGGAATCTTACTTCTAGAAAAATTACAAATCCCCTTTCAATAGGAAAACTCCTAATTATCCTAAAATTGTTAAAAAGCATAACCCTCCAATAATCTTTATTTACTAGGACAGAGAATATGTCAAAACGATATAGTTGTTGATTACATATCAATTTTAATTTATCAATTTTTTCTAAATGCAAATCATCTATATATATGTCTTGACACCCTCTTTTAATCAGTACAGAAGGCTAGATGGATGATACAGGGACCAATTTTACACAACTTGGAGATATTGATGATGATCCAATAGATTACATTGACTTCAGTGATGAGATTGAATATGACATGCCTCATGAAATGGAAGAGCACATGCATAATGACTTAATTAATAGTATGTCAAATGTCCTTGTGTTGACACCAAGATGTGTTAAGTAAAGACAGAGAAATGTGTTTTCTTAATAGAGATGGATTGGTTCATAGCCTTCACCTAAGCTCTAAATGTAATAGACTTATTGAGCTTGCACAGAGGTCAGATGAAGCATTTCAATTTATTTATGATGGTCTTGATTCTTTTGCTACATCTGCTGAAAAGTTTCCAACATATGAGGAGAGTAATGGTCTTGGGGATACTAATGTTCAGTGCTTGAATTCTCAAGTAGAAGATTCTTCTATGATAAACTTGAAAGATCCTAATATTTCCCAGACGAAAGGCCGAAAAAGGATTCGTTGCGGGATTGAAGAAGTATCAAAGCAATCCAGTATTTGTGGAAATTGCAAGAAACGAGGACATAATAAGCGCACCTGCAAAGAAATAAATATGCATTGATTATAGATTTTTTTTTGTGGATTCAGTTCTTATTTATATTTCAATTATTTCTGAATTGATTTATGATTGTACTTTTGTTTTTTAATAAAGTTCAAGAAGTTCATTACATACTTCTAGATAAATTATAATGCTTTGAAGTGAATATGATGGTTACAGACTATGCGGTTATAGCTACTAATAGATGGTTACTGCATAAAGAATCCATTTGTATGGTTTATCTAGTTCATTCTCATTGTGTACTGAGATTTTTGCCTTCTGATTTTTGTGTTCAATGACTAGGTACTCTGAATTAAAAACCAGCATGCTAGCACCACCACTGTACTTAATTATATTATAATCCGATAAAAGGGACAGTTAAAAAAATATAGCCGACTCATATTTGGTTAATTCTTGTTATAGTTTATGTTACTGTCATGTTGAAGAGTTTATGAATGTCAGTACTGAAATGACAACATATACCGTGTTTTACTGATAGAGGTCAATCAAGTCACATATGGGAAGAATACAATTGTTGAAAGAAAATAATCAATTTTATTGATATGACAATTCAGAAATTACAATCCTGATATGATTACAACTGAGATATATACATTGAACTAGTGTGATTGGTCAGCACTGCTGTGTTTAATCTTATGTTGGTCCTCCAAAAAATGTGAAGAAGCATTGTCTATATTGAAATCACTTATCAACCTTTCCTTGGACAAACTTTTCTCTTTTCTCTTTGCCTTTTTCTTTGCTGGAGGTGTGGTACCTGAAAAATATGTTTCCCATAAAATAGATAATATAGATAATCAGTACACAATACAAATACACAATATATAGATAATATGTTTCTCACATGCCTCCATATTATTTGAGCTGAAGTAATTAATCTCTAGCAAAGTTGGATTCGTGATAAGTTCATATGTGGTATGATCAATCTTCCGCACATCCCCACCACACATCAAAATATGTACATGAATATTTAGGAAAGCAACTCAGTCATGCTTTTTATCAATATCTGTGTCCTTTTCTCTTCTAGACTGAGCTTAGTATCCCTGTGTGGACCTTCATTTGAACCTACAAATAAAATAGGAGGAAAAGGTAGTTATGTAATCCACATTCCTGTAAGTCTTAAATTCAGAAAGTTCATAGCAATTATCTATGATATTAGATTGTAAACATCTTTTTGAGTTTTCAAATGAAAAAAAAATCAGTGCACAAATAGTATCCTCATGTTTATAGAGTAAATATATCTACAGAGAATGCTCCATACTGGCAGGAGATTCTACTATTCTAGTGACACAAATTAATGATGAATAAATGATGTAAGTGGATCTATAAATACATACTAATCACCGACCCATTCTCAGTATAAGGGTCATGATATTCACACTGGACAAATAAAAATAACAGCCCAGTCATTACCTGGATCAGTTAGCCATCCAAATGGTAGCATGTCCAAATCAGGCCAGGAATTCCCCCTTAAACCTTTTCCTCCTATCATATTAGCTGTAGCACTGGTTCCAGGAGACAGAGAATACACAATGAGGCGATTTAGGTTGTTGAGAATCTGGCATGACATGTCATATAATAAGTTTTCCAAAATATAACCGATATCAGTATTGAGTCAACAGTCATTGGCTATGTGCCTTATGCATAAAGAAGGAATGAGAAAACATGTAACATAGCGAATAAACAGAAAATATGAAACACTAAAATAGTCATTAAGTCAAAGAAAAAAAGGATAAAAGTTAAAGAAAAAGGGGGATATATCAGACAAACCTGCATGGTAATTCTTGCCATAATTTTTATTACTACTCCAGAAATTTCCACCTACCACCACCAATGGTTCCTCGTGTTAGTCAGCAAATAAATTTGTAATGAAAAAATTGACCAAATGGATCAGTGGTTCATGTTTAATAGTCATACCCTCAAAACAGAACCGATATTAAAAAAAAACATAGAGGAATAACTTTGAATTATTCTTATCAGCACATTCAAATTTTGCAAAACAGAAGAACTTTGAATAACTTTGATAGGTCTTAGCATTTTTTATTCAAGAAGCATAAACGTTACTGATGTGAGAGCATACTTGCCAGCCGTAATTGAAGAGACATTAGGAAAAGATCCAGCAAGCACCGAATCCATCTAAAATGTGTATATATTCTACTGAAGTTGGATTGAAGTTCAGTTGACTTGAGTTTTGATGGAACCACCATAAATATATATCTATATATATTATAAGAATTGTCATCACCTCCTTAGCAAGATCCTTTTTAGGCATTTTCTTAACAATCTCAGGAGGATAACCACAGAATGTATTATACCTGTGCAGTGGAAAGCCAAATGTACAAAGATCATTTGAAATAACTGGTTTTTTGACCACTATAGCCTTTTTTTTAATAATTAATTATCAAATTAACCTTATTTATAAACTATTTCAAAAATTTAACCTCTTTAGAAAACATAACACCAATCTGCCCCTGTTTGACTGTTGACCATGAAACCTACCCGGGTACACTCCTTACTCCTATCTACCCGGGTATATTTTGAAATTTTTTACCTACTCGAGCACATCCCTCCCTACCCGGGTATATTTCTTGAATCTGAAAAAAAGTTTGAATTATTTACCCGGGTAGGTACGGGTGTACCCGGGTAAATAATCATACAGAAAATGAAATACAGCATCTTAGAAAATCAACTGTACACTCTTAGATATTAATGCAAAAATGTACAGAGCTGCATCATAACCTCATATAATACACTAAATAAGATCACAAAAAGGAAGTGAAGCATACATAAAACATCTTCTCAGTAACGACTTTCCTTAATGACTTTTTGTCACCATTAGCTATTAGAGTATTTATCTGGAGAAAAAGAAAAGAAACTTCAGCATTGAGCCAAAAGAAGATATGCCGAATGAAATCATAGAGCTAAAGAAAAACAAAATAGAATAAATGCATATTAGAAGGCAAAAAGAAGGAAACTGCCAAGAACTAATGACGATAAATTGTCCTAACTGAGAAAACTTCAAGGCAGTTTTCTCAAATTTATTCTCCTCGATGGTATAGCTCCCAAGTAACTATATCACTCTGAATTGGCCTTTCTTCAATGTCTTACTTCTTTCCAACAATACACCTCTCCAAATCTATTAAATGATATCAATCTTACATCTATGTTCTGTCAAAGGAACTGCATGCAGCAAATCCTGGTACTCACAAGGCACGGCAGAGGTGCAGAGCCAAAAAATAGATTAAGTATATTTGATTCATGTACACCATGGTAGAGTTGCAGATGGCAGACTGAGTCATAAGACAGAACACCATGGTGTTATTTGATTCATGTACCTGATTCTAACTAGTGGGTAAGGCTTTTGTTTTTGTTGTTTGTTGTTGGGAGAATGAGTAAAAGAAATAAAACCTTAGTAAAGGCTGCAAAAATGTAAAATATTGTCAGGAAGTCTTCATTTTCCCTTGTTGTTTGTTGTTGTTTGTTTTTTTTGTTTGTTGTTGGGAGAATGATTATTTACCCGGGTACACCCCTACTTACCCGGGTAAATAATTCAAACTTTTTTCCAGTTCAAGAAATATACCCGGGTAGGGAGGGGTGTACCCGGGTAGGTAAAAAATTTCAAAAAATACCCGGGTAGGGAGGGGTGTACCCGGGTAGGCTTCATGGTCAACGGTCAAACATGGGCAGATTGGTGTTATGTTTTCTGAAGAAGTTAAATTTTTGAAATAGTTTATAAATAGGGTTAATTTGGTAAATAATTATTAAAAAAGGCTATAGTGGTCAAAAAGTCTGAACATATATCAATAAATTGAAAATAGCTTAATGTATCTTTGTACCAACTACAAAGCCAAATGTACGATGCAGTCCGGTCTGGATTCTGAGAAATCCCAAAAAAAAAAAAAACTGATTCAGAGTTTTCGATTCACTTTGAAAGAAAAAAAAAAAGACCCCCCAAAAAATATATATAGAGAGAGAAGAAAAATTACAATGAATTAGGGAAAAAATAGAGGCAATTACAGAAATTGAGAATTGAAAGTGGAAAAATGATACTAACCGTTTACGTATTGGAGAGTGAAGAAGACAGATTCGGGATGGAAGGGAGTGAAAGATGTCAATGTCCGGCGGGAGAGAGTTGCGTCTTCTTCATCACAAGGAAGGAGAGAATAAGGGTGGAGTTAGTGAGAAAGAGAGAAAATTGTAAAAGGGTTTTATTTATATTTTGAATCTGGACCGTGAGATGATATCGTAATCCAACGATGTTGAGAGGGGTAGATCCATTTGCAATAGTGCATATTTGTTAGGGCTTAAAAAGAAAAATCTGCAAATATTTAATTTTTTTTCTAATGTACCAACAATATATATAAGTATTTACAATTATATCAATTGTATAAAAGTAATATAAGTGTCATTATTTGTCTTATTATTATCATTATTATTATTATTATTATGTCTGTCCTTTAGCGCATGTTGTTAGAGGTCCAGAGGGATGGGTAGTTGTTTGGGAAAGAAAGTGACTCCATTTGCATAATAAAAGAACAAAAATATGCTTGGGAAAGAAAGGGAAAGGTACGGAGGAAAGAACTTTGATTAATAAATAAAGGGGTTTACATTTATTATTTAACATGACACAAAAAAGTTTTTTACATATACAACATTTTGTGGGCTCATACTTTTTGAAGCAAAAAAAAAAAAAACTACAGCACGTAAAACGAATCTCTATAATATTACACAATCACTTTTCCTACAACATAACTCTTATAAAACCCATAAATAAACTATAAATTATATGGTTCATTGCACTATTATTTTTTAAATTCAGATATAATATAAAAGAGTTTATTTTTTCTGCAGTGAATAAAATTATATGCAGTGAGTCTAAAACGACATCATTTTAAGGCAGAAATCAATGTATTTTTATAATTTTAATTTATTACAGGATTATAATATTTTTATCATTGTAATTTTTAATCTTTCAACTTCAAAACGACATCATTTTAGGAATAAATAAGAATAAATTATCTATATTTATTGTAGAAATATTAAAATCAATATATAAATAATGAAAATTATAAAAAGACATATATAATCAATTCGCATATAAATAATTTAAGGTAAACTTTTTAAAAATGAGAAAAGAAGTTAATCATTCCAAAAAGTAAGTATAATTTAATATACAAAAATAAATATATGAGAAAGTATTCCATTAGAGGAAAGATTCTCGGCATAAAAGTCAAAAGAAAAATCAGAAAATGTGATAGGGGTTTGGTTTAAGTCCATAATTCGGGTTCACATTATATACGAATCTAATACGAATATGAATATATTTAATATAAATATAATATGATTTCAAATTGAGTTTAAAATCTTCGATACGAAACCTAACTCGCTTATTTTGTAAGTTGATGGGACATAACATACATAACTTGCATTATCAAAATGTGTCGCTAGTTGTGGAAAATGATATGATATGACATGATACTAATAGTTTCTTAACATTAAAGTATGTTACTTATTATACGAGTTGACACGATACGATAATACATAAATAATATGTTTATGACACAATACAAATAACTTATAAAGAGATTAAAACGGGTCAATTTCAGGTTTACGGGTTTAAATGTGACACGACATAAATTTTTTTTATATCAATTTTTACCGATACAAACATACAAAAAATCTAAAAACAAATTTTTTGTGTTATATTCCTATTATGTTAGTGGGTGGTGTTAAAAATTATCCCCCCTAATTTAAGCTCAAAGAACTAGTCCCTGTTATTTGTGTCCATCTGCTGTGTCCATCTGCTCATGTGCAAGCGTGTAAATCCAGCCAAGAAGGTCCATACAGTACTGTCCTCTACAGTACTGTCCTCTACACCTGACTCTTGTGAACACCACTCCACCAACGCAATGCTTATCTTTTCTTTAAATAATTTTTAGTAAAATAATTTAACATAACGACGACAAAATTATTTAATACAAGGCCTACATTTTCTTTTTCTATTTTTTTTTAAACTAGTATTGATAGAAGCAGTGGCGGAGCCAGGAATTCATGGGTGGGGAGGCAAAAATATACACGCACAAAAGAATTGATTTTTAGAAAACAAAAGAACTAATCTCCAATAAATTTTAGGCACATTTAACTACAACAACATAACATAAAAATGAAATGAAAGCAAAAATCATAAGTAGAATCTCACTAATCTCCATTAAATTTGCACAGAGGCGCGATACTTCAACTCCACAACTAGTTTCAATCTCAAATTTGAATAAGTTAATAGCTTTTTCAATCTAGACTATTTCAAATATATTCAAAAGGGACTATTGCAAGAAAATGAACCATGAGTAAAACAAAAAAAAATGAAAAAACAAGATAAAAAAATTACCAATTTTACAAAACAAAATAACAAAATAAAACAAGAACAACCCAGAACAACCCTTTTGAAAAATGAATTGATTTTTATGATTTTGAGCTCTAACCAGAGTGATCCAGATGGAAGAGAAGGGAGAATAGCGAAGAACAAAACCTGTTGAGGAATACCTAGAAGGGAAACTGGTGTAGGAAACGTGAAGCTCATTGAAAACTGTTGGGTCACCACCAAAAGATAGGTTTGTATTTCTAAAAGGGAAATACAAGCTAAAGATGAGAAATGTAGTGCGGAATTGCTAATGGGATTGCTTGATGAGAATACAACAGAATCTGAATTTGAGAAGCATGATGAAACTATAACTTATAAACCAACTGAAGAAGGAAGGGAATGTGATGCAGATGATAAAACAAATTCTTCAACAAATGATGGCGTAAAAATAGAGACCACTGCTAAATGAGAAAGAAGAAGTGCATTCTAGCGTAATTTTTTTTTCAAATTTTAGGGAGGGGGGCCGCCCTTGGATAGAAGAAATAACTGAGAACATAAATTTGAAGATAGTGTGTTAAACAATACAAAACTATTTAAAGGGATTAAGTGTTCTCTTGTAGGAAGACAAATGGTCTTTTGCAACAGGCACAAAAGACAAAGGTGGCCCACAAACAAATAAAAGAGGAAAAAATGGCTAGATGGGACCCATTAAATTCTGTATTTATAGAAAAAAAATGCTTGTCTTAAGAGTTGGCAAAAACGAGTCAACCCGACGGATTGACTCGTAATTCATAAAAAATGAGCTGGATTGAGTTGGCAAAAATGAACTGCCAACCCGAGCCAATTTGACCCGAGTCAGCTCGTGAAAAAACGAGCCAACCCGCGGATCAAACGAGCAAGCTCGCAGGTTGAGTTTTTTTTATTAACAAAATATAATATACAAAAATAGACAAAACTCACACATGTTGTCATTATTTTTCTTCCTTCTCTAAACCTAAGTCCCTAATATTCTCACATTCATGCCATTTTTATATTGTTAGGTTGTGCTGGCTCTGTTTGATTCAAATATCTTACCCACTTGGTAGCAAGTGGTTCTGATTGTTTCTTGATGTTGATGCAAATTTGTAAGAAAATTCGAAACTAAAATATTTTGCTTTTATTTCTCATTTTGTAACCCTTTGTTTAAGCTGATGGAAGCCATATAGCTGGTGCATTAATACTACATGGTCATTTAAATAGGCTGAAAACGAGCCAACCCGCGAGTAATTTTTGAGCAATCCTGCGAGTAAATTTTTGAGTCAACTCGCGAGCTATTTTTTCAAGCCAACTCACGAGCCATATTTTTGAGCCAACTCGCGAGTCAACCCTAACCCGACTCGGGTCGGATTGGGTTGGATTTTCAGGCTCATTTTTTTTTCGAACCAACCCTAACTCGTCTCATTTTTTTTTGGGTTGAACGTGAGTTGAGTCGGGCCGAGCCGGGTTGGCCCATTTTGCCAACCCTACTTGTCTTCAGCTGCATAAGAGATATAATCCCATTTTTTAATGGGATTTATACTTCTTATGTAACATAAGATGAGATTTTTTGCAGCACACACATACTCAGGTGGGCCCCACTAAAAAAAGTGAATAAAAAAATTAAAAATACTGGCACGTAAAACGATATGAGTGTAGCATGATAAGGCTCTTCTTATGTTGCATAAGAAGTATAAACCCCTTTTTTAATTTAGTGCACGCATTTGTCTCCCCAGTCCACAACGTGCGTGGATCTGCGCTTGATGGAAGCATTTAAGCTTACTTTTATGTTCTTGCTTTAAAATTATGTTATTGCTAGGGTTAATCCTTTTGATTGGGTTACGTACAGACCTTCATCTAAAGGATCTAAATAAGGGTTCCATGTTTTGTTTTGTGCTTGTTTCTAGTTGTTATTCGAGTTTATTCATGCACAATGTAGTTAATCTTAATGGAACTTCAGCTTTCTTGTTTCCTCGTTACGCAAAGTTGTCATTTTATGATGATTTGGTATTTAAACTAGAACTAGGAAGGTAAAAATGAAGGGGCAAATTCCATTTATCTCGTTGGCATCAATGGTTTGATTTTGAGTCAGCAATTGTTGTTTGCTTAATGATATGTCAGCTAAAGTTAAAAGTGGCATCAGATATTGCTATTTTAAAGTTATTTTATTATTATTATTTTTTTTTTTTTGACTGAGTAAGTAAAGATATATCGACCCTTAAATTTTAGTGGGTTGAAATTTTGAATATTTTAAATTACATCTTTAATTGCTCCATTTAATACAAGTTCTTTTAAAAGAATCTCATCACCTTATAAGTTTTAGGTGATTGTATTATTGTCACAAAATAATTAAATTTATTTATTACAAAAAAAAAAAATTAAATTTATTTTTTTAAGTAGGGAAGGTATCTCCTTAATTTTTGTTGATGATAAAAAGTTTAAAAAGTTGGGAGGTTGTCCCATTTTTATTTTTATTTTTATTTTTAGTTAACCCAACTTTAATTATTTTGTTGAGATGAGTTAGTTCTTTCGATATTTTCACAAATTTTAATTTTTTGAGCTGGCTATAGGACTAGGGTAAGTCAAGGATAAAGATATTTAAACTCATTCTAAAGGTGGTATGTGGAGATCGAATCAAGGCCCTTTCTTTTTCACCCCTTATTACCAACTAAACTACTATACCATTTGGTTAGGTTGTCCCATTTTATTAAGCATCATATTTGCACCTTTAACTGAAAATGCAGTTATGCCAGTTATTTTGTTGTTGTTTTGCAAAGCCAAGGAAAATGGATTCTCTTAGAGGGTGTTTGGTTGAAGATAAATTTTAAGAATACTAGAGAAATATAATTACTAGGTATCCATAGGGAAAGTTGAATAGATGGAGAAGTTAAAAAAAAGTAGTTTGGTTTGACAAAATTTTATCAGAAAAATATATGACAAAAAGTGTGTCAACAGTGCTTTACCCGGGTTTTCTCAAAAAACCACCCTCAAATCCGGTTTTTAAACAGTGCAAATTCCTATCTTTCTCAAAAAGCTATGCATTTCACATGGATAGGTTTTGGTCAAAAGCTGTTGAAACAAACATTGATTTTCTAAAAACCAAACTTCATTTGCCTAGGAAACTATTGAAAAGAATGGAACCAAACACCACCTATGTTAATTAAAACATGACATGATCATGTGAAAAATTTATAACCATGAAAAGATAAATCAATATTAATAAGAGAAGAATGAGAAAATAATAATAAAATAGGTAATTACAAATTACCGTTAATTTATTTTTGGATGATTGTGATTTCCCTGTATAATGATATCATATTTTATTTATTACGAGAGGATCCAATTCGGAAGTTAGCTATATTACGATAGTTATGAAGGTTGAATTAATTGTATATCAGTTCGTAAGTAAAACAAAGCCAAATTGAATATCAGTTCGTAAAACTAATTCGTTTTTTTTTTTTTTTTTGAATAAGGACTTTTCCATGCGTTTGGGAGAAAATATTAAATTTAAAAACCTGTCTCATAACTTATATAAATAAATTTTGTAAGTTTAGTTTAGTATGACCAAAAAATAAAAGCAAATTTTTTTATATATTAAAGATATATAAAAAATCTTTCTCTTAAATTTTTTATTATTATTTCATTTTTATAGGTGTACCAAACTAGCTAGCCTTAACATTGAGTGTATATAATGTGCATAATTATTTCTTTATTCAATGATTATTCTTTATGGAGATCAATGCTGTTTGTAATGGAGCGATACAAAAGCGAAAGTTTATATATATATATATATATATATATATATATATATATATATATATATATATATATATATATATATTATTTTATTTTACAAGCTGGATCCATGACTTGCATAAATGAAGAAGATTATAGACACACAAAAAACAAGCAAAAACTCCCATATGGGGAGGCAAAGCTCCGACAAAGCTATTAAGAAACAACCTACAGAGGGCACACAGTATAGTCAAATTTGACAAGTTGAATTATATTTGTTGAACATAAGAAAATAAGATGAAAGTGTGGCTCTGCTACTAGAAATGGAGGGGAGTGATGAAGATATGAAGATGGAGAAAGAGATCGGATCACAAATAAAAGGGGTTAGTAGAGACTCAATATGACAAATCGCTATCGTTAATCCTGCTAGGGTTTAACAAGGTGCTTGACCTCATGACAATTCGCTTTGCTCTCTTTTATTGCCTTGATAGAGTTTTAGTCCAATCAAATTAAAAATAATTGCTAAGCCATTCACTTGAATCTCCTAGTTGATAGGGATGGGGTGTTTATTAGAGTTCGCTAATATCTCTCTCTTTCTTTCTAACCCTTTGCACCAAAAGAATTGTGCTAAATGCCATTCCTAGTGGACCATATTTATGAGGTCATCAACATTTTTGGCAGTATCTTCTTTTTTGTTCACTTTATTAATGCGGTGGAAACAAGCTCTTGATCCAATCATTTGTTTGAAAACTACTCCTGAGTTCAAGTCTTCTACCTGTAGCTAGCTAGCTATATGTTCCCTTTTTTTTTTTTTTTAATTAGTCATTGGTACCAAGGAAAATATAAATTATAATGGAACAGATCCGTTTATAATTTTTTTTTACAAATTATACTAAGTATGATCGGTCATACACTCTTGATTGAAGTATGACCGGTCATACTTAGTGTAGTTTGTAAACAAAATATATGTAAATATAACCTTCCCCAATTATAATTTGGTTGAAACAAGCTCTTAACGCAATCATTTGGTTGAAAGCTATACTTTCGAGCAGTGTTCTGAAACTCGGCCCGACCGGGTTGGGTTGACTCAGAATTCGGTAAATTAGTCATCAGACCGATTCGAGTCAAGCATCGAACACGGTCAAATTCGATCAAAACTCAGAGACTCGATCGGATCATGCATTTTTATAAAATATAAAAACAAAAACCAAAATTATTTCATCTTGTCAGAAAAAATATAGAACTCATTTTAAATTTTTTTATAAATGTATTTGCTAGTTGTATACTCTTCTATAATGGCCTCAAATTTCAACTTTCAATACTGAAGCAATTTGTGGAACAATAAATTAAAAGAATGTGACATATATCATTTCAATGTATATGAATTTAAAAAATATGAAAATACAACAACTGACCTTTTGAATGTCATTGAGAGGTATGCTATTAGGATTCTGAGTTACAATTTAAATTGACATAGTAATAACATGTATTTTCATTTATTTGTGCTTTATGAACTGGTGAAAGTGTGATTAGGTAGGTATTTTTTTTAGATATGAAGAATATATATATATATATATATATATATATATATATATATATATATATATATATTTTAGATTATATATATATATATATATATATATATATATATATATATATATATATATATATATATATAGGGACAAGAAATTTTTACACTAGTGTAAGAGTTAAGAGTCTTACATTCAATCATAATCATTGATCCACTTGTATCCAATGACTCAAGTTACTAAAAAATTATAGCCTTTAGATATAAGTGAGTTTAATGGTTAAGATTGAAAGTTTAACTTACACTGATGTAAAATAATCCTAACCCATATATATATATATATATATATATATATATATATATATATATATATATATATATATATATATATATAAGAGTCAATTGCTCCAACCAATGATGCACCGATCTACCAGTACCCCAATCGAGTCGATGCACGAGTCGGGTTAATAACACTACTCTTGAGTTCAAGTCTTCTACTTATAGCTAGCTATAAGTTCTCTTTATTTTTCCTAAATCCATAGTACCAAGGGAAATATAAATCATAACTATGCAATATTTGCATATATTTACGTTAGAGTTCGTGTTATTTTGGTTAATTTGTTACATTAAAATTAAATATAGTTTCCTTTTTTGCGCCAAAAACTTTTTTGTGTGAATTATAATCTGAAAAAATAAATTTTTTTGTGTAGTATCGTTCTCCTTTTGACGCAGTGTATATATCATTTCTATAAAAAGAAAAATTAAATAAAGAGTTTTATTTCTCAAACGTGATATAATTAAGAGAAATTTTGTGTCATATTCTCATTTCGATTTTCATATATATATTTTAAATATAGTGGATGGATCCCATCATTTATCTTATGTACAGGAGATAAATTTTTTTATGTGACATAAAAAAAATAAAACTCTTAAATAAAACATCAAAATTTAGCCCATGTTTTAAGCTTAGTGTTGGAGACAGGGAGCAGGTCGTTTGGGCCTTGTCGCTTTTATTTGTTTTCTTCTTTTAACTTCTGCCACTATTTATATAAGGGTTCGCTTTTTGTCATGTCACATGACAAGATTATTTTTCTGCACACACAAATCAAGTGTGAGTTTCACGCTTAAAAAAAAAAGTCAAACCAAAATCAGGATATGACGTCGTATCCTCAAGTTACGTTGCCGGATCCTTTGTTGCATGAATGAACAGTGTTATTCCTGCAACATAATTCTTATATTTCCGTTCATATAAATATACTAATAGCTTAGAAATCCAATCAAACAATAACACTCAAAACATCACGCAATTTTTTCTTTTGACAAATGATACTTTAATCTAATGGCTCATATTTTAAAATCCTAATCTTAAAAATTATGGTGGTTGTTAAAGATTTATTGTAATTACTGCTACTATTTCTTTCAAAAAAAGTTTGCAAATAACTTTTCCCAACAATTAAGTTGATGTTCTCTTTTATCAAATGTTAAGATGTGACAGGTCCAGTAAAAGGATCCAGCCCATACAAATCCCGGCCTATACTGGGCAAATATGATATCAATTTAAAATTAATAAATAATTTATCTTAATCCCTTTGCACATAAAATTAAGTACTCTAATTCAATATTTCCCGTGGACCCACACTTTGAAAATCAATTTTTATGCGCTTCAATTCTACTGCATAATCAGTGCTTGAACTTTTCACCACCAATAAATAAGCTAACTGAATTTCTGATACAACATAAGGTAAGGCATTTTAAAATTTAAATTTTGATTAGCACTGTATGCATGATTACATGAAACCAAAATTATTATTCAAGAAGGAGAAAGATTTTCGTTTGAAGTACAAACACTACAAAAAATAAAATATTGAAAGGTAAAAAAAGAAAGAAAGTGAAGATATTTAATTGGTCTTATTCCGCTATTAGCAACTTATCCTTTTTATTTGCTCTAAGAATTCTTGTTATTTGCCTTGAGTTTACTCCTTTTGGCAAGTGTAATTTTATTCATAGTTTTTCCTATAATAATTCTCACACGTAGTTTGTGGATTTAATTATGAATTAATGATTTTAATCATAATATAAAACAATAATTATAAGAAAAGTAGAAAAAAAAATAAAGTCACTTTTAGTGAAAAATGAGTTAAAATAATAACTAAAAAGTAAAAATATGAGTAGACAAAGTTATCCAAAAGTGAAAAGTAAAATGGTAAATATCAACATAAAAATATTGTGAACCAATATGTCAAGTTTGAAAGAGAGTTAAGTGAGCGGGATAGAGAAGTTTATACCTACTTGGTTAGTGAACTCACTTAAAGTGTCCAAACCTTCGTATTTCTTCTTCGACTTCTTGCAAACATCGACATAGAGGAGAAAACAAAAAAAGGGAGTTTTGAGTTAAGTCTTTCAAAATTCATAGAGAGAGCTAGAGACCTCCAAATCACTTCGTTCCAAATCCAAACTTGTGAAAAATTTCGAGAGGAATTCATTGGTACTCATATTTTCATGTGGGATTCACTGTAGAGAGAGCTCTTTCTCCCTTAAGATTTCAGGTTTCATGGAAAATGAGGTTTTTCACGGAGCTTGAGACCATGGGAGCTTGAAGTAAGTTTTTCCCTTCATTCTTGGGTACATTGCGGTAAGGAATCACCTCTCTTTTCTTATTTTCATGAAATTTCAAGAATTCTAGGTTTTGTGATGAATATTGCACAAAAATTTGATGGTATGGATGGTTAGAGAGTGATTTGGATATAACTTCTATTGTTAAATATGCTTAGGATTGCTTCTTGATGAAAGACAAAAAAAAATCATCGTTTATCTGACTATAGAAAATAATGATTTTTGACTACATGTCAATTTCGAAAATTAAATGGTATGAGTAGTTGGAGGGTGATTTGTAGGTGAGTCCCTTTGTTAAACATGCTTGAGATTGGTTCCCGTAAAAGGAAACATTATGAAATCGCTATTTATAACACTTTGATAAATTGGACTCAAAATCAAGTGTAGGTGTCTTGTATGTGTAGTCTTGAAAATTTAATGTGGTAGACTAGTATATATGTACTGATTGTCTTTACATATTTGGAATAGATTGTGATATTGTGAGAGATTGTGGTTATGACCTCTTGGATACAAGGAGTACATTGGAGGACAGTGCTTGACAGGTAAGCTTTCGGTCCTTGGAGTTAATTCCCCATTTGTTCCACCAAATTTTGAGGGAGGATGATACTTTTATATGGTATGTGGATATGAATTGTTATATGTTGCATGTATATGTATGTATATTTGTGTGCCACACAAGGCGATGTTTCCTTGTGTGAGGCATAAGACAGTGTTTTCTTATGAATAGTATGAGACAGTGTTTCTTCATACAATATGTTGAAAGACGGTGTCTCTTTGCATAATGCATACTTGTTATATTCTCTGTCCAGTAGGATTTTTTATTTGCACACTACATTGTCATACATATTCTGATGCATGCATAGATTTTATACTATGGTTATGTTAGAAGTGAGCTTAGGGATGAGGAGGCCTCCAAAGGTCCCTTACTTACTGAGGTAACTATATTATCTCACCCCGCTTTATGGGAATTACCATTTCAGGTACAGGAGCTGATGGTGCTGAGGCATCGCGTGGCAAGAAGTCAGACAAGAGATATTACCTGACCTGATAGTCAGATTAACTTGCTATTTTGATATATACTTGACAGGGTCCTATTTTGGATATGTATATATACTATGCTATTCTTTTAGAGAGCATGAAGAATGTCTATGCCATGTCGATAATCTGTATATGTTGTTAGTGATGCATTCTCAAGTCTATCTTACTTATTTAATTGCATCTCTTTTATTTATTTGATGTAATTATATAAGTAACATCATGAACATTTTGAGATAGTATGATTATGAGATAGCCTAGGCCATAGATGGCTAGACAATATGTTTTATCTATGTTGTGGTATGCCTAGATTATATTGAACTATCAATCAGGTTGAAATTATCATGGTGGAAATTATCCTTAGTGGTCCAAAATACAGACGAAATGCTGTCCGTTTTATTTTGGCCTGGAAGGAAAAAAATTTGCAATACATAAGGAAAAAGAGAAAAAAAAAAGTTATTCAGTTAGTTTCCACATTAATTAAGTTACGCATGCTGCGCTTACTATCATATGAATGTTAATAAACCGGCTGCAGATGGAGCATTACATTCCCCCTCTTCCTCTATAGGCAGAGATTGTCAAGTAGTACTCTTTTCAACACTTGGGTAGGTCATTTGGAGGTGGTAGTAGAGATTCATTTGGTCCTTTACCATTGTCCACCACAAATGCCATCTTCAGTCCCCATGTTGTATGAGTTTCCAAATGGCAATGCATAAACCACACCCCTAACAAAACACAATACCATTTATCATATTAGAAAAAATTGTGACATGCAAATCCTTTTTAATTTTCTATAAATTTTGTAACCTAAGATTTTCAAACAAAATTGAATTCATAACTTCACCTGGATTATCAGCCCTGAATCTGATAGCAGTCCATCCACTAGATGGGACACCAACAGTGTTTCTCTCCATAGGATCCACAAGGTTAAACTTTTTGGTGTCTCTTTTAGGGTTAAAGTTCCCTAGTCCCTTACCAACAACAAAGAAATTGTGTCCATGGAGATGAATAGGATGGTTGTCAGGTGTTATCATTCCAGTATCTTGCAAGACTATTTGAACTGTAGAGTTGTAAGGAAGTCTATAGACCCTTGTCCCAATTGTGGTCCTGAAATTTGTTGGCTGTTTCCCTGTGAAGTCATAGACTATTGGAGGTTTTCCAGGAAAATCATCAGAGAAAACTCCACTTATGTTGAAGAAATGTGCTTGAAGAAGAGAAACTTTAGGCAATACAAAGGTAACATTGTTGATAGCTGCAACCACCCTACTACCATTCACACAAGTAGGACAAGGGTTGACACCAAGACTGACAGTGAAGAACAAGGAATGGTCAACCTTTGTTGGGACTCTAGCAGGGTACTTTTTAGAGTTCAGACTTCTGAGGGAGTCTGTGAAATTGGTAGCAACTGGAGTAGCATTTTTGGGAGGAAGAGAAGTGAGGGTGGTGATAGTTGAACCAAGGGAGCCTAAATAGTGTAATGTGGCAGTGGCAGTCACATTGTCCACTACAATTGGAGAATCCATGAAAGGAGAGACTGCTACTAAGTATTTACCAATTGCACGGTTGGCTTTTAGAAGAACATTTGTTGTCTGGCCAGGTGCTATAACTATGGTGCTAGTTTTGAAAGGTTTTGTGTAGGAAGCATCAACTTCAACAATAGTGACATCATGGCCAGCAATCTTAAAGAAGAGCTCTTCATTCAGTGCAGCGTTGATTATTCTTAGCAAGTAGGTGTTTCCAAGTACAACTTGGAATTTGAATCCTTCTGCACACAGAAAGGTAGTTCAAAATTTTATTCAACTTCATCTCATTTTAAACAAAAGCAACTTTTTTTTCCTTCCCATCTTGGGCTTCATTTAGGACGGAAAACTTGTAATTACAAACAAGTTTAGGTTGAGTCATGGGCTTCGTTTTATTATATTAAATTTTAGATGGGCAAGGTTCATGGTTTCACCTGATGAAGTACAACGTTGAACAGGCCCGGGATGACCATTGATTGTGTGGGCATCAGAGACATTTGGGGCCAACCCAAAATTCAAAGCTTCATTTATTACAGCCTCAGTATCTGATTTCCACCATTCACCTGAACGAAATTGAAAACTTGATTTAAGTGAGGTTTATAGTCTATGATCCTTATCCTATTTCAATATATATTCTAGTTTCAAAAGAAAACAATTTACTATGATTTCTTTTCTCTAATTAATGACTAAACATCTATATAAGTGAAACATTTATTATAATATACAATATGAAGATAAAGGTAGAAGAACCGACTCAATATGATAACTTGTTCCATGTGGGGCATGGGAAAAGGGTAAGGAACTCCAAGCTTGGGCATAATGACTAAGGCACCATGTACAGTTGCTCTAAGCCAGAGGATGTGTGCATGCCACCAAAGTGTCCCTCTCTGTCCAGTGAGGGTGAAGTTGTGTACATAGACTTGACCAGGTTGTATTGGGCATTGGGTTATATATGCTGGCCCATCGGCCCAACCCGTCCGCAATTGTTTAATCCCATGCCTGTTCAATTTTATTTCATCATTAAATAAAAAGATACTAATAAGAAAAAGGCCAAAAGTTTAATTAATAGCATAATAATTCTAGCACACCCACCAGTGGATGGTAACATTGTATTTGACATGGTTAACCACTTTTACTAGAAGCGTGTCATCTTCCCTAGCATAGATGGTGGGGCCTGGAAACTTCCCATTTACGGTTACTATGGGCTTGGTTGAACACAATCTTGTGGCGTTCTTCATTACCACCTGCACATAACATTAGCCAATTAATAGCTACCACACAAGAATAACGAGTCAGTGTGCAACATTCTTGACCAACAACAAGAACAATAATAAAGTGTACATCTACCAAACTTGAGTGCCTTGCGTTGCTCAACAATACCACTAGCACTTTGCTGTTTGATAAAGGCATATGCAGGGCCATATATTTTTAATATGTAGCAGCCTCTGCCTATTTGAAAAAATTTGAAGATTGTTTTACAACTCGAAGGTAAGTTATATATGTGTCTTTTGCAACCATAAAATCTCTGATTTAAACTACGGTTTTACCATGAAATTTGCAGAAAGCAGTTTGGTACATTTTTCTAAGCATGCATGCAGGTAGAATTGAATTGAGAGAACTTAAGCATGCATGCTTTTTTCTAAGCAAACAGTTACATCATTTATTGATCATACGCTGTTTGATACATCTTTTTCTTCATCTTTTAATATCAGTGATTTTAACAAACTTATTCTATAATGCATAGCATGACATGATAATTAAACTGCGAACGTATTACACCTACGTTGAACTTGTAGTGGCGAACCATGGCTTCCACTGATAGAGGGAGCAAGCAAGCCGCTAGTAGTAGCATGATTCGAATCCATGCCATGAACGCCCCCAGACAACACAGAAGCTAGTTTTTTCTTTGTTAGCTAGCTAGCTACTTCTTAGAATGCACAATGAAAACTGATCAGGTACAACCTTATAAAGAGGTACTATGTTGTCATGTTTTAATCAGTTAGTTGGAGAAATACTTGACATTTGAAGTACAACAAAATAAATAAAATTTAGTTGTTATATATCCTAACAACCCTGTCACAGGATAGGAATATCACAAGAGCGGGGTCGAGATTTAATTTTAGATAAAGGCCAAAAAAATTTTACATATCAAAATATTTATCATAATTACACATATCTATTAGAATTTTTTTTACATATTGTTAAGAACTTTGGGATACACCACCCCAAAAGCTAGCTCAAAGAGTGGGAGTGCCCAAGACCTTATAAAGGTCATATTAGTTGCCCATCTAATCAATGTGGGACTATATATCTCTAGGCTAACCTTTTAATTTATTTAATAATATAATATAATATAATATATTTATCATATATTATTAACTTAAAGACATATTCTGAGATCATGATTTGTAATACTAATTTTCAAAGTAATAGGATTGATGTCATTTTAAAAATAAGAAATATTTATTTAAAATTTAAAATATAATATAAAATTAAATTAGTAAAGAAAGTGCAAATTATATGTATATATACATATATGAAATTTTCATGTGATTTTTATGAACATTTTCATGTGATCTTTATAAATAAGAAATTTTATCTTTAGATTGCAACTAATTGGTTTTTTAATTTTTTATAATAGGTCAGGCCAGATACATAAATCAAGCCTTTAATAAGATAATATGTCAGTATAGGCTCTAAATATTTTACATAAACTTAGGCTACTAAAGTCAAAGTCTGGCCTAACCTGGCCTCATTTACACTCCTAGCCATGACCTGTGAAGAACATAAATGTAGAGGGAAGAACAAACTTCACAACTAAAAAGAAACATGGAACAATCAACAACAAATGTCTAAAATTATTTAAATGACATTAGATCCACAAAAATTATTTAATCAGTGTTTAAATATTTTAAAAATTTAAGAATACAAAAAAAATAAGAGTAAATATCCTTTTGGGTTCTTGACAAAAAACACGGTCTCCATTTTAGTTCCTTTCAAAAAAAAAAAAATACTCTAAAGGTCCCTAAGAAATTCAAAGATTGACTCATTTAATTGAAATCGTGGTCCTTCACAAATTCATAAAAGACCAACATTAGTCCCTCAAAAAGACTAAAATGGGTCCATTTTGAATATTTTAGGAACCTCGAGACTAATTTTTTTTTTGTAAAGGACTAAAGTGGGGACCATGTTTTTTGTTACTGACCTAAAAGAGTATTTACTCAACAAATAAAGAAGTTGTTAATGGGTTTGTACAAGAATTTTCATACTCCATATATGTACATATATCTTCATTGATTTTTTTTTTCTTTAACAGTTTTCATTGATTAATCGCTAAAATTTTTATTCCTGTTGTGAAATCAAATACAAATAACACCAAGAAACAATTCAATTCCATTACCAATAGCAACTGTAACTCAACATTAAAATATATGTTTTTTTTAAAAGTAAACGTGAAACAACACTCTATTTTTTCAAAAGAAATAAAATCAATAAATACAACCACACAAAAAAAATTGTAAATAAAAAAAAGGGCACGGATTTCACTCATGTTTGAAACACCCAATAAACAATTATAGTCAGAAAAGACAAAGAATTTTTCTTTTACAAGGTTCAAAAATGTAAATCGATTTTTTCCTCAACGGATAATACCAATACATATTCCAAGAATATGTATCCGTTAAATCTTAAGAAATGAACGAAACATCGTATCTTGTCGCAGAATGACTGGGTTCCGGGTGGTGAGTGCGAATAAGAAAAAAAAGTTAGAAAAAAATCTTAATTGAAAAAAGATGAAAGAAGAAGAAGAAGAAATTAAGAAGAAAGCAATATATTATCACACGCAAAGCAGCTCCAAATCTTCGTCTAATACCATTGTTACAATTTTATCTAGGGCCAACTTACAATTTTAGTTAGGACCCAATTATAATTACTTATATAATTATATATAATAAATAAAATTTGTTGAAATGTAACTACGGCTCGGGCCCTACTTAAATAAAACATGGCTACGTCATTGATCACAAGCAAGATTGCTACACACTTTTAAACCTATTTTATTATTTTTACCAATATTGTGCACACACACGTGGCTATATGACTATATGACTATTGCTTGTGCGGTGAAGTATTGACTCTATGCTAATAGGATATCTCTCTTACAAATATCTCTGAGCACATGCTTAGCCGATAAAATTCACGGTCTAGGACCAAACAGTCGTCTAAACCAAAAGACAAAAAGAAGATGGCCAGAAAGTTCTCTTATTTTTCTTGTGTATCACATAAAGTAGTTATCCATCAACCAAGACACTTTTTGAAGCTAAGATAGTTGAGTTTCTTTTATTTTTCTTTCTACTACACAAGGTGGTCACAGTAGATACTGGGTTTGGTCTAACCATATCAGGTAAAGTACAACGATTCCCAGCTAACATACCAATTGGTGAAATGGATATACAGTTCTCTACCTGATTTTTAAGTCAAGGAGATGACATATACGCCGCAACAAATTAAGAAACTGTTAAAGCATGAAACATATGTCACTTTTAGTTTGTCATTAGAGTTTTTGGTAATTGGTTGTTAGAAACTGTAGCTTCTAATTTCTCGTAAAGTGGTTTCACCTTTTAAAAATGAAACATTGACGTGTGTCATTGAAAAATCAGTTGTAAGTTTAAGCATTAATCAAGAAAGTAAAACAAGAAAAACAATTAAGAAAAAAAATAAAATGAGGCTTCTAACATATTCTGAGATTCTAGTCCAGATTATTAATTGGTTATAGACCTTGACATCATTCCAAGAGATCAGCTATCATTCTAAGAGATTAATAATTTTTTTGTTTTAAATATCTTAGACTAAACTTTGATGTTAAAAATGAATTCTTCTTAAGAATATTAATTTAAGTTGAAATAATGACTCTTCGCATATTTTGGATCAACTGAGTACTGTGGATGGGTTTGCCAGATTAAGGAGGGCACGCATGAGGAAAATAATCAATGGAGATGGTGGGTGACATGTGACACATTTACTTGGGATGTTAATGTTAGCCCAACAAAAAATTGATTGGTGAACAATGGTTTTCAGGAATTGATGGCAGTGGGATATGATTATTGGATCAAAAGAAGAGTTGGTAGCAGTTCATCTCATTAAACTACTGATGTTCATGCTGACCACTGTTCCATTGATGATTTGTTAATTAAACGTGTGCACATTTTTCTAACCCCTCCCGCCATTCTAACTTTCTACTCTTCTCTCTTTTTCTCCTAATTCCCCAAAGAAATTAATATGCTACTGTATTTTGTCACAGTTTATACTAATCTTAATATGAAATTTAATAATTAAATATAAATAATCAATATTTAAGTACTGTAAGAACCCCTATAATTTTATACAATTAAATGGGTATGACTTGTACATTGGGGGGTAACTTGGAAACAAATATAAATAAAAATTATACTACTTTAGATGTATTTTATAAACACAAATTAATAGATAGTCAGGTACACAAAAATAAGGCTTTCATAAAAAAATAAAAATTATAATGTAAATTATGATATAATGTTTCATGCATATGTACCTAAGCATGGATATTTTTCTTTGTTCTTCTTAATTATAATGCGTGTTTACACAAAACTCGTGGCATTTTTGTGATGTCACGATGTAATGTTTTTCACGCAATAATTTTTTTTATACTCGTAGGAATGTTTGGTAGAGAACAAAATTTTTATCAGAAAAATAAAATTACTAGGAAAATAGTAGAAAAATGATTTTTTTGGAAAAGTTAAAAAAAAAATTATTTAGTAAGTTAAAATATTATCGAATTTTTTTTGATGTAAAACTGCTATAAGTTTGAATTTTATGGGAAAATCAAAATATCACAATCAAGGTGGTATTTTCAATTGGACATTTTTTTTTATTTTTACACTACAAAAACTTTTCCATCAAATTTTTTTTGGAGGCAAATATTTCCTATTCTATATCAAACATGATCATTTATAAATCTCATCTACCATTTTTCTAACATTCTCAAAAAAAATTCACCCCCGTAATGTATTGATATGGTGCCTAGTTAGCATGCTCAACAATATTTCAAATTCCGACTTTATATTTATTCAGCGTTCAAAACCGCTTTCCAAACCAACCATTATTGTTAAATCGAAAGTCTTGAATTTAAATTTTACAATGGAGAAAATAGTATTGGAAAAGTATAGGTTTGACCGTGCTCAAAACATATTAAATCCGTTGAAAAATAAAAACATTTCCCAAACATTCTTTTTCACATTTAAAATAGGGAAGGTTATTAGAAGCTATTTTCATTTATAACCTCTTACAATTATATCTTAATCATTAATTTTCGTTATAACGGTTAAGATTTTTGCAAATCAAATTTATTAATTAATTATTAATTCACAATAAATGATAACCGTTGATTGACGGAAATCAACGGTTAAAATACGATTATAAAAAATTGTAAACGAAAATAAATTGTAAATATAACCTTTCCCTTTAAAATATGCCTTAGTTTATTTTAATTTCGAAAAATGATCAAATTGGCTCAAATGCGTTATTATATATAAATTTTACTTCTCGATTACCTTTCTAACTGATTTGACATTAAAAAAATTATTAGGAATTCTTTTAATTCAATAACCACATTTATCCTTTTTTATGGTAAATTAGATCCAACGAGTATTCTCACAAACAGAAAAGAGTCTCGCATAAATATAAAATTAATCCTAAGTCAAGTGACAAAAGCTTTTTTCCACGATTCAAACACATTCTTCTGAAAATTATATTTATATTGTCACTTGAGTCAACTTTATGATTAATTAAGAGAATTATTTGACTCATCTTGATTTATTCTGTTAAATTAATTAATTAATTATTAATTTTTCAATTTCACTTTACTCTATTTAATTAGTTTTTATTTAAAAAACTTGCTTTTAAAAGTTTTAAAAGTGAGTTAGAAATATATAAAAATGAAATAAAATAAAGCTGTATATAGTTCACATGGAGGCCGACTAGAGGTGAGGTTCTTTTACCAGGCACATGGAAATATTTAATATGATTCAAACCATCTATAATTCAGTGGTCAAAGTCAATTAAAATTGAATATTTTTTGACTTACTAGTATGAAGAAGAGAAAAAATTTGTTTTTTTCTCGAAGTGATAACTCCTCAATGGAAAGAGTAGTTGTGCCGGGACTATTACAAACGCTCTCCATGCCCACAGAGTTAATACTAAACTTTACAAAAAAATTAATAAAGGAAAAAATAGGTGTTGGTTCTCACATTATAGTAAGTTAGATTTGGATTCTCAAATGAGAAATTTTTATATGAGAAGGGAATATGCAAACAAATAGATACAAATGTAATAAATAGAGTTTTATTAATTTTGTCTTTATTATATTTTAATTTTCTCACATAACCTCATTATCATATATATATATATATACATATATAAAATATGTTTGTCATGTATAAGACAATTTTACCTTATGCTCATATAAAAAGTAGGTAAAATTTATTTCTTTTTTCTTTTTTCTCTTCTTTTTATTGGGTCCACTTATTTTTGTGTGTGTTGGATTAGAATCTGAAACATATTTCTTATAAAAGAATCCAAATCCTAAAAAGTGTTGTTTTATAAAATAATATTCATGTCCATATTTTCTTGTTATTTGAAGGAGCATTATGATATTAGCTCTTTTATTTCTTTGAGTAAATGTATTGTGGAGGAAGAGTGAGTATATTTCAAATGTTCGCCTCAAATGAGTAATAATTAATTTACTTATATGTAACGAACTCCACATATTAGTTTTTTTTTTTGGATTTTTAAAGAAAGTCTTCAAGTTAGTTTGACAATAATTAGGCATTTCAAAGCTATTTTGTAGAAACAAGTGATATAAGTAAATAATATGTTTCACCGGTATTTCACAAACAAATGTGCGAATAACCTATATTTTAAAATGAAGTTTTTTTTCTTCAAGACGTATAATATTACTAAAACAATTTTAAAAAGATTATCAGATGATTAGAAAGTTCATCAAATATCTGGGGATTCTCAGAACAAGTGGTATATTTTCAATGATGCACGAGTATTAATTTTTTAATTAAAAATAGAAAAAAGTGATTAGTTGGTTAAGTAGAGTTACATAGAAGGGGGAAAAAAATAAAAAGAAAGAAAGATAAAACTAACATAGGATACCCTTGTTGTAACATGTAATGTATCCATCAGTTAAAATTAATGTAACATGGCAATCTCAAATGAAAGAGTGAAATTCTTTACCCATGATCAAAGACAAGAAATAATATGTAGTATAATTGTTACCGCTTAAGATTTATCATGGATTACAAAGGTGTAATAGCCCATCTCGGAGAAAATTAAATAGAGGCAATCTAAACAAAGGAGAGTCTATCTTGTGATTGTGACCATTTAAGCTGCACAAGTTGGTGCTTTTCTTTGAATTTTGGGCTTGACATTCGCACATTTAGCAGTTGCAATAGTTCCATTGAAACTCAAATCTATGTCAATGAGCTCCACAGTTTCACATGGCACACCACTGCTACAAACCAGAGCAACTCCTTCTTTAGTTGCAGAAGTTCCTCTAATGTTTTTGAAGGTGACTTTGCTTATCTTGACTTTTGATGGACTCTATACAGTTGAAAACAAAAACCAAAAAAGAATTTAGAGACAAATTAATAATATTTTCTAATGTTGGTTCATCAAGGTGATTAAGTCACACACACATATATAGATATAGATATATTAGTGACTTTTAGTGAGATACCTGTTTTTTGCACTGATTCCATGGGCAGTACTCTTGGTCTATAATTATAGGGTTTCTGACATTAACCATTATGATATCTTCAAAATGAAAATTTGACGCAATAGAAGTTATTGGGGTGCCAGGCCAAGTCTTGATCCTAACACCATTGTCTGTGTTTTTTAGTGTGCAATTTCTGACTGTAAAATCCTCTACTGGCTCTTCATTTGGATATTTTCCTAGGCTTCCAACACTAATACCATGTCCAGGTCCACATGTCACATTTAAGACAGTGACTTGTCTGCTACCATCACCCAGAGAGATGCAATCATCGCCAGTGCCAATCTTAGAGTTAATAATGTTTACTTGAGTTGATCTTCCAATGTGAATTCCATCCGTATTAGGACTAGTTGCTGGTGCTTTGATGCTGAAGTTGTTAAATGTAACATTTTTGCATCCCAAAACATTTACATGAAAATTTTTGCTGTCCTTTGAAGTTATGTCCTTGATAACTGAATTTTTTATGAAACTAAAACCAAAATTCTGTGGGGAAAAAAAACACAATTTGTTAGGATATTAGATGAAAATTCTTAAGTATACTATAGCTGCAAGTAATATATATATATATATTGAGAGATGAGTACTTTATTTACCATGGGAAGCATCTTGCAATTCTTGTTTTTTCCACAATCATTTTGATTCCAAGCCATTTTTTTACCTCGGCCATTAAAAGTTCCCCCACCGGATAAGGTTAAAAAATCAATATATTCAAATCTAACCCATTGATCATTTCCATTGAGGTGGTTTGGGTTTATTGGTGCTAGAATTGTCCCTTGAACCAGAACATTAATAGGAGCCTTGCAAGGTCCTCTAAGAGTTATTTGTTTCAACTTGTATGTGCCCCTAGGAACCGCAACTTTGCTTGGAGTTGTTGATGCACATGCGTCTTTCCAAGCATGTTTCAAAGCCTTAAGAACAAACCAAATGGAAAATTATAAAAAGCATGACAAAAATGCATGACAAAATATCCATCATATAACTCTTTTGAGCACATAAAAAAACAGTGTTTTCAGTTATTAAAACTTAATATGATATTACCTCGGTTATATCTCCATGGGGTACTGCACCATAATTATTAACATGGAAGACGCCAGAATGTGCTGCTGTGACATAGGAAGCTAGCAAAAGAAACAAAGCTAATGTGGTCACACTTACTTTAACATCCATTTTTATCTTCCCTTGTTCACTATGCCTTAAACGAATGTGATGGAACGCTAATTGATAGAAATTATTTATACTGTAGTGGCAAAATTTGAAGGCCACTTAAAGAACAAACAAACTTTGGTCTAATAATAAAATTGGTTGTAACAAGTATCTTTTTGGTGGGTTACTTTGGGACAACACACTAACGAATTAAAACAATGGTACCTTGAATCAAGTCATTGTCACAATTATAAATATATGTAATTAATCTGGAAAAAACTGAAAGACACTGTTTGGTTGAGCTTCTGTACTATTATTAAGTTTTCGTCTCTTTACTAAAAACGTGAATTGTCGACAAAATACATAAGTCAGACTATAGAAATTTTTATAAATTCAATTTATACTCTTCCTCCTCCTTAACTTTAGAGTGCAAAATATTATTTGAAACAAAAAGATGGTAAAATTTCAAAATATTGGAATAATAAAATCAAATTCTTCATTAAAACAAAAGACAAGTATTCTCTTATTTTATTAAAATCGGCATTTGTTATTCTTGTTCTTTATTGAATAAACTAATTTCCATAGTTAGACAAAAACAAAGGCAAAATCATTTCTCATATTGGGAAAAAAAATTTACAGCAACCAATTACAATGGTAAGACATAGTTGTAATTTTAAAAGTTGTTTTTTTCTCTCTTTTGTCATAAAACTGTTGACTGACGTGGCAGAAAAAGAATAAATTAAAAAAAGTTTTATTTCTCTTATTTTACATAAAAAAAATTGTGTCATACTCTCACTTTCATTTCCGTATTCTTTTTTTTTTTAATAAAGTGGGTGGATCCACCATTTATTTTATGTATAGGAGATAAAATTTTTCTTATGTGACATAAAAAAAATTAAACCCTTAAATAAAATATTGAAATTTTAACCCATGTTTTAAGCTTAGTGTTGGAGACAGGGAGCAGGTCGGTTGGGCCTTGTCGCTTTTATTTGTTTTCTTCTTTTAACTTCTGCCATTATTCATATAAATATAGGGGTTTGCATTTGTCATTTGACATGACACAACAAAGTTTCCTACACATACAATATTTTCTGGAGCCCACTCTTTTTGAAGAAAAAAAAAACTACGGCACGCAAAACGAATCTCTATAACATTACACAATCACTTTTTCTACAACATAACTCTTATAAAACCCATAAATATACTAATTGCTTAGGAATCCAAACAATAACACTCAAAACACCATGCAATTTTTTCTTTTAACAAATGATACTTTATTCTAACGGCTCATATTTTAAAATCCTAATCTTAAAAATTATGGTGGTTGTTAAAGATTTATTGTAATTACTGCTACTATTTCTTTCAAAAATAAGTTTGCAAATAACTTTTCCCAACAATTTTAAAGATTTATTGTAATTACTGCTACTATTTCTTTCAAAAAAATGTTTGCAAATAACTTTTCCCAACAATTAAGTTGATGTTCTCTTTTATCATATGTTAAGACGTGACAGGTCCAATAAAGAGATCCAGCCCATACAAATCCCGGCCCATACTGGGCAAAGATGATATCAATTTAATTTTTTTTTTTTGTAAATAATATCAATTTAAATTTAATAAATAAGTTTAAGTTTATCTTAATACCTTTGCACATAAAAATAAGCACTAATTCAATATTTCCTGTGGATCCATACTTTGAAAATTCATTTTTATGCGCTTCAATTCTACTGCATAATTAGTGCTTGAACTTTGTCACCACCAATAAACAAGCTAACTTAATTTCTGATACAACATAAGGTAAGGTATTTTAAAAGTTAAATTTTGATTAGCACTGTATATATTATTCAAGAAGGGGAAAGATTTTCATTTGTAGTACAAAAAATAAAATATTATTATTAGCCTTGATAGTTTACTCTCTTTGTCAAGTGCAATTTTCTTCATATGTTTCCCTCTCTTTCTCCGTGGGCAAAGATTGTTAATCAGTACTCTTTTCAACACTTGGGTAGGTCACTTGGAGGTGGTAGTAGAGATTCATTTGGTCCTTTACCATTGTCCACCACAAATGCCATCTTCAGTCCCCATGTTTTATGAGTTTCCAAATGGCAATGCATAAACCACACCCCTAACAAAACACAATACCATTTATCATATTAGGAAAAATTGTGACATGCAAATCCTTTTTAATTTTATATAAATTTTGTAACTTAAGATTTTCAAACAAAATTGAATTCATAACTTCACCTGGATTATCAGCCCTGAATCTGATAGCAGCCCATCCACCAGATGGAACACCAGCCGTGTTTCTCTCCACAGGATCCACAAGGTTAAACTTTTTGGTGTCCCATTTAGGGTTGAAGTTCCCTAGTCCCTTACCAACAACAAAGAAATTGTGTCCATGGAGATGAATAGGATGGTTGTCAGGTGCTATCATTCCAGTATCTTGCAAGACTATTTGAACTGTAGAGTTGTAAGGGAGTCTATAGACCCTTGTCCCTATTGTGGTCATGAAATTTGTTGGTTGTTTCCCTGTGAAGTCATAGACTATTGGAGGTTTTCTAGGAAAATCACTAGAGAAAACTCCACTTATGTTAAAGAAATGTGCTTGAAGGAGAGAAACTGTAGGCAACACAAAGGTAACATTGTTCATAGCTGCAATAAACCTAGTACCATTCACACAAGTAGGACAAGCGTTGAAACCAAGACTGACAGTGAAGAACAAGGAATGGTCAACCTTTGTTGGGACTCTAGCAGGGTACTTTTTAGAGTTCAGACTTCTGAGGGAGTTTGTGAAATTGGTAGCAACTGGGGTAGCATTTTCGGGAGGAAGGGAAGTGAGGGTGGTCAAAGTGGAACCAAGGGAGCCTGAATAGTGTAATATGGCAGTGGCAGTCACATTATCCACTACAATTGGAGAATCCATGAAGGGAGAGACAGCTACTAAATATTTACCAATAGCACGGTTGGCTTTTAGAAGCACATTTGTTGTCTGGCCAGGTGCTATAACTATGGTGTTAGTTTTGAAAGGTTTTGTGTAGGAAGCATCAACTTCAACAACAGTGACATCATGACCAGCAATCTTAAAGAAGAGATCTTCATTCATTGCAGCGTTGATTATTCTTAGCAAGTAGGTGTTTCCAAGTTCAACTTGGAATTTGAATCCTTCTGCACACAGAAAGGTAGTTTAAAATTTTATTCAACTTCATCTCATTTTAAGCAAAAGTAACTTTTTTTTCCATCCCATCTTGGGTTTCAACTAGGAAGGAAAACTTGTAATTGCAAACAAGTTTAGGTTGAGTCATGGGCTTGATTTTATTATATTAAATTTTAAATGGGCTAGGTTCATGGGTTTCACCTCGTGAAGTACAATGAGGAACAGGCCCGGGATGGCCGTTGATTGTGTAGGCATCAGAGATATTTGGGGCCAACCCAGAATTCAAAGCTTCATTTATCACAGCCTCAGTATCTGATTTCCACCATTCACCTGAACGAAATTGAAAACTTGATTTTAAGCGAGTGATCCTTATCCTATTTCAATATATTTTCTAGTTTCAAAAGAAAACAATTCACTATGATTTCTTTTCTCTAATTAATGACTAAACATCTATATAATTGAAACATTTATTATAATAATATAATTTGAAGAAAAAGGTAGAAGAACCGACCCAATATGATAACTTGTTCCATGTGAGGCTTGGGAAAAGGGTAAGGAACTCCAAGCTTGGGCATAATGACTAAGGCACCATATAGAGTTGCTCTAAGCCAGAGGATATGTGCATGCCACCAAAGTGTCCCTCTCTGTCCAGTGACGGTGAAGTTGTGTACATAGACCTGGCCCGGTTGTATTGGGCATTGGGTTATATATGCTGGCCCATCGGCCCAGCCCGTCCGCAACTGTCTAATCCCATGCCTGTTCAATTTTAGTTCATCGTTAAATAAAAAAGATATTGGTAAGAAAAAGGCCAAAAGTTTAATTAAGGTAATAGCATAATAATTCTAGCACACCCACCAGTGGATGGTAACATTGTATTTGACATGGTTAACCACTTTTACTATAAGCGTGTCATCTTCCCTAGCATAGATGGTGGGGCCTGGGAACTTCCCATTTACGGTTACTATGGGCTTGGTTGAACACAATCTTGTGGCGTTCTTCATTACCACCTGCACATAACATTAGCCAATTAATAGCCACCAGCCCACCACAGGAATAAGGAGTCAGTGTGACTGCAACATTCTTGACCAACAAACAAGAAGAACAATAATAAAGTGTACATCTACCAAACTTGGAGTGCCTTGCATTGCTTGACAATACCACTATAAAGGCATATGCAGGGCCATTTATTTTTAATATGTAGCAGCCTCTGCCTATTTGAAAAAATTGGAAGATTGTTTTACAACTCGAAGGTAGGGGTAATATATATGTCTTTTGCAACAATAAAATCTCTGATTTAAACTACGGTTTTACCATGAAATTTGCAATTCTCCTTTCGGTTTAAATATGAAGCCTTGGGTTACCAAAATAAATAAATAAATAAATATGAAGAATTGACTTGCCAAAAGAAAATAAAACTAAGAGAGCATCGTTCCGTTGATAGGTACCAGTGGGTAGTCAATTCAATTGAATGTATCCTAGCTAATTAACAAGAAGGTTTAAATTTAATATAGTGAGTTCAATACAAGATCATTATTACTAAAGGTCAACATGCCTAACTAACTATTACTTGTATGCTCTTGTCGAAGATAATTAAGGTGTCACCAGGACCTAAGTCAAGTAATAATAATTACATATAAAAAAAATTATAAGTGACAACAGTAATAGAGAAAGACAAGAATTACTTATACCGTTATGGAGGCCTAAGCTTTTTTTAAAGGCTTGTTTTTCAATTATATCAATAAAAACTTTTCTAGCTACGTAAGATTTAGGCTCTTTCATGTAGCAATAAATAGAGTCAAGAGTTGCATCCAAGTATATTTAAAATATTGTAGATTCTTACATCCTTCAGTATTTGATGCACTATCAGCAAGCGCGCCAAAAATAGTGAATTTAGGATATTTCAACATGAATATAAATCAGTAAACTCACGCAGAAAGCAAGTAGAATTGAATTGAGAGAACTTAAGCATGCATGCTTTCTTCTAAGCGAACAGTTTCATCTTTTATTGATCATATCAATATCATGATTCTAACAAACTTGATTCTATAATGCATTGCATGACATTATAATTAAACTGCAAATGCACCTACGTTGAACTTGTAGTGGCGAACCATGGCTTCCACTGATAGAGGAAGCAAGCAAGCTGCTAGTAGCAGCATGATTCGAATCCATGCCATGAACACTTCTGCCACCAGACAACACAGACTAGTCTTTTTCTTTGTTGGCTAGCTAGCTACTTCATAAAATGCACAATGAAAACTGATCAGGAGGACAACCTTATAAAGAGTACTTTCACTCAGTTAGTTGGAGAAATACTTGGCATTTGAAATACAATAAAGTAAATAAAATTTAGTTGTTGTTATATATCCTAACAACCCCAGAGAAAACGAAGGGATAAGATCCTTATTCTATTAATCAGCCCATTTCTTATCAACGAGGAGATTTTAAAAATCCAAATCCATAAAGATAATTCTTATAAATAAGAAACTGATATCTTGTATACACTTTTAAACCTATTTTACTATTGTTGCCAAAACTCTACATATACATCTTGACTATTCCCCTGTTACTTGTGAGGTAATTAGAGTATTGGCTCTAGGCCAAAAGGATAATAGAATATCTCTGTTATAGATATGTCACTTTTAGTTTGTCATTCAGAGTTTTTGGTAATTGGTTGTTAGGAACTGTAGCTTCTAATTTCTCGCAAAGTGGTTCCACCTTGATGTGTGGCATTGAAAAATCAGTTGTAAGTTTAAGCATTAATCAAGAAAATAAAATAAGAAAAGCAGTTAAGAAAAAAAAGGAGGCTGCTAACAGATTCTGAGATTCTCCAGAGTCCAGAGTATTAATTGGTCAAAGACCTTGACATCGTTCTAAGAGATCAATTATCAAGACTAATAATTTTTTTTGTTTTAAATAGCTTAATGACTGTTTGTTTGTTTGATTTTTTTTTTCCCAATGCCAGCCGACATTAGGCACACATTCCAAACCACTTTTATTTGAAGCAAGTTTAAATTCCTGCTTTCCCTTAATGCAATTTGCGTTGAGACAAATCTTAATCAAACACCCCTTGGACTAAACTTTGATATTAAAAACGAATTCTACTTAAGAATATTAATTTTAAGTTGAAATAATGACTCTTTGCATATTTTGGATCAACTGAGAACTGCGGATGGGTTTGCCAGATCAAGGAGGGCACGCATGAGGAAAATAATCAATGGAGATGGTGGGTGACATAGGGAAAAAAATTAAAATATTATTATTTTAATAAATAATTATGAATACATAGTTGTTTTGAAATTATCTATGAATTTATTGTACTCATTCACGCCCAAATTAGGCGTGACTCCTGAGACATTCACGCCTAATTTAGGCGTGAATCATCTGATGTTGACACGTGGCAAAAAAAGTCAACTTACGAACTGTAAAACTTTGAAAAGCCATAACTTTTGACTCGGATATCCAAATGAAGTAATTCTTTTTTTGATTCCAAATAACTTTTTGAGATCTACGCGATGACATCTCATTTGATATATTTTATCTCTCACAAACACAATTTAAATTTGCAATAATTGTATTATATAATGTATTACAAAAAAAAAATTAAAAAATTATTATTAATAAGAAAAACTTAATAAAGATTTAATTTGTAATTTAAACTCAAAAATCAATTTGAAAAATCTGTATTAATAAAGAAAATAATTAAATAAATATTCTAAACACTTGGTAGAATATTATATAAATTTGTATATATTTTAATAATTAATTACGAATAAGTTGACGTTTTGAACCTAATTACGAATATATTGCACTCATTCATGCCCAATAATGGTACTATAACATTAAATTCAAAATTCAAATAACCTCAAATAAGTTGATTGTGTTTTGTATTTAATAGGAGTTGATTGTGTTTTGTATTTAATAGGAGCTGATTGCGTTGTAATTTTATGAGTTGGTTACAGATTGTCGCCAATTTAAATAAATTTGTTGGAGGTTATTTGAATTTTGAATTTTAAATTTAATGTTATAGGAAATATCGAACACGACAGGTTAAAATTCTTAAAGTGTAGATATTTCACATGTGACACATTTACTTGGGATGTTAATGTTAGCCCAACAAAAATTGATTGGTGAAAAATGGTTTTCAGGAATTGATGGCAGTGGGATATGATTATTGGATCAAAATAAGAGTTGGTAGCAGTTCATCTCATTAAACTACTGATGTTCATGCTGACCACTGTTCCATTGATTTGTTAATTAAACGTGTGCACATTTTTCTAACCCCTCCCGCCATTCTAGCTTTTCTCCTAATTCCCCTAAGAAATTAATATGCTACTGTATTTTGTCACAGTTTATACGAATCTTAATATGAAATTTAATAATTAAATATAAATAATCAATATTTAAGTACTGTAGAACTAAGAACCCCTATAATTTTATACAATTAAATGGGTATGACTTGTATATTGGGGATAACATGTAAACAAATATAAATAAAAATTATACTACTTTAGATGTATTTTATAAACACAAATTAATAGATAGTCAGGTACACAAAAATAAGGCTCTTTTTTAAAAAAAAATTATAATGTAAATTATGATATAATGTTTCATGTATATGTACCTAAGCATGGATATTTTTCTTTATTCTTCTTAATTATAAATGCGTGTTTAAAAAAATGGCAGAAAAGGTGGGAAATAAAATTTGGTAGAGGAGATTTTTTCTACCAGGGAAATACAATTATTAGGAAAATTGTGGGAAAATGATTTTTTTTGAAAAATTAAAAAATAAATTGTTTGGTAGGCTGAAATATTATTAAAATTTTTTTGATGTAAATTTGTTATAAGTTTGAGTTTGCTGGGAAAATCAAAATACCACCATCAAATTTTCCAAGTGAGCATTTTTCTTCATTTTTACACTACAAAAATTTTTCCATCAAATTTTTTTCCTAAGCAAATTTTCCCTACTCCATACCAAATATAATCATTTATGAACTCCATCTACCACTTTCCTAAAAAAACAAAAATCCACCTATCAAATACCCTATAATGTATTGATATGCTGCCTAAGTGCCTAGTTAGCATGCTCAACAATCTTTTAAATTTCGACTTTATATGTATTCAACACAATGTTATTAAAATTGACTCAGTCATTGACCCGATAGAGATACTGAGTCACTGGATTACTGGTCCAACCAATGGATTATTACTTAAACCGCATGACGCAATAATTATATACAATTCTATAATTTATATTAAAGATTTACAAACATACTCAAATATCTAAAAAAAATGATAAAAATTTCAAATACTTTAATATAAAAAATAATAAATCATACATTATTATTCAATAAAGGATCAAATAAAAATATAATGATCGTGATACGGGGCTTCGAATTCAGTATACAATATCTCTAATAAAAAATCAAATAAAAATTTCTTGCATAGTATATAATTGAGATAATATTAGTGTTGTAAGTACATAACATATGTAAATCAATAAGCAAAAAATATTCAAATATATCCACTATGATATTTTTTTGAATTTTTTTTTTGGACGGGGCTGGGTCACAAGTTAATCGACCGGGCCACCGATTTTCACAAAAACCAGCCTAGTTACACCGAATCACACCGATTCTTATGCATGGTCGGTCTGTTGCTTCAATCAGACCGACTATATGATCGGTTTACTAATTCTCGGATCGACCCCATCAGACCGGACCAATTTTATTAACATTGATTCAGGGTTAAAAATCGTTTTCAAACCAACCATTATTGTTAAATCAAAAGTCTTGAATTTAAATTTTACGATGGAGAAAATAGTATGGGAAAAGTATAGGTTTGACCGTGCTCAAAACATATTAAATCCGTTGAAAAAAAAGCATTTACCAAACATTATTTTTCACATTTAAAATATGCCTTTAGTTTATTTTAATTTCGAAAAATGATCAAATGGGCTCAAATGCATTATTATATATAAATAGGAAAATATTTTTCTCCATTTACATGAGACAAAATTTCATTCCTACACATACATCGAATTTCGTGCCAAGCTTTTGTTTTTATTTTTATTTTTTAAAAATTGCTGGTTTCACTTTTTTGTTTCAGTAGGAGATAACTCTTCTCTCCTGTTAAAGGAGAAAAGTATTCCCCATTTAAATATTACTTCTCGATTACCTTTCTAACTGATTTGACATTAAAAAATATTAGGAATTTTTTTTAATTCAATAACCCTGCTTATCCTTTTATGGTAAGTTAGGTCTACCAAGTATTCTCACAAACAAAGCAAGAAAAGAGTTTCTCACAAATATAAGATTAATCCTTTCCACGATTCTAATACATTCTTAAGAAAATCATACTCAAATTGTCACTTGAGTCAACCTTATGATTAATTAAGAGAATTATTTAACTCATCTTCATTTATTCTCTTAAATTTATTTAATTATTAATTATTAATTTTTTCAATTTCATTTTACTCTATTTAATTAGTTTTTATTTAAAAAACTTGTTTTTAACAGTTTTAAAAATGAGTTAGAAATATATAAAACAAAAAAGTAAAAAATATAACAAAACATGTGCCTGTATATAGTTCACATGATGGCCCACATGGAGACCTCCTAGAGGTCCACTAAGGAGGTTCTTTTACCAGGCCCACAGAGTGAATACTAAACCTTACAGGGAAAAAATAAGATAAAAGAAAAAATAAGTGTTAGTGGAGTTCTCACATTATAGTAAGTTAGATTTGGATTCTCTAATGAGAAGGGAATATGCAAAGAAATAGATACGAACGTAATAAACAAAGTTTTACTACTTTTGTTTTTATTGTATTTTAATTTTCTCACATAATCTCATTATCATATAAAGAAAGAGAATATGTTTCTCATGTACGTACGAGACAATATTATCTCATACTCATATAAAAAGTAGGTGAATTTTTTTTTTTCTATTTTCTTCTTAGTGGGCCCACCTATTTTTTTGAGTTCTAGATGAGACTATGAAATATATTTTTTATTAAAGAATCCAAATCCTAAAAAGTGCTGTTTTATAAAGAAATATTCAGGCTTATTGACCCTTTTGTCCCTCATTAATTAATTAATAACTAATTTGCCTCTCTCCTAGAACTATCCACCATCCTGCCCCCCTTTAGTCGATTAAGTTGAATATTTAGTCGACTACATTGCAAAAACACAGGAAATATGAACCCCGCGTTTTAATCGACTACATATTCAGCTTGATCGATTAAAATTCAAGGAGGTTTAATCGACTCCATTTATTATTTAGTCGACTACATTTCGCGGAAAACCCTATATGCAGCCCTTTCTCGGTCTCATTTCAAAAAAATTCGTTTAGCAACTTACTCTACCTCTTGTTTGTCATCTGTGATCCTTCCAATCACGCTTACTTTTCATCCCACCATCTTTAAAGACTTAATATTGTTAAATCATTGTCATTCCATCCACATTCTCATTTTTTGGCCCCAAAATCCGAACCCAAATCCCAAAAATCCGAACCCTACTCCCAAATTCGTGTGAAATATGACCTCAAGTCCAAACATGTATGTTACAAAATGATCTACTATGAATGAAAGCATTATGAAGGCCCCAATGGTGTTCAATTTGAAGGAAAAACGAAAATGTTGAAAATCAAACAGGGCACTACATACAATGAGTTGAAGGGGAGAATTCACCAAAAATTGGGGCTATAAGACAGCCAATGCATTCAGCGGATGATCGCCAGGGTAGAGTCTACAGTTGGTAAGGATGCTTTATTCTACATTGGTAACGATAATGTGACGATGAAGATGTGGAATGTGTCATAAATGCAATTGTTGACCGAAAATTTCAAAATTTTATTGAGATATATGTTGAAATAGATTGTGGTCAATCTTCATCTGCACCTATGCATGAAAGACATGAAAGAAGTCAGAGTCAAGAAGACAGAGTAGTCAGTTTATCTGCACCTGCACCTGTCTTAAGTCAGATAGCACTGAGGGAAGTAGATGAGGATGAGCACGATGAGGATATGGACAGTGATGACGACGGTGAACCTGAGAGTGTTATTCCGCTAGATGACACCTCAGATACGGATGCAGAGGGAAATTTTGATGCTGACACAAACTCAGGAAACCTGAGTTCCCAGGTTATGCCACCACTTTGTGTTGACCCTGTTAGCAGTGATAAGATAGTAAATTAAAGTTTTAAATGAATATTTTATATTTGTGTTATCATTCGTACTGACGGAAAATTTTAAATTTGGACGTAGGTTCTGAGATTGAGCCATTTTGGAACGAAAGTCCACATTATTCCTTCATTAATTGGGCTCACCCTAATGATGAGACGGAGATATTGTATGACGACGATGACTTTCACGGTGGGTGGCAATTAGGGGATCCATTATATTTGTACCAGGAGTTTCGTAGTAAATCTGAAATGCAACATGCAGTCAAATTATATTGTATGAAGGCTCACCGTACTGCTGTCGTGGCAAAAAGTGATGAGCATAGATTTGTGATGAAGTGTCGACACCATATTGATGGTTGTCCCAGGTACGTGCGAGCATTGTTGCCGAAGAATGGAAACACTTGGGTGGTTAGTAAGTGGGGTAAAGAACACACCTGCCTAAACCAAGGTCTTACTCGGGACCATAGACAGCTAGATTCTGATGTTATCTGTGCAGCAATTATGAGTATCTAATACGCGATATTTGGTTACATAAGTTATGTTTATGTTATTTAATTCAATGTTTATATTGAGAGTGTTGACTTTGAATTATTATTTTTTCCTTTGTAGGTATGTTAAAAGAAGATCCATCTCTCAAACCAGTTCTTATTCAAGAAAGGGTTCAGCATTTGCATGGATACAACATAACTTACAGGAAGGCTTGGAAGGCTAAAATGAAGGCCATTGTGAAGTTATTTGGTGACTAGGATAAATCATATGCATTCATGCCTGGTTGGCTGACATACATGACACTAGTTAAAGTGGGTTCTGTGTTCAAGATTGATACAGACCAGTGCTTTGATGATTCTCGAGTCTACACCGATAAGGTTGTATTTCGCAGGGTATTTTAGACTTTTCACCAGTGCATTGAGGCTTTTAAATATTGTAAACCCATGATCCAAATTGATGGCATGCACCTGTACGGTAAATAGAAAGGTACCCTTTTGATTGCTACGTCACAAGATGAAGATGTATACATTCTGCCTATTGCCTTTGCCATTGTTCCGCCGGGTGAGAGATTGGAAGATTGGTCATGGTTTCTTTGCCTAATGCATTTTCATGTTACACATAGGCATGGTATTTGTCTAATATTCGATCGCCACCCGAGCATCATCAGGGCTGTGAAGGATCATGCCGGTTGGCAGCCTCCATTTGCGTATCACGTGTTTTGTCTTCGTCACATCGGAAGCAACTTTAACACTAAGTTTAAGGATGTGGAACTGAAGAAAACCTTGATGAAACTAGGTATACTATTTACTGAATGTGTACAAGCTGTATCTAATGCAAATTTATATATAACTCATTCAATTGGACCATTTTTTGTAGGGTACCTGAGTTCGAAGATTCATTTTGATATCAGATATCAGGAATTTGTCGACAGTAACGCACAAGTAGCATCATGGATAGATCAGATTCCGAAAGAGAAATGGTGCAGGTCTTATGATGATGAGGGTCGCAGGTTTGGTCATATGACGACTAACCTATTTGAGTGTATCAATAAGGTCCTAAGGGGTGCACGTAATTTGCCGGTAACGGCATTGGTCAAGATGACTCAAAGTAGGCTTGTTGAGTATTTTGTCAAGAGACGTGAAAAGATCCAAAAAGCAATGGCAAAAGGCTGGAGAATTGCAAAAAAGGTTGAGGATGTCATACAAAAGAATGATCAGTTAACGGTTAGTCTCCGTGTGCGTGTTTTTGATAGAGAGCTGCAGTTGTTTGAAGTTGAGGATGCCTACAATCAATCTACACATGATGCCGGCGACATAATGAGGGTGGACTTGCTTAATCGCAAATGTCAATGTGGACAATTCACAGCTAGAAGATTTCCTTGCAGTCACGTGTTAGCGGTGTGCAAGGTAGAAAAATTGAACCATTATGACTATGTCGATCCTGTGTTTTCAATGTCACAAATTGACAAGGTCTATGCTGCACATTGGTATCCAATGGGTAATGAGTTGTTGATTCCACAAATAGATGGCCCAACTATTATCCCAAATTCATCTTTGGTACGTGCACAAGGAAGACCGAAGTCTTCAAGGATACAGAATGTGATGGATTGGGTTGAGTCGCAACCCACAAGCAGTCAGAGTAGATGCAGCACCTGCAAACAAATTGGTCACAATAAACGTACATGTCCTATGAGGATTAGACAAAGTTGATCCAATGTTTTTCATTCAGTTATGAACTTGATGTTAAGAGGCACCATGGGAGGTGGTGAATGTGTTTATGGTTTAGTTCATGTATTTCTTTTATGTTACTTTGTATTGTAATGATTATGTGACTTTATGTTGATTTTTGTTGCTATGAATGGTACTTTTCCAAATTTGGATCCGATGACATGGAATGTTCAACAAATGCAATGAATGGTACTTTTCCAAAAACTTGATCATTTGGGTTCAAACCATAGCATAACATGTCACAATTGTCCATACAAACATGAATCAATCACTAATAGGTGTGTAAAATGACTTAAACAAGTTTAGGGAATACTAAACCAACGTTTCCAAACAATTGATATACATTTAGGGAATATAACGTCCACGTTGGTTTTTTGTATGACAAATTGTCTTCCCCAAGTCACACTGAGCATTACAATGAGTGTACAATCACTACAGGACCAAAAAAATTCGTGGAAAACAGAATGAGGTTCCAAAAGCAATGATTTAATCGATCAACCCATATTGGTTTAATCGACTACAAGTATGGGTTGATCGATTAAATCATTGCTTTTGGCACCCCATTCCGTTTTCCACGAATTTTTTTGGTTTGGTAGTGATTGTACACTCATTGTAATGCTCAGTGTGACTTGGGGAACACAATTTGTCATACAAAAAACCAATGTGGACGTTATATTCCCTAAATGTATATCAATTGTTTGGAAACGCTGGTTTAGTATTCCCGAAACTTGTTCAAGTCATTTTACACACCTATTAGTTCATGTTCTGAGTTTGTATGGACAATTGTGACATGTTGTGCTATGGTTTGAACCAAATTGATTAAGTTTTTGGAAAAGTTCCATTCACGGCAAATGGAAAACATTGAAAAGGGCATAGATAATAATAAATAATTCAAATAACAAAACAACAACTTGGTCACATGAAATAGTTCAGCAACTAAACCCTAATACAAACCCTAATCCCAAATACATGAAATCGGATTTAAAGCAAAATACATTACAATAAATCCACCCTAAACATGAACTAAAAACATAAACCGTAAATCTAATCTTCTTCCTCTTCGGACGTCGTCTCCTCGTCATCCTCATCTGACACATGAGCCCCCTCCCCTACATCCTCCTCAACCTCCTGTCCTCGTGCAAGCCTATCTTCCACACTCTTGAACTTTCCCTGTATGTGTCTAAACCTTTCATTCCCTTTCTGGATGTGACTTTTCCTCCATTTTTTATGTTTCAGCGCCATTTTTCATATCTTCTTCAGTGTCGCATTTATGCCCTTTATGACATCACGCAAAGAAAATCCACCTTCAGGTTCAGCTATCTCCTCAACCTCAAGCTCATCATTATCCTCTTCCTCATCCTCCGCCTCTGTCTCAACTATGTGTGCATCTGGGGCAACATAAGGAACCTCAACCTCAACCGTACCAGTGAACTGCCACACACCCGCCGTGTTCTTTGCAATCTTGCACTGCTCCAGTAGACGCTTTCCGAATTTGCAATTATACCCTGTGGTCTTCTTCAAGTGCTCAGTATCCATGGGAACACCAAAGTGAACAAGTATCCTCTGTACCAGACAGGCGAATGGAAGATGACCCTTATGTTTGGCCTTAAACATCATCCAACAGATGTAGTGCCTCCAGTTGACCAGAACATAATGTCGGATAGCCCACATGATAAGAATGTCATGTTCCAGCACCCTGGAATGATTGAAAGCTTGCGGAAACAGGATGTGGGTGATGACAGTGTAACATACGAGCCTCTACACTGAGCAACCCCACCGTATAGTGAATGTGACGGCCACGTGCGATATCAGGCCTCCTGGCCTCCTCCACAACATCTCCTCGGGAATATCCAGGAATTGCTACACTGCTATCAGCATCATATTCCACAGTCTGCGAAGCATCAAAGTCATACCCCAGTATCTCCAACCATACTGGAGCCGTCATGATGATGTCCACTCCGCAGACCCTGGACCTCAACTCACCCTGTACATAGCTGAGGTTATGGTAGAAGGCCCGCACCATCAACTCTGAATAGGGACACAACATCTCAGCCAAAACCCTCAGATGTGCTGCCTCAAACAATTCCACAATCTGAAATCCCTCCGCCGCAAAAAATGTTGTATCCAATGATTTCAGAGGACATAAGGGTCGGTTCATATTGTCACGTACAAATGCAGCGGGAACCGACAGGTCATCATCAAACAAGTAACCATACGGGAGGTCGACAGGAGCAAGCTCTTCGTGTTGTGGCCTTGACGAAGAGGGTCTGTCTTGTCATTGCTTTGTGCGTCTCTCATCTTGGGCATTGTCTGGTCTTCTACGAGGAGCCATTTGAACAAGCGTACCTACAATGGAAGTGGAAGCAATACAAATTAACAATATCAATAACTCAAAAAATCGGACAATAAGAATATCCAAAATTTTCAAAAATCAATAGTCATGCATACTAAAAAAAAATTAATCAAAAAGCACAAGTAAACCAAGCTATACAAATAAGCTAATGATAACTAAAGATTAAAAATATCAATAACTAAATCAAAACCCTAACCCTAACCCTAACCGGTGGCTGTGGAAAAGACTAAAATCAAAACCCTAACCTTAATGTTCTTCATTACATGAAACAATATCAATAACTGAAGACAACAAAAATCAACCAACGTTCTGCCATAAAACACAAAAAGAAACAGAAATAAAATCATGTAAAGGAGAAAAAATAAAAAAACTAAACATAAAACACAATGTAAGGGTTTAATTGTTACCTATCAACTCAGATTCACAAGGTAGATAGTTGACTTGGTGTAATCGGACGGCCAATGAGAGGAGTTTCGCTCGGTTCTTCAAGAGGTGGTGACTTGGTGTTTTGTAATCGACTAGGTTTCAAAATAACCCCCTTCGCGAAATAGGGGGTTTTTAAAAAACGTTTTCCGCAAAATGTAGTCGACTAAATAATAAATGTAGTCGATTAAACCTCCTTGAATTTTAATCGATCAAGCTGAATATGTAGTCGATTAAAACGCGGGGTTCATATTTCCTGTGTTTTTGCAATGTAGTCGACTAAATATTCAACTTAATCGACTAAAGGGGGCAGGAAGGTGGATAGTTCTGGAGGAGGGGCAAATTGGTTATTAATTAATTAATGAGAGGCAAAATGGTCAAAAAGCCGAAATATTCATGTCCATATTTTCTTGTTGTTTGAAGGGGCATTAGGATATTAGCTCTTTTACTTCTTTTAGTAAATGTATTGTGGAGGAAGAATGAATATATTTCAAATGTTCGCCTCAAATGGATAATAATTAATTAACTTATATGTAACAAACTCCACGTAGTAGTTTTTTTTTTTTAAAGAAAGTTTTCAAGTTAGTTTGACAATAATTATGCATTTCAAAAGCTATTTTGTAAGAAAAAAGTGATATAAGTAAATAATATGTTTCAAGGGTATTTCACAAACTATCGTGCGAATAACCTATATTTTAAAATGAAGTTTTTTTTCTTCAAGACGTATAACATTACTAAAAATCTTTTAAAAAAAGATTATTAGATGATTAGAAAGTTCATCAAGGGATCCTCAGAAAAAGTGGCATATTTTTCAATGATGCACGAGTACGTATTTTTTTAATTAAAAATAGAAAAAAAAGTGATTAGTAGGTTAAGTAGAGTTACATAGAAGGGGGAAAAATAAAAAAGATAAAAGATAAAACTAACATAGGATATCCTTGTTGTAAAATGTAATGTAACCATCGGTTAAAATTAATGTAACATGGCAATCTCAAATGAAAGAGTGAAATTCTTTACCCTAAACAAAAGACAAGAAATAATTATGTAGTATAATTGTTACCGCTTAAGATTAATCATGGATTACAAAGGTGTAATAGTCCACCTCGGAGAAAATTAAATAGAGACAATCTAAATAAAAGAGAATCATCTTGTGGTTGTGGCCATTTAAGCTGCACAAGTTGGTGCTTTTCTTTGAATTTTGGGCTTGACATTCGCACATTTAGCAGTTGCAATAGTTCCATTGAAACTCAAATCTATGTCACTGAGCTCCACAGTTTCACATGGCACACCACTGCTACAAACCAGAGCAACTCCTTCTTTAGTTGCAGAAGTTCCTCTAATGTTTTTGAAGGTGACTTTGCTTATCTTTACTTTTGATGGACTCTATACAATTGAAAACAAAAACCAAAAAAGAGTTAAGAGATAAATTAATAATCTTTTCTAATGTTGGTTCATCAAAGTGATTAAGTCATGCACGCACACACATAGATAATAGATATATTACTATATTAGTAGCTTTTAGTTAGATACCTGTTTTTTGCACTGATTCCATGGGCAGTACTCTTGGTCTATAATTATAGGGTTCCTGACATTAACCATTATGATATCTTCAAAATGAAAATTTGACGCAAGAGAAGTTACTGAGGTACCGGGCCAAGTCTTGATCCTAACACCATTGTCAGTGCTTTTTAGCGTGCAATTCCTAACTATAAAATCCTCTACAGGCTCTTCATTTGGATATTTTCCTAGGCTTCCAACACTAATACCATGTCCAGGTCCACATGTCACATTTAAGACAGTGACTTGTCTGCTACCATCACCCAGAGAGATGCAATCATCACCAGTGCCAATCTTGGAGTTAATAATGTTCACTTGAGTTGATCTTCCAACGTGAATTCCATCAGTATTAGGACTAGTTGCTGGTGCTTTGATGCTGAAGTTGTTAAATGTAATATTTTTGCACCCCAAAACATTTACATGAAAATTTTTGCTGTCCTTTGAAGTTATGTCCTTGATAACTGAATTTTTTATGAAACTAAAACCAAAATTCTGTGGGAAAAAAAAACACAATTTGTTAGGATATTAGATGAAAATGCACAAGTATACTATAGCTGCAACTAATATATATATATATTGAGAAATGAGTACTTTATTTACCATGGGAAGCATCTTGCAATTCTTGTTTTTTCCACAATCATTTTGATTCCAAGCCATTTTTTTACCTCGGCCATTAAAAGTTCCCCCACCGGATAAGGTTAAAAAATCAATATATTCAAATCTAACCCATTGATCATTTCCATTGAGGTGGTTTGGGTTTATTGGTGCTAGAATTGTCCCTTGAACCAGAACATTAATAGGAGCCTTGCAAGGTCCTCTAAGAGTTATTTGTTTCAACTTGTATGTACCCCTAGGAACCACAATTTTGCTTGGAGTTGTCGATGCACATGCGTCTTTCCAAGCATGTTTCAAAGCCTTAAGAACAAACCAAATGGAAAATTATAAAAGGCATGACAAAAGATCCATCACATTACTCTTTTGATCACATAAAAGAACAGTGTTTTCAGTTGTTAAAACTTAGTATGATATTACCTCGGTTATATCTCCACGAGGTACTGCACCATATTTATTAACATGGAAGACGCCAGAATGTGCTGCTGTGACATAGGAAGCTAGCAAAAGAAACAAAGCTAATGTGGTCACACTTACTTTAACATCCATTTTTATCTTCCCTTGTTCACTATGCCTTAAACGAATGTGATGGAACGCTAATTGATAGAAATTATTTATACTGTAGTGGCAAAATTTGAAGGCCACTTAAAGAACAAACAAACTTTGGTCTAATAATAAAATTGGTTGTAACAAGTATCTTTTTGGTGGGTTACTTTGGGACAACACACTAACGAATTAAAACAATGGTACCTTGAATCAAGTCATTGTCACAATTATAAATATATGTAATTAATCTGGAAAAAACTGAAAGACACTGTTTGGTTGAGCTTCTGTACTATTATTAAGTTTTCGTTTTGCTCTTTACTAAAAACGTGAATTGTCGACGAAATACATAAGTCAGACTATTGAAATTTTTATAAATTCTGTTTATATTCTTCCTCCTCCTTAACTTTAGAGTGCAAAAAATTATTTGAAACAAAAAGATGGTAAATTTCAAAATATAGGAATAACAAAATCACATTCTTCATTAAAACAAAAGACAAGTATTCTCTTTTTTTATTAAAATCGGCATTTGTTATTCTTTTTCTTTATTAAATAAACTAATTTTAATAGTTAGATAAAAACAAAGGCAATATCACTTTTTTGTAGCAACCAATTATAACTATGTATAACCGGTAAGATATAATTGTAAGTTTAAAAACTTTTTTTTTTCTCTCTTCTTAGAGAGCAGTCAGCTGACGTGGCTGAGAAAAAAAATAACTTTAATATTATAACTATATTTTATCGGTAAGATATAATTGTAATTTTAAAAGTTTCTTTTTTCCTCTCTTCTTACAAAGCTGTCAATTGACGTGACGAAGAGAAAAAAAATAACTTTAATATTATAACTATATCTTACTGATAAGATATAGTTGTAATTAGTGGCATAAGAGGAAAAATTATACAACAAAATGAGAAGTCGGGGACCCTAAAACAAATTAAAGCAATACATGTTTAATATAAAATTTTAAACAACTAAAATATCAATTAATTTAGAGAAAAATATTTGTCCTTTTAAATGACATAACATATGTCCTTTCACTCTCACAAAGAGGTGAGACCCACACCTTTATATTTTTTGCTCCACTTTCTTTCCCCTTCATTTATCTCTTTCTCTCACTTAAAATAACACAACTTTACATCCTTTAAAATGACACACACTTTTTTCATAAATTTATCAGAGCCTTTATTGTCAAAAATAAAATGTTGGAAGTTATTAAATTTCTCTAATTAAAAAGAAATTGAGAGGAAGATAGGATAGAAATATCCCATTATACGTGTTGGACATGGCAAGATGCCAACTTTCACTAGAATGTTTGCTTTAGTTACAAAAAAGCAAGAAATTGTTCATTTCAAATTGTCCTTAGCAGTTGTTATCCGTATCCCTTTTCCATCAATGATAAACCCAAAGTCACGCAAATGAACACAAAGCAAATCATCAAATATTATTTTACTGAGTTGCAGTGCAATTTAATTGCAACACTAGTCAAAATGTCATTCTTCATCAAGTTTTTTATTTAAATACCACGCGAACAATGTTATTTTTCAATATGCCACGTGTGCAAGTTCGCTGAAAACTGTAGCAAACTCGGTTTAAGAGACAACATTTTGATTACCTGGGGAGAAGTAACGAGTATGACAATTTCTCACGTTCAGTTCTCCTTCTCAAGCCTCACGATCTGCAGCAACGCACCACGAACGGTCACAATTACGCTCTACGGTTGATCTTCCAGGCTATGACTCAAGGGGATCAGGGGGTCGTGTGGGCAACCGTTCAGATGAAAAACGTCTGTCTCTTTGGTGTGTTTCTGATGTCTGTAACCCTTGGAGGCACTAGAGATAAAAGAGAGTTTATATATCCTGCCCAATCCAAAACTAACCCTAAGTTTCATGGGTTAAAATTAGACTTTGGGCTCACTCTCACTAAAGCTATTGGGCTTAAGTGAAAAGAGCATACTAAACCCAACACGTGTCACGTTTCCAGTGGACACCAAGTACCAAGTTCGCTCATTGGGGAGCGAACTTGGTTGGAATGCATAATTTTTATGTATTGCAACCAAGTTTGCTATCACAGGTAGCGAATTTACTGTCCACAAAAAATGTGACACATCAGCAAACTGAGTTCGCTATAGTGTCCAACAAATTTGCACACGTGACATATTGAAAAATAACACTGTTCACGTGATATTTGGATAAAATTTTTGGTGAATAGTGATATTTTAATCATTGTTCCAATTTAATTTTGTGTTCAGACTTTGGTTCACTATATCATATGGGAAACATGAATTTGACAGATTATTTGCATAGTTTTAATGTTTTTGAACACGGAAATTTCTATTGTGCTATGGTTGTATCATTCATTGGATGCGACCCACCAATTAAAATGGGAGTGAGAAGATGTCAATTATACGAATGGGAAGTTAAAAAAACAAAATATTTCAAATGTCAAAAGCTAAATGGAAGTCGTACGTGCGTTGGTTGTATTGAAAAAGCGCTCCTTGAACACAACGTCATCCTTGTCTCACATCACACTAATATAACACTACATATAACTTTTTCTCACTCTCAGTTTTCATCAATAATTTGAACTGAGAATCCAAGGTCTGCTATGCTTTGCTTTTGGGTGACACCTCACACCTTCATCTCAAGCTGTGGCGAATAACCATACAAATTCACTAGTACTAGAGTCCGTTTGGTACACGAGATTTTTGGAGATTTTCGAAAAATTAAATTTTTCTAAATTTTTAATTTTCAGATATTATCGTAAACTGAATGTAGCAATCATATTTTTAAAAATTAAGATTCCCGGATAAAAAAAAATTTCTCCTCTATCAAATGCGTCAAGATAAAGGTTGTCTGTTGTAATTAAGTGACTATGCTTTGGTAGACATGACTCAATCTGAATTTTAGTAGTTTTATTTAAATTCTCTTCTATTTTGTTAAAACTTACATGAACCAATTTATGCAATTGTGCATATTTATATAATTAATTAAAATTTTATGTATGTATTGATTTCTGTATTGAGTTTACTCATTTGTAATGTCTTGTCTTATGCAAAAACTGGATAAATTTTAGTGTTTATAAAATAATTTGTTGTGTAAATACTAATCATTAATCAAGAATATTAGCAATCCAAAGTCTAACTAGCCGAATTAGAGGTTCAATAAACCCCAAATCAGAACCTCAATATTGTTTGCATCTGTCATCACTATGTGAAGATTAAAGGCCAGACAAAGGCTAAATACATACCTTTGAGGATTTTGACTGTCATCCTACATCATTCTTTGTAGAGCAAGCGAGTAAATTATTTTAATCAGATATCCCTCTTTAGTTCATCATGTATATGAGTCAAAGTATGAGTGTAAACTTTCTAGAGCTTGCATGAATTGCCATTCTAACTTTCTACTCTTCTCTCTTTTCTCCTAATCCACCAAAGAAATTAATATGCTACCGTATTTTGTCAGAGTTTATACGAATCTTAATATGAAATTTAATAACTAAATATAAATAATCAATATTTAAGTACTGTAAAAAATGAAATTATATAATGATTTAATTTTAAAAAGTTGACACAAACATACATAATACGAATTTTTTTGTCGATACAAACAAACGCTAATACGAATTTTTTGTCGATACAAACAAACACTAATACGAATATGGGTCGAAACGAATGTGAAAAATCCATATTTCTTTTAGATTGTATTTGTGGGTTGTGTTGGAAATTATAATCTATTACTAATATTGTCATCCTTCCATATGCATATCATAAAAAAATGTGAATATTCAAGAATATATTTACTTATTTTTTTAAAATACGATCTTTAATTATAAAATAAGTGGAGGAAATTTTTTAATTATTTTTATTACATGAAATGATATTCTAAGGGGGTGGCATATCAAGACTAAACCCGCATTGTCATAGATTTTCACATGTCAAAAGTCATACCTAGCTACGCACTAGTTCAATTTTTAGGTTCTATATTCATCTTTCCGTGCATAATCGGTTATGGTTATCCAGGCAAAAGGGAGAATATACACAAGAAGATGCCCTCAATTTCATGGAATACATATAATTTTATTTATTATACTTTAAGTTAAATATAATTTTTATTTTATGAGTTTATATTTAATAAATCATTTTATCCGTATAGTTAGTATATTTTGATAATTGAGTTTTAATAATAAAAGAAAACTATTAAAAATAAATTTAGTCTAATTAATCCAAACAAATTCTAATTTGATTCGATTGGATTTACGTTTCAAGGGACACTAATTAAATAAAATCAATCAATTTTTTATTTTTATTTTCCAAATATAAAAAATCCATTATGCGAGTGCAAAAAGCACGTCACTATGGAGCGTCCATGAGTTATATTGTGGCTCTTTTGACTCATTTAGGGTCTTTGACACTCAATACACCTATTTGATATTGGATGAAAATATTTTACCGTTTGGAGGCATTTGGTTCCGGGGTGGGTCCAAGGAGTTTGAGAACCCCTTAGCGTAAAACATTTTATTTTTTTATTTTTTTTGTCAAACAGTTCTGCTGCCCAACCTCAGGGGAACTGTATGTATGAAATTCCCTCCTAATAGTCCAGCTGCCCTCCCCCCTTGGTACATAAGTATATGTTTTTAAAACAAATAGTTCTTCCCCCTTAGGCTTTGTTTGGGAAGAAAATTGGAGGGTATCCCCTTCCCTTGTTTGGGAGTCAAAAAAAAGGAATGGGAGGATAATGGAGGGTCAATGAGATATTTTTATCATTTTACCTTTTTTTTAGAATTAATATAATTATTATACTTTACAAATTAAATTAATTTAAATTTAAAATTTCTAAAAAAAATTATTTATGTACTTTTCACAACACCAAAAAAGATCATATTTTCGATGAGATTTCTACGTTGCAAACGATGAATTATCGGAATACTTTTCGTCGAAAAGCGACGGAATTTTTCAACCGATGAAAATTTTTACAAAAATAAATTTTCTATCGAAATTTTCGACGAAATTTAGTTTCCATCAAAAGTTTTGACGAAAATGATTTCCTCCATCAGATGTTTTAAACGAAAAAAGAATTCTCTCAAACATTTTGACTGAACGGTCCGTTCAAAATTTCGATGGAAATGTGTTCTGATAAAAATTTTCACATAAATTGTTTTGTTAAAAATTTTGAGAGAAATGTTTCATTCAAACTTTCGACAAAATTTAGATTTTGTAAAGAATTTTGACAAAACATTTTTTCTGTCAAAATTTTTTGTCGAAATATTTTCCGTAAAAAAATTTTACAAAAATATTTTCTGTCAAATTTTTTTGACAGAAATGCGTTCCATTGAAAATTTTGATTAAAATATTTTTTATCAAACAACTTGACAGAAATATTTTTCGTCGAAAATTTTCGATGGAAACGTATTTCGTTAAAAATTTCGACAGAAATTTTTTTTGCCAAAAAGTTTAACGAAAATATTTTCGTCGAAAACTTTCGGCAAAATTTAAATTCAGTTAAGAATTTTGATGAAATTTTTTTCGTCAACAATTTTTGATAGAAATGTGTTTTGTTAAAAATTTTGATGAAAATATTTTTCGTCAAAAATTTCGATGAATATGTTTTTTAGTGAAATATTTTGGCAAAATTTAGATTGCGTAAAGAATTTTGACAAAAAAAAAATTCGTCAATTTTTTTTTTACAGAAATAACTTTTGTCACAAATTTTGATGGAAATATTTTTTCGCAAAATTTCGAGGGAAATATTTTTCGTAAAAAAATTTGACGTAATTGTTTTACGTCGAAACTTTTCGATGGAAATGTGTTTCATCAAAATTTTGGACGGAAATATTTTCGTTAAAAGTTTCGACGAAATTTAGATTCTATCAATAATTTTGACTGAATTTTTTTTTCCTACAAAATTTATGTTAGTGATTTTGGAAAAATCTGGTTCCGTCTCTAATTTTATCTTTAGTTTTGACGGAAATTTTTTGACGTATATGATTTTCATCAAAAATTTCATCACTATTTTTTATGAAATGTTTTTCGTCAATAAATTCTGTCGGTATTTGAGACTTTTCTAATAATATCGCATTTAAAAATGATTCACAATTATGTAGTTTTAATATTTTTATGCTAAGAGTAGAAAAGTAATTTTTAATATTTTTCCCCTCAAACCCTCCAAATTGGGGGAACTTTAATTTTAAGAAGAAGGAGGATTTTGGAGGGTTTATTAAAAATCTCCAAACTCTTCTCCTCCTTTTTTTAAACTCACAAACAAGGGAATGACTTTCTAAAACCCTCCTTACCCTCCTAAAACCAACTCCAAACAAGCCTTAGGAACTCTTTATTTATTTTTTTTCCGAAAAATAAAGTACCCCTAGAGACCTATAATTCTGTTACTCCATCCAGGTAACCTTTGAACGGTGTCTAGATTACGTAAATAATACATAATTATCGTGAGGATTGGGATGAAGATGTCTTTTAAATGAATCATCGTATGTTATCCCTAAATAATAATAATAATAATGTAAATAATGTTATTAACATGCTATAAAAAATTAACACAAAAGAATTAATTTGAAAAATTATAACAACTATTCACTAGTTAAAAGAAGGCTTTATGTTTACCAAAAAAAAAAAAAGGCTTTAATGTTTCTACAGTGAATGTAGATAAATTATTTACATTCACTCCCAAAATGACATTTTTTTTGGGTTAAAAGATTAAAAAATTATAATAATAAAAACTATTATAACCCTAAAATAAATTATAATTACAAAAATACGTTAATTTTTGCCTCAAAACAACGTCGTTTAAGGCTCTATAGATAACTTAACTACATTGACCGCAGAAAAAATGAATCCATTAAAAGAAACCCCAAATGTTAATCACAAATTAGTTATTCTAGATTACATTAATAAAATACTAAAAGTACTCATTAATCACTAAGCATTGTGATTTTTTTTTCATATACTTTTTTTCATATAATTAATTGCACTTTCCTATGTTAGGTTAACACAAAAGAATTAATTAATAAAATTATAACAACTATTCACAAATTAAAAGAAGCCCTGAGTAAATTACCAAAAAAAAAAATACCCATAAACCCACGGCCCACGGCCCAATGTGAAGACCTACTCATTCCCTCTTCGTTGTATATGAGATATCCTCTGATATAGGGTTTCAAAAATCCTAAGGCTTTGGGAGTTGATTTTTGGAGGGAAGGGGAGGGTTTTGTTAATCCCTTCCTCTATTTGTGAGTTTAAAAAAATGGGGGAAGGGAATTGGAGAATTTGGCAAAATCCTTCGAAACCTTGCTCATCCTTAAAATTAAAGTGTCCCCAATTTGGAGGGTTTAAGGGGAAAAATATTGAAAATTACTTATTTAACCTTAGCATTAAAATGTGAAAACTACATAAATATGAATAGTTTTTAAATATGACATCATTAGAAAAGTCTCAAATACCGAAAGAATTTATCGACCAAAAAATATTTCATCTAAAATAGTGATGAATTTTTTGACGAAAATCAAATTACGTCGAAAATAGAGACGAAAAAAGATTTGGCCATAATAACTGACATAAATATTTTTCGAAAAAAAATCAGTCAAAATTCTTAATAGAATCTAAATTCCGTTGAAACTTTCAATGGAAATATTTTCGTCAAACTTTTCAAGGAAAAAAATTTCGTAAGTTTTCGACCGAAAACAATTCCTTAAAATTTATTGTCGAAAAACATTCTCGTTAAATTTTTTTAAGGAAAATATTTCCGTTAACATTTTCAACAGAAAATATTTCCGTCAAAATTTTCAACGGAAAACATTTCCGACGAAAATTTTCGATGAAAAATATTTTCGTAAAATTTTGCGACGAAAAATATTTTTGTAAAAAATTCTGACAAAAAATTGTGTCAAATTTTTTTACAGAATCTAAATTGTGTCAAAATATTTGACAAAAAAGCATATTCGTCGAAATTTTCGATGAAGAATATTTTACTCAAAATTTTTAACGAAACACATTTCCATTGAAAATTTTCGTAAAATATTTTGATGAAAAATATTTCTCTAAAGATTTTTGATGAAAAAAATTCGTCAAAATTCTTACAGAATCTAAATTACGTCAAAAGTTTTCAGCAAAAATATTTTCATCATACTTTTTGACAAAAAAAATTCATCGCAATTTTCAAAGAAACACATTTCCCTCGAAAATTTTCTTTGGAAAGTATTTCTTGAAAAATATTCGATAAAAAATATTTCTATCAAAATTTTCAACGGAAAACATTTTTCGTAAATTTTTTTGACAAAAAACATATTTGTATAAAATTTTGACAAAAAAAATATTCCGTAAAAATTCTTTACGGAATCTAAATTCCGTAGAAAGTTTCACAAAAACATTTCTCTCAAAATTTTTGATAAAAAAATTTTCGTCGAAATTTTTACTGGGACACATTTTCATCAAAAAATTTGGACGGAATTCTTTTTTCCGTCAAAATTTTGGATGAAATTTTTGTCGTTGAAAATATTTAACAATCGTTTTCTTCAAAACTTTTGACGGAAACTAATTTCCATCGTAAATTTTGACAGAAAATTTATTTTTGTAAAAAATTTCATCGGATAAAACTTCCGTCGTCTTTCGATGAAAAGTATTCCGACAAAAAAATAAATTTGATGAAATTTTTATCATTTACAACGTAGAATTTTTGTCAAAAATGTGATCATTTTTAGTAGTGTGAAAAATAGATAAATAATTTTGTTTAGAAATTTTAAATTTAATTTAATTTGTAAAATATAATAACTATATTAATTTTTAAAAAAGATTAAAATTGTAAAAATATCTCAATGACCCTTCAATTTCTCCCTTACCATTTTTTTAACTCCCAAACAAGGGAATGGAATACCCTTCAATTACCTTGAATCCCTTTCCTTTCCTTTCCTTGCGATCAAAATTTTTATATGAGAAGGGAATATGCAAAGGAATAGATACAAATGTAATAAACAGAATTTTATTAATTTTGTCCTTATTGTATTTTAATTTTCTCACATAACCTCGTTATCATATAAAAGAAGGAGAATATGTTTTTAATGAACAAGGCAATTTTATTTTATGCTTACACAAAAAATAAGTGAGATTTATTTTTATTTTTTTTCAAACTTTACCCCTTAGTGGGTTTCATCTTCTTCTTCTTTGTGTGGATGAGACTCTCATATAACATAAGACATATATTTCTTATAAAAGAATCCAAATCCTAAAAAGTGCTGTTTTATAAAGAAATATGCATGTCCATATTTTATTGTTATTTGAAGGGGCATTATGATATCAGCTTTTTTATTTTTTTGTGCACTGATATTAGCTCTTTTACTTCTTTGTGTAAATGTATTGTGAAGAAAGAATGAGTATATTTCAAGGTTCGTTTTTTGTGCAGTTACTGCAGATAAGTTATCTACAATAAGCCTAATATGACGTCGTTTTGGGACAGAAATCATTGTGTTTTGTAATTTTAATTTATTTCAGGGTTATTATAGTCTTTATAATTATAATTATTTAATTTTTCAATCCCAAAACGACGTCATTTTGGAAGTAAATACAGATAACTTATCTGCAGTAACTGCAAAAATATTATTCTGTATTTCAAATATTCGCCTCAAATGGGTAATAATTGATAGAGAACGTTATATTTACAACATATTTTCCTTTACAACTTCTTACAATCATATCTTAACCGTTGATTTCCGTCAATCAATGGTTAAGACTTTCGCAAATCAAATTTATTAATTAATTATTAATTCACAATAAATGACAACCGTTGATTCACGAAAATCAACAGTTAACATATGATTGTAAGAGTTTGTAAACTATTTGGATTGTAAATATAACTCCTCCCTTAATTAATTAATTTATATGTAACAAACTTCACATATTAGTTTGTTTTTTTTTTGGATTTTTAAAGAAAGTCATCAAGTTCGTTTGACAATAACTATGCATTTCAAAAGCTATTTTGTAGAAACAAGTGTGATATAAGTAAATAATATGTTTCAACGGTATTTCACATATTATCGTGTGAATCACCTATATTTTAAAATGAAGTTTTTTTTCTTTTTTTTGGAGTTACCCAACCCTAATTATCTCTTTGAGACGAGTTGGCTCCCTCCGATATCCTCACGAGCTTCGACTCTTTGAGCCGGCTATGGGACTAATCCGGAGTGCAGGGGAACAGTGATGGCTAAAGGTTCAGCCCCCTCCCCAAGAATGCATTCAGCGGGAATCGAACACATATCCAACCCCACTAACTCAGCGCCAAGTTACCAACTGAGCTGCAACCATTGGGTAATGAAGTTTTTTTCTTCAAGACGTATAATATTACTAAAAACAATTTTAAAAATATTATTAGATGATTAGAAAGTTAATCAAATATCTAGGGATCCTCTGAAAAAGTGGCATATTTTCAATGATACAAGAGTATTTATTTTATTTTTTAATTAAAAATAGAAAAAAAAGTGATTAGTAGGTTAAGTTGAGTTACATAGAGGGGAAAAAAACTAAACTAATGTAGGATACCCTTGTTGTAATATGTAATGTAACCATCAGTTAAAATTAGTGTAACATGGCAATCTCAAATGAAAGAGTGAAATTCTTTACCCTAAACGAAAGACAAGAAATAATTATGTAGTATAATTGTTACCACTTAAGATTAATCATGGATTACAAAGGTGTAATAGCCCACCTCGGAGAAAATTAAATAGAGGCAATATAAACAAAGGAGAGTTTATCTTGTAGTTGTGGCCATTTAAGCTGCACAAGTTGGTGCTTTTCTTCGAATTTTGGGCTTGACATTCGCACATTTAGCAGTTGCAATAGTTCCATTGAAACTCAAATCTATGTCACTGAGCTCCACAGTTTCACATGGCACACCACTGCTACAAACCAGAGCAACTCCTTCTTTAGTTGCAGAAGTTCCTCTAATGTTTTTGAAGGTGACTTTGCTTATCTTTACTTTTGATGGACTCTATACAATTGAAAACAAAAACCAAAAAAGAGTTAAAGAGATAAATTAATAATCTTTTCTAATGTTGGTTCATCAAGGTGATTAAGTCATGCATGCACACACATAGATAATAGATATATTACTATATTAGTAGCTTTTAGTTAGATACCTGTTTTTTGCACTGATTCCATGGGCAGTACTCTTGGTCTATAATTATAGGGTTCCTGACATTAACCATTATGATATCTTCAAAATGAAAATTTGACGCAATAGAAGTTACTGATGTACCGGGCCAAGTCTTGATCCTAACACCATTGTCAGTGTTTTTTAGCGTGCAATTCCTAACTATAAAATCCTCTACAGGCTCTTCATTTGGATATTTTCCTAGGCTTCCAACACTAATACCATGTCCAGGTCCACATGTCACATTTAAGACAGTGACTTGTCTGCTACCATCACCCAGAGAGATGCAATCATCGCCAGTGCCAATCTTGGAGTTAATAATGTTCACTTGAGTTGATCTTCCAACGTGAATTCCATCAGTATTAGGACTAGTTGCTGGTGCTTTGATGCTGAAGTTGTTAAATGTAATATTTTTGCACCCCAAAACATTTACATGAAAATTTTTGCTGTCCTTTGAAGTTATGTCCTTGATAACTGAATTTTTTATGAAACTAAAACCAAAATTCTGTGGGAAAAAAAAACACAATTTGTTAGGATATTAGATGAAAATGCACAAGTATACTATAGCTGCAACTAATATATATATTGAGAAATGAGTACTTTATTTACCATGGGAAGCATCTTGCAATTCTTGTTTTTTCCACAATCATTTTGATTCCAAGCCATTTTTTTACCTCGGCCATTAAAAGTTCCCCCACCGGATAAGGTTAAAAAATCAATATATTCAAATCTAACCCATTGATCATTTCCATTGAGGTGGTTTGGGTTTATTGGTGCTAGAATTGTCCCTTGAACCAGAACATTAATAGGAGCCTTGCAAGGACCTCTAAGAGTTATTTGTTTCAACTTGTATGTACCCCTAGGAACCACAATTTTGCTTGGAGTTGTCGATGCACATGCGTCTTTCCAAGCATGTTTCAAAGCCTTAAGAACAAACCAAATGGAAAATTATAAAAGGCATGACAAAAGATCCATCACATTACTCTTTTGATCACATAAAAGAACAGTGTTTTCAGTTGTTAAAACTTAGTATGATATTACCTCGGTTATATCTCCACGAGGTACTGCACCATATTTATTAACATGGAAGACGCCAGAATGTGCTGCTGTGACATAGGAAGCTAGCAAAAGAAACAAAGCTAATGTGGTCACACTTACTTTAACATCCATTTTTATCTTCCCTTGTTCACTATGCCTTAAACGAATGTGATGGAATGCTAATTTATAGAAATTATTTATACTGTAGTGGCAAAATTTGAAGGCCACTTAAAGAACAAACAAACTTTGGTCTAATAATAAAATTGGTTGTAACAAGTATCTTTTTGGTGGGTTGCTTTGGGACAACACACTAACGAATTAAAACAATGGTACCTTGAATCAAGCCATTATCACAATTATAAATATATGTAACCTGGAAAAAACTGAAAGACACTGTTTGGTTGAGCTTCTGTACTATTATTAAGTTTTCGTTTTGCTCTTTACTAAAAACGTGAATTGTTAATATCCAAAAAAAAAAAAAGAGCCTAAACCCAAAAAAAAAAACGTGAATTGTGGACGAAATACATAAGTCAGACTATTGAAATTTTTATAAATTCAGTTTATACTCTTCCTCCTCCTTAACTTTACAGTGCAAAAAATTATTTGCAACAAAAAGATGGTAAAATTTCAAAATATTGGAATAATAAAATCACATTCTTCAATAAAACAAAAGACAAGTATTCTCTTTTTTTATTAAAATCGGCATTTGATATTCTTTTTCTTTATTAAATAAACTAATTTCAATAGCTAGGTAAAAACAAAGGCAAAATCACTTTTTTTTTGCAGCAACCAATTATAACTATATCTTATCAGTAAGACATAGTTATAATTTTAAAAGTTTTTTCTTTCTTTCTTCTCAGAAAGCTGATGTGACAGAAAAAAAAAATAACTTTAATATTATAATTATGTCTTACTGGTAAGACAGTTGTAATTTTAAAAGCTACTTTTTTCCTCTCTTCTTAGAAAGTTGTCAGCTCACGTAGAGAGAAAAAAAATAACTTTTAAAAAAAAAATAACTTTTAATATTATAACTATATCTTACTAGTAAGATATAGTTGTAATTGGTGGCATAAGAGGAAAAATTTTGCAATAACATGAGAAGTTGGGGACCCAGAAACAAATTAAAGCAATAAATGTTTAATATAAAATTTTAAACAACTAAAATATCAATAAATTTATCAGAGGCCTTTATTGTCAAAAATAAAATGTTGGAAGTTACTAAATTTCTCTAATTAAAAAGAAATTGAGAGGAAGATAGAATAGAAATATCCCATAATACGTGTTGGACATGGCAAGATACCAACTTTCACTAGAATGTTTGCATTAGTTACAAAAAAACAAGAAATTGTTCATTTCAAATTGTCCTTAGCAGTTGTTTATCCGTATCCCTTTTCCATCAATGATAAACCCAACGTCACGCAAATGAACACACAGCAAATCATCAAATACTATTTTACTGAGTTATAGTGCAATTTAATTTTGTGTTCAGACTTTGGTTCACTATATCATATGGGAAACATGGATTTGACAGATTATTTGCATAGTTTTATACAACTTAGAGCAGAGGCAATGTCCTTGAACACAACGTCATCCTTGTCTCACATCACACCAATATAACACTACATATAACTTTTTCTCACTCTTAGTTTTCATCAATAATTTGAACTGAGAATCCAAGGTCTGCTACGCTTTGCTTTTGGGTGACACCTCACACCTCAATCTCAAGCTGTGGCGAATAACCATACAAATTCACTCAAGGTAAAGATTGTAAGTTGTAATTAAGTGACTATGCTTTGGTAGACATGACTCAATCTGAATGTTAGTAGTTTTATTTAAATTCTCTTCTATTTTGTTAAAACTTCTATGAACCAATTATGCAATTGTGCATATTTATATAATTAATTAAAATTTTATGTATGTATTGATTTCTGTATTGAGTGTACTCATTTGTAATGTCTTGTCTTGTGCAAAAATTGGATAAATTTTAGTGTTTATAAAATAGGAGAAGATTATATTTACAAACTTTTTGTTTACAAATTCTTACAAACTACACTATGTCTGACCGGTCATACTTCAATCAAGAGTATATGACCGATCATACTTAGTGTAATTTGTAAAAAAAAATTGTAAACGGATCATTCTCCTATAAATATAAAATAATATGTTGTGCAAATACTAATCATTAATCAAGACTATTAGCAATCCAAAGTCTAACTAGCCGAATCAGAGGTCCAATAAACCCCAAATCAGTACCTCAAGATTGTTTGCATCTGTCATCACTATGTGAAGATAAAAGGCCAGACAAAGGCTAAATACCTTTGAGGATTTTGACTGTCATCCTACATCATTCTTTGTAGAGCAAGCAAGTAAATAATTTCAATCAGAAATCCCTCTTTAGTTCATCATGTATATGAGTCAAAGTGTGAGTGTAAACTTTCTAGAGCTTGCATGAATTGCCATCTATCAGGTTAGGCTGCATTTCTTGAATCCTTAACCCTTGTGTTACTGATCTCCTTTGTGGCTTGGTTCTACCAGAGACTGCTCTACAGAATTGATATATGTTCAACTGAGTCCTATTTTGACCTTTATTGCTTGCATTGGTCAAAACATTGGCAAAACTTTATTTCATGATTCTTCTGTGTGTTGCCATTTAACAAGTCAATTAAAAAGGTTGCTTGGTTGCAAGTGAATCCCTCAACTAAATTACAATGGACGAGGATGATATTTACACAAAAGATGGAACAGTAGATTATCTTGGAAATCCAGCTAACAAAAGGGAAACCGGAACCTGGAGAGCCTGCCCCTTTATTTTAGGTAACTACTGGGTATCTCCATTCTCCAGCTATGTTTTGTTGGTTAAGATATTAATTATGAAATACTTATCCAATTTACAGGAAATGAATGTTGTGAGAGATTGGCTTACTATGGGATGAGCACAAATCTTGTGGTTTACTTTAAGTACCATCTACATCAGCACAGTGCTACTGCTTCCAAGAATGTTGCGGATTGGGGTGGAACATGCTACATCACTCCATTGATTGGAGCATTTGTGGCTGATGCCTATCTTGGAAGATACTTGACCATTCTATGTTTTTCAATAGTTTATGTTATTGTGAGTGTGGTCTCTTCAATCTGTATTTGATTACTACCTTCCTGTTGAGATAGATAGAATCAATAATCATGTGTACAATCTGTTCTTGATTGATAAATGATAAACAATGCCTAAATAATCCTTTGTCTTCCTTCACACTCACAGGGAATGACACTCTTGACATTGTCTGCATTAGTTCCTGGTCTAAAACCAACTTGTTATGGACAAGATAATTGCTATGCTACTCGTGGACAGAGTGCAGTGTGCTTCGTAGCTCTTTACCTTATAGCTCTTGGCACTGGCGGGATCAAGCCTTGTGTTTCATCATTTGGTGCAGATCAGTTTGATGATGCAGACGCAGCGGAGAAGAAAAACAAGAGTTCTTTCTTCAACTGGTTCTATTTATCAATCAATATTGGTGCTCTCATAGCTGCTTCTCTCTTGGTCTGGATACAAGAACGTGTAAGTTGGGCATTGGGCTTTGGCATTCCAGCATTGGCAATGGCAATTGCTGTTGTGAGTTTCTTTTCAGGTACAAGGTTGTATCGAAATCAGAAGCCAGGAGGTAGCCCCCTCACTCGCATCTGTCAGGTGATAGTGGCATCTATAAGAAATTATCATGTTGAAGTACCAAATGATAAGTCTCTCTTATATGAGATTACAGACACACAAGAGTCTGCTATCCAAGGAAGCCGCAAGCTTGACCACTCAAATGGATTAAGGTAAACCAGTGGCAACTAACCCAAAACCTTAAGGTGATAGGTGATGATCTTTTTAATACTTTATATTTTATTCTCTAACACACCCCTTCACGCAAGAGTCCTTTGGGCTTGAAGCGTGGATATGTCCATTTTTGGTCTGTCTTGTGCTGCACAAGCCCATTTTTTTTGTCTTCCTTATGCTTTTCTTAATTCTACCTGAAAGTGGGGGGCGGTGAGGATTGAACTCGCAACCTTATGGTCACTTAAGCTCGGATACCATGTAAAGAACTTTGGGATACATCATCCCAAAAGCTAGCTCAAAGGGTGAGAGTACCCAAGAACTTATAAAGTCCACATTAGTTGCTCATACAACCAATGTGGGACTATATATCTCAACACGCCCCCTCACACAAGAGCCCATTGGGCTTGAAGAGTGGATGATGCAACAGGCCCAGCCTACCTGTGCTAAGAAATTCCACAAGAGAAAGTGGGGGACGGCAAGGTTTGAACCCGGGACATGAGGCTCTGATACCATGTAAAGAACCAATTCAACCCAAAAGTTTAAGCTATTGGGTAAGGCTACATTAATGGTTTTATATATCTAAGTTTTTGGGTTGAATTGGTTCTTTACATGGTATCAGAGCCTCGGTGTACCGGGTTCGATCCTCACCGCCCCCACTTTCTTTTCAAGTGGAATTTCTTTCTTCGCACATGTAGGTGGGCTTGTGCATTGTCCACCCTTCAAGCCCAGTGAGCTCTCGTGTGAGGAGGCGTGTTGAGATATATAAAACTGTTAATGTAGTCATACCCAATAGCTTAAGCTTTTGGGTTGAATTGGTTCTTTACAACAACAATTTTGGTGTTACACTTGATTTCTAAGCATGCTTTAGTCAACATTCATGCCATCTCACATGCTATACTATCAAATTGAAACAATCTTATTTATTTATAATCATTAGTCTTCCAAATGCTTCAGTGAGATTATAATTCTTGCAAATCAGGAAGTGTTTATTTCAACCTGTTAGACAATAGCATATTTTTGAAGGGAAAAAAAGAAGAAGGCAAGGCCATGTTACTTTATCTAGTTTATATTCACACTTTCTTCTTGTGTGTAACAGATTCTTTGACAAAGCAGCAGTGCTAGGAAATTCAGGTGATGTGAAAGACTCAGTAAACCCATGGAGACTTTGCACTGTGACTCAAGTGGAAGAGCTGAAAGCTATTATAAGATTGCTTCCAGTATGGGCCACTGGCATCATATTTGCCACTGTTTATAGTCAAATGAGCAACTACTTTGTGTTGCAGGGGGAAACAATGAATACTCATTTGGGAAAGTTTCAGATCCCACCGGCTTCTCTTTCTATCTTTGATACCCTCAGTGTCATCTTTTGGGTCCCAGTGTATGATCGGATCATAGTGCCAATAGCTAGAAAGTTCAGTGGCCACAAAAATGGCCTAACACAGCTCCAGAGAATGGGAATTGGCCTCTTCATATCCATATTTTCCATGATATACGCATTAACTTTGGAGCATATGAGGCTTAGAATGGTGAAAAGACACAATTATCAAGATCATGAGGAGATCCCCATGTCAATATTTTGGCAGGTTCCACCATATTTTATTATAGGATGTGCTGAAGTCTTCACATTCATTGGTCAGTTGGAGTTCTTCTATGAGCAAGCCCCTGATGCCATGAGAAGCCTGTGTTCTGCTCTCTCACTTCTCACAGTTGCACTTGGACAGTACTTGAGTTCTCTGCTTATAACAATTGTGACAAAGGTCACTACTAGGAATGGGAGTCCTGGATGGTTACCTGACAATCTAAATTATGGTCACCTTGATTATTTCTTCTGCCTATTGACAGTGCTAAGTGTACTGAATTTTATTGCTTTCCTTCTGGTGTCAAAATTGTACACATATAAAAGAACGGTTGGAACTCTCCGCTGAAAACTGTCCTAAATTGTACCATAGATGTTCAAATTATGCAGTTTTTATATGCCCTTTTAGTATCTTCTAAATGAGTGTCATCCTCTTGTGTTTGCAACAAGGTGGAGACATATACTATTATTATACAGCACGCTGCTGAACACAGAAAGTTTTCTTCCCAAGTCTTCCCACCTTGTATTACACTATAAACTATGGTCATACATACCCTTGAACCTTTCAAAAATTCAAAAATGTAAGGTCCTTATTATTACTTCTTACAAACATTGCCAGGTTATGTAAACATTCACAATATGTGTCACATCTTTATGCTTTCATTTGATATCTAAGATGTAACTCATGATGCAATGCAGGAATCAGAATCAATTATTGCCTGCATGATTTCTTGGAATAATCAAATAACACAAAGTTTCATCTTAGAAAGTTAAATCAATAAATTGTCATGAAATTTTTTTCTAATTTATCCTAACAAATAACTCATTCGCACAAGGCAGATTGACTCCAGGAGGTTCAGATAATAGGCAAGCAATTTGGATAACACATGCAACTTATTTAAAGGCTACCCTTCTTGTAACTGCTAGAGAAAAATATCTGTGATAAACCGAGTTCTTGTCCCCAACGTTTGTTACTTGAAAGCAAAGTGCTACAAACTTACAATTTAGAAAAGTAAATAATTTTGTTTGTGACAAGTGAACCCTCCCATAGGTAATGATGGATCGCTATATAAGAACGTACATAAATTTAACTTTCTTTTAAAATGCACAATTAACTTGCATCGTAAACAAACTTAGTGTGTATCATTTCTGGTACTTTTTTTGGCATAATTAGGTTGTTTGGATGAGATTTTTTTAGTCAAAAACTTATTTTTTTTAAATAAATAAAAAAGTATTTCTACTATAGAGTTCGTTTGGATGTCAACTTTAAAAAAAAACATAACTAACAAAAAAAAGTCAAAATTCTTTTTTTTTTTTTTTAACAAAATTTAAACTTCTAAATAAAACAGGAGTCAAAAATCATTTTTTTTTAAAAAAAAATAAAAATAATTTTAGCTTTTATAAAAAATACTTCTAAAATAAACAAGATAAAAAAAAAAATTTACAAGTCTATCCAAACGGTAGAAAAGCTTCGTTTAAAAAGCTATGAATTTGAACAAGGCATGAGAAGTCGAACTCAGACCCCACCTTTGGTGGGCTGGGCCTGATCTACACATCTCTTCTATTTTTATGATAAATTATATTAATACTTTTCTATGTATCCAAAAAAATTTATATTAGTTGTATAATTTTTTTTACCTCATATAAAGTGAAAAAAAAATTAACTGATAAACTTGATAAGTATATTCTTTCCTTAATGCCAATACCATTATCTTTTCTTTTTTCTTTTTTCTTTTGAGACATCAAGACTGTTATTATCTTTAGTTCATTCCGTGTATACATCGAAGTCTCAGATTCACTTTCGCAATGCCTCGAAAGCGCTTCGAGGGACAGGAACCCAAAACAGGTACCTTTCTACGTACCCCAGAAATATTAGAATTATACATAGCTTCACAATTTCTGGGTTAAACCATTTCTGTCATGATTTGCCGCGATCGTTGAAGAATCCAACCTTGCACACAAGGTGTTTGATGAAATGTTTCAGACAAGAAACTTTAATATTTAATCGAAGTTTTTGCATTTAATTTTTATTCCAATGCAGGTCTACAGTATGCCCAGTATTTCCTGAAGAAAGTAGGGTTGGGGAAAGATAACTACCACTTCTTGAAACATTATGGTAAGTCTTTACTTTACACCCACGTAATCTTTGCCCTGGCATGGTTATACAATGAGACATCACCACTGGGTTGGTGGTCGCTGAAGCCACGGCCAAAGGAAGAGTTGGAGTTAGCTCATTTGTACGAGCGCCGGAAGTTCCCATACCCCGGTGATGAAGAAGCAATGGAGGAGTTCATTGCAAAGGGTGGAATGATTGGAACATCAATTGGTCCTAAAGGGGTGATTGACTCTGATAAGGATGCATTAGATTATCAGAAGGAGCTGAAGAACAAGAAGTTCGAGCAGGAAGCTCAGAAACTGTGGATTAGGATGAGGAATGAGGTCATTGTTGAGCTTCAGGAGAAGGGCTTTGATGCGGAATGAGTGCTTTGATGATATATGAACTGTTTGTGCTGCTAAAGTAAGTACATAACATGTTGGGAAAATTATTCATGGTAGTAAATATTGAGTTCGCACTTTTCTGTGTTTGAATTTTATAATTTCAATAAATCATGGCAGACCCAAAAGACTAATCAGTATGTTGTTCTTTTTTTATGGATGGGTATGTATGTGTTGTGACTTGTGTATCTTCCCCAGCAATTTCCCTTGTTGCATTGGGCTTCTTTCTGTTTTCTTATTTTCATCTTTCCAAAATCCTAGCATTGGGTTGGGAGTGGAACAAATTATTGTCAAGTGGGTAATTGTTGCGTTTTAAAGCTTAAGAGCAGATTTGCTACGCATTATTCGTGGAATGATGAGTGTGTATTTGGATTAGGTTGTTTTCTGATTTCAAAAAAAAAAACAAAATCCATGGTAAAAAATGTTTTTGCTACAGATAAGTTATCTGCATTTATTCTCAAAATAACGTCGCTTTGGTATTGAAATCTTACAAAATTATAAATATAAAGACTATTATAATGCTGAAATAAATTAAAATTACAAAAATACCACAATTTTCGCCTTAAAACGACGTCGTATTAGACTTATTGCAAATAACTTATATGTAATAACTGCATAAAAAGCGAATCTATACTTTAAAGTTTAAGATTGTTACGAGATTTTAAGGTTGAACCCTTTTGTATGAATAGATTTAGGGAAAAGTGTCTATACATTTAAATTACACAACTTACATCCTTTCACTCTCACAAAGAGGTGGGACCCACAACTTTATTTTTTTTGTCAACTCTCTCTCTTCCTTTATCTATCTCTTTCTCTCTCTTAAAATGACACAACTTTACATCCTTCAAAATTATACACACTTTTCCCATAGATTTAATGGGAAGCCATGCATAAATGCTTTTATGAAGTTTAATTTCTGTATAAATTTATAAACACACTCAAACGTAATGGACATTTATTTATAGTTGTACTGAGAGACAAGACCAAAAAACAAAGGGTAAAATTCCTTTTTTCAGCCAAGAAAAAAAAACAAATGGTAAAATTCCTAATAAAAAGTATTAGGCTAGGGAAAGAGAATATTATGAAACATTCCGCACAAGACCTGTTAGGTGAATCCAAACCAGAAACTCCATCTCCCTGTGTAACAGTTTATGTTTAGCTGAATGATGGATTAAAGAAATTCCAAAGCTCCGATCTATTATGTATTTACACAGAAATTAAAGTCATAGGATCTGCTTCCTATTCCAAAGGACTTTCGTAGGCCAGATTTTCTAATATCCTATGGTATGGCCACAACATGAATCCTTGTATTTATTCTTGCCACAATATCATTGGAAGACTAGCTAAAAGTTCTAGCACTTCATGTAAAGCAATCGGAGTTTCAACCTACCAAGTACCAACGTTAACAGTTAGAAATCTTTTCTCTTCATGGTCAACATCTGAAGCATTATGGGTTTAAGTTATCAGCAAAACCTACGGCTATGTAGAAGAAAATATGAAGTCAGAAAGTAACTGCTTCAAAACCAACAGTCAGTCATCTACAAATATCCTGAATTAACTTTAATGGAAACTGACTGGATTATGGGCTCTGACCACAAGATACAATTTCAGAAGTTCACTGTTCGTGCTTCACAGAGACAGATAGATAGATATAGTGTATACCAAAATCAAATATTCACTTTTAACAGTACCAGAAAATGCAGAATCACCAGTGATCTACTTGACCTTGCCATAAAGTAAGATTCACAAAGTACGTACGAGTTTACGGCCAAATTTCCAACCCAAGCAACCTATAAATTTTAAGAGTAAAAGATATTTTGGTTAACTAAGCACCAAAATAGAGAGGGAGAGGATATTTTAGACGGATATAAGTTATACTCTCAATCTTAGTCATTGATTCCACTTGCACCTAATTGCTTAGGTGACTAATAAATTAAAGGGGGAATGATTTCTATAGTTGTTTGTGGCAGAAATCATCTCTTCTATCAGTGATACAAAAACAAGAGAGAGAAAAAAGAAAAAATGAGAGATAATAGAAGGGAATGAGTCAGTGGAAGAAAGAATTTTTCTGCTTTTGAAGCATAAATGATTTTCCCTAAATTAAAACCATTAGTTGATTTACGTACATCTAACGATTAAGATTGGGTGAAAAATTCTTATTCTTACTCCTGTATAAAATGATCCTCCTCCAAATCCAAATATGATATGACAATGGAGGTAAACTAAATTCTCAAACTCCCATCCCCAATTGCAAGCCAACAAGATGAGTAAACTGACAGAATTTGGTTACCAATCTTTCAACATTAGAGTCAATAGATGTGCTTCAAAATATTCAAGGTACCAACAGAAAGCAGAACCGACGATAAATTTTTGGTTGAAAAAAGCAACAGATCCACAAAAGATTATAAAACAGTAGAAATAGCTAAAACTGTACTTTTTTCCCTCTCTTTTTTTCTAATAAATAGTAATCCGCTTTTCTGTAGTAGCAGAAAAATAGTAAAACTCCAAATAGAGTCCCTGGACAATGAAACATGCAGATTCAATTGTTCATAAGCTCTTGCTGAACAAGCAATTAACCATCAATGAGTAATGACTAGCTTAAAATTCATAAATCATTCTTCCCTTGCCTATGATTGCTTGCAAGCCCCAATCGACAGTCAAAATACTAAATAAGTACAATTGTAGCTGCTGCCAACGAAGCAGAGACCTTGATATCAGTGATTCTTGACTTTAAAGAGACTTTCTTACTTACAGAACCTGTACAATCTCTACAACTAAGAATGAAGTATTATTAATGGAAGGTTTTGTTGTGTTCTTTCAGAAAGCAAGTTGACACATCTGCAGGGACAAATCCAAGACTCCAAGTGGGTGACAATGGGGGCAAATGTCCCCACTCTATTAAAAAAAAAAAACAACTTATTACCGTAGTAGTGATTGACCATTTTTGTCCCCATTTTGTTTCAAAATTTTCCCCCAACATCATGAGTGTTTGTACATTCTAAAGAGAATTTGAAATCCACCTATCTTTACTACACTTGCCCCCCACTACCAAAAACTTTTGGGTCCGTCACTACACCTCCGCATACTTTGACATAGGAGAAAGGCTATTCAAAAATCTGTTTTTGATTTATGCAATTTCAGTTATTAACTACATAACTATACAATGTTGCCCTTCAATAGTGTTCCTATACCAATTAAATAGCTGCCCGGTAATTCTCATGACCATACCTTACTGTTACATCAAGAACTCGGACGTACCCACAACTTTTTTAAGAAAATTTCAAGATTATAACAGAAATAACAGCATATATGTCATTAAGTATCGAATTTCTAAGTTCAGGATAAAGCAAAAACCCACATATTTAAAAGAGAAATGTAGATTCTGAATCTGAATAATTGAGGAAAGTTTACACTTCACAATTTGTAGTCCATGCATCTACAACAACTAACGGCATAGCTGAATCAGAGATTGGGAGGTAAAGCTTACTGTCTGGTATGTTAATAAAGCATGAGAATTACGCTGAGCCTTTCTTTCTGCATTTAGAGAGATACCTTCATCTTGCCCAGTATGAAGTAAAAAGTCATTGCCGCACATGAGGCAGCAAATTACCAGTTCATAGACATTTCATCAAGAAAATTTAAAATCATTAAATAATATATATATCCTTGGAATAAATTCTAGTAAAATCAAGTGTTACTCCTAGGACAGTAGCAAACTTGCAATCAGAAATCCACCATATGAACAGCATCAAGGAAATAATACTTTATTTCTAATACCAACATCATTAGTAAAATTGCAACCAGAATCAGACAACGTGATGTACTGCATCTCATGGACAACAGCAATTACATTTATATATGTTTTTACAACCAGATATACTTTCAACAGTTAATACAGCTTTACAAGACACTTCTGGCTATTGGATGCAAATCCTTAAAGCTACTCTTTCCAGACTTGCTTCTTCTATAGCTCTTCAACGGTGTCAAATAGAACCTTAACAAGCCAGTGTCAAGCTTATTTGGTGAATACCTAAAACTCCGGTTCCTTTGAAGCATAAAATCTTGTCTTCCATTCAAAACATTTTCTTTGGTCTCAGGAGCCCCCAAGCCGTTGACCAAACCTGCCATCCTACAAGGGTTTCTACAGCTAACACTATAGCTACGAATAAGCTTCTGGCTAACAGACTCGCTTGCTTGTACATTAACTACCCTCCTCAGCTTTTGCCAAGACTCTTCTTCTCCAAACTTATCTTCCCTTCTCTGTACTAAACCCAACTTATTCAACACTATGCGCCACTTTTGTAACTTCTTGAAACCCTTTTGAGTAACCCCATTGGCAACACCAGAAGCAACCTTGGAAGAAGATCCCAGCACACAATCAGACTGAACATCACTTGAAGGTTTCATATCACTATCCCTAAAATCATTCTCAGTAATCAGCAACTTCGCCCCATAGAACAACTCTGTGGTGGCAGGAGACACCTTTGCATTAGATATCATTTTCAATTCATCAACCTCTCCAATAGATTGTCTCCTATGAGGATTTGATCTATCAATATCAAAACTTCTCCTACGCCTCTGCCAAGACAGAGAATCCGAATAGTAATCTTTGGTCTGAGATGATCCACCAGGGCTAATAGATCTATGCTCTTGTGCATTTTCCAAACCCACATTATTACTATTACTCTCTTCAACCAAAACCCTATCATCAGTGGCATCCTCCAGAACTGAAACCATAGGGGAAAGGCTAGCACATGCTTTACCAATCAAACATCCATCCCAAGAAGCTCGAGGACAATCCACTGAGATTCTACATGAATCAATCTCCATCGAAAACCTTGGATCAGTATCACAAGATCTTCTCCCAATCTCAGATTGAGTCTCCCTCAATGACCTCGCTTCCGGCTTCTCAACACTTCCGTTAACGTAACCGTGACGGTTGTTCTTCAACTTGTGTTTCCGTTTCCATTTCCTGAATTTCTCGCTGAAAACAGTAGCTGCTTCACAAATAGTACTCCTCAAGTCTCTCCCTGCATTTTTCTTACTCTGCAACTCGAGATCTATGAACTCCCTCATCGTCTTCGTTTCTTCTTCATCCACTTCGTCCATTCCCTCACAAACCCTAACCGCTGCTTCGTTCTCATTAACGTGCTCCACCTCTTCCTCCCCGGTTTCCACATCAAGATTCAGCTTCCGGTTACGGCTTTTCCTCTCGTCGTCGAGGCTGAAGAGATCCGAAAGCGTGTTCCGAGGTCGGACCTCGCAGGAGCGGCGGCGGGGCTCGGATGCGGAGGCAACGGAAGGGTCGCCTCTGCCGGAGCAAGATTTGGTGCGGCGGAGGTCAGGCGGGGGAGTGGAGTCATCATGAGAGTCGATTCCGGCGAGGCGTTCGCGGAGGCAGGAGGCGCAGAAGCCGGTGATGGGAATGGTGGGGTGACGGTGACAGGTGGAGAGGCGGTGGCGGTGACGGTGAGATTTGGAAGTCATGAGTAGAAGAAAATTAAAAGAACAAGTTGGGTGGGTATCAGTGTGGGCATGTTATGGTGAAACAAAGATAGGAATGTGGCAGAGGGAAGAGAGGACACACATAATAAGTAACCACAAAGCACTACACAACCATGGAAGCATGTATGATATTGACATTAATTACCAAATGCAAATAGAATCAAACCGCTTTAATACTTTTTTTTCTCTCATCTTTTATCACTATTTATTTGTTTATAAACAGTTAAAATCTTTTTTTTTTTTTTTTTGTTATACAGTTAAAATCTTTTACTATGATATGATGATGTTACATCACATGTAAAATAATATATTTCCTGTAAGCCACAGATAGACTCAAACCTCATGTCAAGAATAGTTATATTATTTGATTTTGCGGTTTCTTTTTTCCGTAGTAAATGAAAGAAAAATTATGTATATTGAGCTTAAAAGCATGTTATTTTAGGACAAAAATTAAGATATTTTTATAATTTTAAATCATTTCAGAGTTATAATAATCTTTATAATTATAATTTTTTAATATTTTAATAACAAATTCACGTCATTTTGAGAATAAATGCAGATAATTTATCTGCAATAACTATATAAACATTTTTCTCTTGATTTTAATAAAATTATTCTTATACTAATATTTTTTTATAAGAATATGAAATAATAAATATTTTCAATTACTTATTATATTTAGGAAAAAGTTCATCAAAGCTCCTGCGGTTAGTTTCAGAATTATATATGTCCCTGTGATTTGGTTTGCAAAAGGGTATGTTTTTTATCACATATGTTCCTGTAGTTTTTTATTTTTTACAAAGCAAGGGACATATGTGATACAAAAAAATCACAGGGACATAGGTGATTCTGAAGCAAACCACAGGGACATCGGTGAACATTTCCCTTATATTTAATAAATTTATAAACAATTACTATAAAAATTAACTGCTAAAAAATGTTTTACAACTGATTATGATATCAATTTTGGTCTATAACTCACCCTAAGGTGGTCCCCTCAAAGAAGCATGATTTGTTATAGCAAGATTTGTTATATGTTCTTAAATCTTTTTAACTAAGCTGTTAACACGAACCTACTACTCGAACCTCCTACTCCAACAACACGCTTTAATAGCTTAAAAATTTCAACAGCATCAATAAAGTTCGCACATTCAAGTTACATTAAAAACTTTCTCATACGAATCGTCATAATTCCGTCATTCATTTAAAATTTAAAATTTCGCACATGATTGTTTGTCATGTTGTCATGATGGTATTTAGAAGTCTCCAAAACAACTTCATTGCAAAGTTAAGCAGAGAAATAATGGGATTCTTGCAATGAATAGTGGTGGGCATAATAATATTTCCTATAAATGAACATTTAATAGTGAGGTATTATTGGTTTGAGAGTTTATCAATACATCAAAAGTTATAACTATTAAATTTGGCATTTTTAACTAAAGCACGTAAGCCAAAACACTAAAATGATACTAACCTACGACTGTAACCCACCTCCAGCAACCTAAACCCAACGATTCCCTCATCATTTGCCTTCGACACTTGCAATAGAAGAAAAAATTTATAAGTCATAATCATATATAACATTCTCTATTTAAATGTAACAATTCAAATACTACATTTTGATTTAACTTCATATATCACGTAATTTTTTTAATATATATATTGTTGAGTACAATTCCTATTTGGCATCTAGTCGACAATGTCCCCCTTACGCAAATAAAGCTAAGCTAAGGGACCTTACTCGTAAAGATCTAGTACTTGATCTTTTGCCACCCACAACGCTAGAAGGTAACCAAACTATAATGTAAGTAATTGTGCAATATATTATACGGAGAAGGATATTTTGATTTTGATATAAAAATAAGATGTTTTATTTTCTATCTCAATCATTGATTATCGAGTATGTAATGGTTGTGATTTATTAAATTTTACTTGTTAATTCATTACTAACCTCTAATAAATCGCATCTGTCATATGCACATATCAACCATTGAGATAGAGAATAAGTTTTTTTATTCCGGAGTTAAAAATTCATCACCATTCCATATATTTGTGAAATTTCTTAATATTGTTAATTTATCTTTTCAGTCGATATTGCGGGCGCCACTTGTTAGCTGGGAGTGGCCTCGGCCCGGGCTAAATTTTAACAAATTATACTTATCATGTATAATTATATAATTAATTATAATTTGACCCAGGCTAAAATTTGTAATTTGACCCAATCAAAAAATTAAAATATATTTGATAAAAGATTCGGATAAATTGTATTAAGATATGTGTTCTATTTTCATTTATATAAAAAAATTAAAATATATTCAATAAAATTAAAAAATATTTAATAAAATTATAACTATTTTTGATGTTTCCTACTCAGGTGTTTTGTATTTAATATAATTTAAATATATTATGATATAAACTAATTAAAATTAAAAAAAATAAATATAAATATAATTTTTTGACTCAAAGTCTGATTGGAGCCCGACTCCGCCAGTGGTGTGGAGTATGTTTTAACGTAAGTAAGAAGCCCGGTGAAATTAGGGGGACATGATTAGCTCCACTACCGTTTCATGCCTTGGGTTTTGGTACGAAAGAGTGACTGAATAATCGATTCAAGCCAAAAAGAAAGAAGATACCATTAACAAGGAAAAACAAAACAGAAGAAGGAGGGCGTCGTCCTTGAGATCCACCACCATAATGAAAAGACAAATAAAAAGAAGTTAATTTTACTTTATCGTATCTTAAATTCTTTATAACTGTGCATTGTTATACTATTAAAATAAATAATAATATTTATTATTATTTAAAATTTTAAAAAATTGAAAAAAATTTGTTTATCCTTTTTTGACAGTTTATTTGAGAAGTTTGATTATATTAACATGATAGGTCAGATTCTTAAATACATTATTGAGTGCAAATGTAAGATTTCAGAGTAATAATATACTTCAAAAATCCATAAAAATTTAACTATCAAAATTTTGTAAAAATGAAAAAAAAAATACAAGTATCCTAAGAGTTTTTAATAAATAAAGCTAAGTTGACAAATAACAAAGAAATTTTCTTACTGGTATCTATATTGATTAAGGAAAATTTGGAATTCTGCATTAAATATTTCCATTTATTTAAATAAATATATCTTAACTGTTTTTTAAAGAATTCCATTAGTAAATTTGAATAAAAAATCCGGTTGACCCTCAGGTTTGTGGAAATGTCGAAGTCAACCCCAACGCAACAGAGACAACACTTTGCTTGGTTCGGCACGAAGCAGGGGAATCTACGAGGTTGCACATTCCCAAATAGCACTTTAATAGTATAACTTTTTTGCAAATTTAAGATTTTTAATTGGGAAGAGGGCCCAAAACTGTCCCATACAGCTGTCTGGTTTAGCAATCACACGTGCACCCAACTTTTCTTGAAACTCTTGCCTTTAACGTTGGAATTGGAGATGCCAAGTCTGTGTAAACGAGAGGAAAAATTAAGTACGCTAAGTTAACGCATATAGAGAAGAAAATGTTTTTTTATTACAAAAAATATTTTTTGAAAATATGATGAAAAAAAATTTTCTCGATAAATTATTAAAAAGTATTTGATGGGTCATATCTTTTTCGAGAATTTCGAGTTAATTTTACTAATATTATGTGTTAATTTTCTCATCACATAAAAAAAATTTAACCCTTCAATCATATTTTTTAACTATTTTATATAAAAAAACAAATGATCGAAAAAAAAAATTCCAATCATATTTTTTCTTCATCTCCTGTCAAAATAGGCAAATAATTTTTCCACCCCTTCTTAGAAATTTTTTTTTTTCAGGAATTTGTGGATATCATTCCGAGATTTATGAGTATTTATCATTTATTTTTAATCCTATAACTGAGGCAGAATACATTTGAGATGTAAATTTCATTATGGCATTATTAATTTATGTAGGGGCAGATAAAGTAGATAATAACCCTTCTTTTGTAATGTAAAAACCGTACAAAGTAGATAATGTCATCATTTTTAAATTTCAAATTCAAATGACTCCTAATAATTCGTAACAACTTATTTACTAGGAATAATTACCTCCGGCATACACACAACTGTGAAATTAAGATTTGCATCACTTGAAAACGTATTCTATTGAAGATGTATACTTTAATTATGTTCCTACTATCTTTATATGTACTTCAATTACATGTACCTTATGTCAATAGAAGATAACGTCAAATTTGGTTGTATTTTACCAGACCAAACTAACAATTTACCAGAGTATGATGCTTTCTCAACCTTTAAGCCTAAGGAAATATTGTTTTATACTTGTGCAACTGCCTTCTCAACAATAGTAATAGGCAACTACTAGCAATTAATGAGGTATGCACAACTCAATCGTTTTAGTATATTCATATGGATGCAGGTCTAACTGTAGCTATAAAATAAGCATTAGTTAGTTATAAAGGGTCGCGATGAAGCTAGATTTACGCTGGGAAGCATTGTGGAGCTTGCATTATTAAACACAAAATTATAGGGTATAACTTTTTTTATCCTTATCAGTTAAGGGACGAATAAATTAGGGAAGTCATATATATACTCAACTATATGTTAGGTAGGAGCTCATTTTTCTTACAGAGAGAGAGTACATACTCTCTTTCCAAAAATAAAAAAAAATGAATTACTTTTTACCATATTTCATGAAAGATACATCGAATACTTAGTACAATGGAAAAAATAATTATTTTGTGATTCCTCTCACGTGAGGAAATTTTATTTTTTATTTTTGTCCCTACCATTTTTCTTCTTTTCTCATTTTGCCCTCTTATTTTGAAAAAAGGAGCACCCAAAATTCTATGGGCCAGAAGCATTATAATTTCTCTAAGTACGGAAAATATTTTCATTTGGTAGGACAAATTTTTCTCAATTTTTTTTTTATTATTATGTAAGAAAATGGTTTTTGTTTCAATCATTTTTCACAATTGCAATGGTCCATCGAACTCTATAGGGGTTGGACAAATGGATCAAAAACCCTTGGATTCTATAAATGCTCAATAATGAGTTATAGCATTTTCTTCAACAATTGTTCACCGTCGCACCACCCATTTGGTAAATGCCACATAACCTTAAATCTATCTAACAATCCTAAGCTATCTCAACCAAAACAAACAGTCCCATAAAAATCACACATGCATGCTCATCCACTAACCCTCACCATCAACACAACAGCCCCCCTATGTTTTTTATGAAATAAATTTGATATTTGAGCTTGGGGGGTGTTTTTCGGTTGGGCCCAACTTAACGAACCCGAAAAATAAACCGAAGAAGTTAGGCCCATTAGGCCCAAATACAGGATCCGAATTGCAACACCCTGTTAATCCTACACTGGTTGGTGATCGAGTGGGGTCAAAGATGGAGAAGGAGAAGGAGAAGGCGAAGGAGATCCTGCGGCTGAGGCTGAACCAAGAAGAATCAGAAGCTGTATCACGACTCAACTCTGATCCTTCCCTTGGACCTGGCGATAACTCCACCTTCTATGAGCACTTCATCCTCAGAGGCGTCCGAGTCGACCGAGTCCAACCCGGTTTCGTCTCGTGTTCTTTCAAAGTCCCACCTCGCCTCACTGTAACTAACACACCCCTTCACTTATTTATTATCTTTCATTCTTCTTTCACTTATTTTTAACAATCAATTCTTCTATTTGGTTCAAGCTTCAAATGTTGTTTTTTATGTTTGATTCTTACTAGGTATGTTTGATGCTATCTACAATATGTGTCTGTGTGTGACATTATTAGGTTTGATTGTATTACAGGACAGGACTGGGAAGTTGGCTAATGGTGCAATTGCAACTCTTGTGGATGAGATAGGAGGTTCCGTAATCCATGAAGAGGGTCTCCCCATGAATGTTTCAGTTGACATGTCTATTTCTTTTCTTTCCACTGCTTATGTTGACGTAAGTCATAACATCCTTACAATATGAACCTTGATCTTTTTAGGGTGTGACGTATACTTTGTTTACTTCAAATGTTTGTATATTATATCTATGCATATATTCTGTTGCAGGATGAACTGGAAATTACTTCTAGGCTGTTAGGAAGGAAAGGAGGTTATTCTGGAACAATTGTTCTCCTAAAAAATAAAGCGACTGGAGAATTGATAGCAGAAGGTCGACATTCACTATTTGGTAGACATAACAGCAAAATGTAATTCTAATATGGTATATGTGTATGAATGTATTGCAAATATGTCAAGGTTATCTTTGGGAAATAGATTTCGGTATGTCTAATTAATCAGATAAGTTCTAAGTGAGAGCATAATTTGACATGTTGTACATTGAAAAGTGAACACTAATAAAAAAACGAAATTTCACCCCATAATCAGATTTGGGCTTATTCAGTTACTGTAAGCATAGAATTGGTTGTCATGTATCTCTTTATTGCTGACTGAGATATCAAGTTTCTAAAAACTTTAATTTGAGGAGAGAATAACACATCTTTTTTTCTTTTTTAGGGATGTTACAGCTTGATTTCCTTATGATAAATGAGAATAGCATCGCACGAGCTGTTCCAATGATGTTATTTACATTATATTTGTACTCATCGTGCACAGGCCTTAAGAGAATGGGATCTTAATATCTTATCATAGTCACTTTCAGTATGACTTGTCAGGAGTTAAGATCATTTCCATCTCAATTATTAATAAATCGGTTAAATTTCTGCAAGGCTAAAATAAACTTGTCTATTGTACACTCTTCAAGGTAAGAGGCCTCTTGCTTAAACATGTCTTAGGGTATGACCATTCAACCTCTGCCTAACAATTTAAGCTTTTAGGATATCTAGTTTTCCATCACATCCATTTAGCTTTTCAAATTCCTGGTCCAGTTAAAGCAAATTTTGCAAAACAGATATCTGAATTGTACAAAAATTCGCTGTTTCGTGGGCAGAAGATACGAAAAGCAAGTTTTATAAAACAAATATCTAATTGTGGATCACCAACACCATCATTAATAATAATAAGAATGAATTATAGCCATGCCTCCAAACGAAAAAAATCTAAGAGAAACACAGGATGCATTGAAACAAGCTTGCTAAGACAAAATCAGCAAAAGAAGTGGAGTAATTTGCCTGTGTTTCTTGTGCCAAACATTTTCAACTGGTGTATTTCTTGGTGGTATGAAGATTTTAGACAAACACAAACGCAAAAAAAAAAAACATCCGTCTGGAAAGGTCTAAAGACTAAAAGCAGCACACTAGACAACAAAAAAGGTATGAATAAGGTAATAAAACAGATCAATTGTTAACAACAATACCTTCACAATTTTCACTTCATTCAATTTTTTTGGAATTATTATTCTTGGTGGACGAGCATTTACCTTGAACTTACATTCCTTCAAAACAAATAGGCACATGCACATTCAGTCATGTCACAAAAGATACATACTTAAGCTCTAAATGAATAACCACAATAGTTGAGAAGAACTCGGTAACAACCATCCTTATGCTCACAATTTTCAATGTCCCGCAACTAAAAAAAGAAAAAGAAGAAGAAGAAGAAACAAAGAGGAAGTCTCTTAGAAAATGATATTTTATTTTATACAAACACAAGAACCACATGACGACTCGAAATACCTACAAATTCTGGAATATACACTAGTAAGATATTCTCTTCTTCAAATAATCATGAATAAATATTATGGTGTCAGCAAAGCTTTAATCCCCTTCCATCCTGAAGTACTTATGAAAGAATTTACTTAAGGATTTTGCTTTCCAATCAAAGTTTCATGCTCCTGTAACATTTCAAAACTTTCATAATCCAATTGCACCAACCAATTACAAACAGCAACCATAAACTGCATGAAATGGAAAATATATCATGCATCCAAGAGAGAATTCAGGCATAAGATACAGAAGACAACTTCTAGTTATATAGAATGTATTTTGAGAACAGTGCCTAGAAGACAGAGAGATTATATGCATGGTAGATTTTTAATAGGGTTTTATTAATCTCATGTTAAAGGAGATAGTTATCTCATGTTATAAAGATAAATTTGTGGGCTCCACCACCTGAAAAAATAAAAGAAAAAGGTGACACGGTTATCGAAGAAGGGTGTGTAGGAGAGAAAACTTATCTCATGTAACATGAGAATAATTTTTCCCTTTTTAATAATGGGAATTGGTTCAGGAGAACTCTTTTAACGATATGGCTACTTTTTCTCAGAGGCATTGGGAGAGACTAAGAGGCTTAACATAAGTCCAGCAGAAAGAATTATATTTCCTAAAAACTCAAAGATATCAAAACCAAGCTCTTAGGTACAATGAATATCATGAGAAATGAGTAGGGAATCGACTAGTGACCACATTACTTGATTTCAAATTTATTGAAATGCTTAAACAGGTTATAACCTTTTCGTTTGATGAAAATGGAGAGCAGTTATTATTGGCACAGAAAACTTTGTGTTATGTCTTAGAGATAGAGATGTCTAGCCCAATAGACTAATATGTTACTCCTGATCTAGTGCCCTCTTCAAGGTATCTATGAGTGAGATATCCTTGAGTCAAACATATTACTGTACATAGAAGAACTATGATGGATTTGCCAAAGGGGGTGTGTGTGCACAGTGACTGTATAATAGTAAGAAAGAGAGCGTACCGTACCTGTAAGTTTTACCTCTTATTTATAGAATTTACCTGTAGGTAGAGGATTCTGGACCTTTAGCGCCTCTGATGATGGCCCAAGCTCATATATTATACTGTCGTATTAGGATTGATATCTTTGATGGATATCCTTCCATAGTTATGCTTGATTTTTATCTTAGATTGCCCCTTGTTGGACTTGTCGATTAATGGGCCTCATATATGGGTCCATAACACTTTGGAAAAAAGATTTTTATATCATAGGTAGCTGGTAATCTTTGATGGCAAACTTGTTATGACACGAAGTTTCCAAAAAAACATTCCTTGGGCAATAGTGTTTGCGTTGACAGCTTGGTTGTCTTGGATTTGGAGAAATGATAGAGTGCATGGTTCTAGTGTGGGAGGAAATAAATATAATATTGAGGGAATTAAAATCAAAGCTTTGAAATTTTTTAATGCTATCCATATGAGGAATAGTTCTGTTGTGCAAAGGCCTCATTCTGAAGTTTTGATTTGTTGGGTCCCTCTTGAGATTGGGTGGGTTAAACTCAACACTGATGATACTTCGAAAGGTAACCCAGGTAGGGCAGCATGTGGAGGGATCCTTCGTGGTTTAGAAGGTCAATGGCTAGATGTTTTCTCTTACCGGGTGGGTTTCTGCAATGCAATAACAACAGAATTATGGGGAATTCTAAAAGGTTTGCAACTGGCTTGGGAAGGAGGCTGGAGAAAGGTAATTCTTGAAAGTGATTCGACAACGGCTATCACTTTGCTCACCAAGATTGGTGATGCATCATGTGAGCAGCATCTTGTGACTCAAATACGAGAATGACTTTCTAGGAGGTGGGCGGTGCGATTGATTCATACTTGTTAGCCTTGCTAAAGAGTATGCAAGTATGCGCGTAAGTATACGCGACAACAAGTAATATAGGGCTTGTTTGAGTCCGAGTTATTGTTCCCACAAGAATCTTTGGCGTTTTTGACTTGACTAAAATTTGCAATTGCTTAAAACTGGATTTCTAACTAAAAAATACTATGATTAAGGTTGATAAACAGAAAATAAAATAAACAAAAGATTTAAAGTTCACTTGGAGTTTTCTGATTTAAATTTGAAATCAATTTCTTAATGTGCAAAATTAAAGAAATAAAACAAAATGAGAATATTATTTTTGGATTTTTCAAATTGGTTATACTTTGAGAGAATTAATAAGAATTTAAGTGAATAAAAAAAAATCAGAATCGATAAAGTGTTAAGAAATCTAATTAGAAAAATGGGTTGAGTTCTGATTCCTTCCCCACATCCCCTAATGTCCAATTGTTTAACAAGATTCTTTTACAATTGTTTTTCAATTGGCAGACAACTGTGAATTTTTAATCCCTTAAAAATCATTTTCCCTTTTGTTCTCACACAACTTATCCCTAAGCAGGTGAGACTAAGAGCTTGAAGCTCAGGTCCTTTTGGCCACATGGAGGAGTAAAATTATCTATGAATTACTCCCTTAAATAATCCGTTATTTGAATCTATGAGCTCAACTCATTGTTCAGAGAAATTTATTTTCCAATAAATTTTCCCTAACCCAACCTATTTCATACAGCCGAAATGAAATAAAATTTGAACAGGTAAATCAGAGTTGAACTAAAGAAATTAAATATTCAATTCAGAAAAGCAATCAACACTAGTCACTGTGGTTGGGGTCTCAGTCATCCAACCCTTGGAAAACTTAGCTCAAATCCATAAGGATTAAGCTCAACTATAAGAATGAAAGGAAAAATAAAGAAAATGAAATAGAGAAAGCTAAAACCACAGAAGGAGTACTATCCACTGAGATAGTCTCGTCACTGTGCTTATATTTACAAAACAAAATAAAAGCTAAAACTTAGATGACTTTTCTTTTCTGATTTTAGTTCTGTTTTTAGATCTAGGAACGTTCCTATTTCTGTTTTGAGGTAGTTTATTTTCCTGTTTTTGTTGGACTTGAGGCCTTCTTCTTACCAAAAAAGGGGGGAGTTTCTTCTATCACAGCTCCAAAACTACGTCATTTTTACAGTGGGAGACGTTAATTAAAGTTGTTTTGATAATTTTGTTTGTTTCTTTATTATATGATTTTTACCAAAATACATTCACTAATTCCTCTAGCCCTCAAAAAGACGTTGTTTTGAAATTACAGAAGATCATTTTATCTATGTAACAGGAGAAATGATAAACCCATAAAAAAAATAGATTGAAGACAACAAAAAATAGAACAAAAAAAAAGACCAAATATATTGAGGACAACAAAGAAAATAAATAAAAATAAAATATGTTAGGAACTTACGGCAATGATTTTTTTTTCGTTTATTTCTTTTTTGTCTTTAGTCGATTTTCTTCTTTTTGATTTAAACTAATTTTATTTTATTTTTGATTTTAGTCTTTTTATATCACTAGTGTAAGTTTTCAACAAATTTAATCTTATTTTTGCCTCTATTTTTTTTTGTCCTTAATCTATTTTCTTCTTTTTGATTTAAGCATATTCGATCTTTTTCTATTATTATTAGGGAAAATTATTTCTCCGATCGCTGGAGATAAAATTATTTCCAGTGAACCCAAAACGATGTCATTTTGGGATTATAAGATTAAAAAATTATAACGATAAAGACTAATATAACCCTCCAATAAATTAAAATTACAAAAACACATTGTTTTCCTCCATAAAACAACATCATTTTTGCTCACCGGAGATAACTCATTTTCATTGACCGGAGAAATGCTTTACCCTTATTATTATTTACTTCTTCTTCTTTTTGTAAGTGTTATTAGTTTTCATCATTTTTTGTCCTTTTTTTTGTCATTAGTCTATTATCTTCTTTTAAAAAGAGTAAAGTCGATAAATTAATTTAGTTTTTAACGGTGACAAAATGGATTTCGTCGGAAAAACTATGGGCAAATAAATGGTTAAAAAAAGCATAAGTGATTCAAAACAAAGATATAGAGGATTTTGAACTTTTTCCTTTAATTAATTATGAATTTATCCTATTTAAAGTGTTGTTTCTCTAAATTTTATGTCTTTTTTTTTTACGAAAAAATTCGTTTGTTCAAGTCATTATCTATTTTTTGATTTTGATTTCCTAGTCTTAAAATCTATGTGGACTCCTTCATCGCTCTTATAATTTCTTCAATATTATATTTACGTACGGTTGTAAATAGGTTAAGTTATGATCAGACTTTGACCTTAATAGACAAAGTCTATGCAAAAAAATTTAGAGCTTATATTGATCTATTAGCCTATTAAAGTTTTGATTTATAAGTCTGACCTGAGTTATGGTAAAAAGTGAAAAGTCTATTTTATTATAGAGCCTTCTAGGTAGGGGTGAAAGTGGGCTGGGCTAGGCCGAGCTTTGCCCCGTAAAGCCCAAGTCCATGCCAAAAAATTTCAATTTGGCCCGGCCCGATAGCATAGTATGAGTCTAACTGTTAGCCTGTCTTGGCCCATTTATAAAAAAACAAATGGCTCGGCCCAACGCGTTGGCCTGTTAATTTTTAACTTCCAAGCATATCATGAATCAACTCCACAAAATACTCAAATTCTATTGTTAAAACAAAAATCACAATTTTAACGTCCAAACAGAACCATGATGATTCGATGATTCGAAAAACACCTCTTTCCTTCTCAGCCTTTCAATTAAACATTACCAATCACAGAATCTGATATTAAGCTTTTTATAATCAAGATCAATATGAACGAGGAACTCTATTTATCTGATAAATAAACACACAAAGATGAGAGATAACTTCAAGGTGGTGGACAGCGGTGGTGGCGTGAACGGTGGAGGACAGCGGTGGTGGCGTGAACGGCGATGGTGTGTCTTACTCGGGACTCGGGAGCTTGCAGGTGAATTAAGGCTTAGCAATAACGCTGTCGTCTTACAAGATATAAGTAAAGAGTAAAAGGAATTTTTGGTATGTTATTAACTCTACTAACTGAGATTCCAAAGCAGAACTATGCAGAACAATTGGGCCAGCCTTGGAGGCTCATGGGCCAGGCTTAATATATTAAGCCTCCGGCCCAATTATGTAATCAAACCTTTACACCAGCCCAAGCCCAACCTGCCAAGTAAAAAGGCCGAGCCAGGCTAGGCCACTAATGGGCCGGGTTGTAGGCCCCTGTGGGTCGGTCCGGCCCAGTTTCGCCCCTACTTCTAGGGCTATAAAGTTAAAAATCAAATTAAAATAAAAAAAATTTCTTATTCATTAAACCGAGTTTCCAACAAGAGTTCAAATTATAAAAATTCTCAAACAATTTTTTTATCAAGATTACAAAGACCCTTAAATAATAGTTATAACAAAACATAAAATAATTATTTTTAGGAGTTTTTTCTTTGTTCTTAGTAGCCTTCATAAATATATTATTTTATTAAAAACATTATAAACCTAGTGTGAAGGCTTTTGGGCCAAATTTTTTTAGAATGAACCTATGACCTAAGATAGGTCTAGTTAAAGGCCCTTATAGACTGCCTGACTCATTTACCCTCCTGTGTGTACATTATATTATATTATAGTTTATTAAATAAAACAAATATTGAGCTAAAAAATTGTGCATTTCTGATGCGCAATAAGAGTGAACCCTCTTTATGTGATATGATATTAGCGAAAGGACCTCAATTATTTATATACAAATCTAGAGGTGGTAATTTGGGTTGAATCTGACGGGTCAACCCCCCAACCCGTCAAAACGGGGCGGGTTGGGTTAGACTTTCCAACCCACCAACCTAGCTCTACCTGCTCCGCTTAGTTGTGGTCAAAACGGGTTGGCTGTGGGTCGGGGCGAATTGGCTCGTGGGTCAGTTTTTTTTTTTTTTTTTACTAATGGGTAATATTTTATTTGTAACTAAGCTTTTGTGATGTAAAACTTTTTTATCTTAGTACACCCCTAGAAAAAGTAAAGAAGAAAAGTTGTATTTATTACAAAGGTTATCCATATATTGAGGCAAAAATAAGTTCCTAAAAAATATTTGACTGAATATTACTATACATTTAGATTTCAGATTGGAAAAAAACTAAAGGGATTGTGAAATAAAAATAAGAAATAGTATAAAATTAATAAAATATAATTTATTTTTAATTTTTAATTATTTTTTATTTTTTAGGCGGGTTAACCCGCCAACTCGCCAACCTACCACAAAACGGGTTAGGTTAGAATTTTCTACCCATATCAAAATGCGGGGCAGGGCGGGCCAACTCATTTTTGGCCGGTTGACCGCGGGGCAGGACAGGCCGATCCGTTTTGCCACCTGTATACAAATCAATGGTGATTATTAAAATAAGAGAAAAAAATGTTTACCAAAAAAAAAAAGAGAAAATAATCATTAATTTCTATTTAATTTGTTAAGATCCTATGAGAAGGAAGGATTCAATATCTTCTAAAAGATAATCCATGATTTCACAATGAGAGTGACATATTATATTTCCTCAATTTTGTTAGAATTTTACGTACTCTCTATATATCCATATAATCTAATTGCATTATTCACCCCAGTAACATATATTAACAACCTGGGAGCATATTTTACCATAATATTGAAGGAAGTAATTAAATAAATACTACCTTGTCAAAAAATACTCTTGAAGGAAATAATCATAAATATAAAAATAGTATAGATAAATTACTTTTTACCATATTTGATAAAAAAAGGTATACCAATTACTCGGAACTCATGTAACACTCAAAATATTTTTTAACTTAAGCATAGAATTTATATCCATCATTGTTATGGGCCATTATAGAGGCCTATATTTTAGAAGGCATAATAAAGGCTAAAACTAAGAGGACATTAAGGGGGGAAATTTAATTAATATTAATCCTAACGCGACAACAATAAATCAAGTATTGGACCCTCAAAAATTCACCAAAGATCCAATATTTTATTGTTCATAGATAAATTCTATAATTAAGAAATAAAATTTCTCTCTTTACTTCTTGTTAGTGTACATACTCCTTGATTACCAAAAAAAAAAAAAAAAAAAATGTACATAAGCGGTTATTATCTTATATATATATTTTTCATAGACATGTGAGAGAGTCTTAGATCAAAATAAACTCACTTCTCACTATCAATCTCTATTCCAGTCTACAACAATCGTTATATCAACGAGTACTGTGATCCACTACGGTCCAAAATCACTGTAAGCATATTCACATCATTCAGGTAATCAATCAGTATTCCTGAGTGAAAGTCCTCATGTACTTCGCTTGATTTAAAGTTATATCGCTCGGATATTATCGTTTGTATTGTAACTTTTTGAAATCCAATCATTTGACATAGGGACGGACCTACCTCGGGAGTGGAGGGGGTGGCAGCACCCGAAAAAAAAAATAGGGTCAGTACGTATGTTTTTTTAATTTTAATATTGATATTATTCAATCACGTGGCATAATATTAAGATAAGAAATATTCTTATTACCAAAATTTTTTACTACCAATTCACTATCTATTTAATCATCGTTGGATCAACATTTTTTCTTTTTTCAAAATCTTTTTATCATTCTCTCTCTTTGATTCAATGGTGATTAGACAGGTAGTAAGTTAGTAGTAAAAAATTTTAATAATAAGAATATCCTTCTTTAATATTAAAAGGATTTGATTTTTTTTTTCTTGATTTAATCATGCATATAAATAGTATTATTCTTTTGATCTGATCACGTAATATCGTTGAGTGAATAATTAAATCTCTTAAAAAAAAAGGTATTAGGACACATAATAATAGGTTTAGGATCAAGTATGATGATTAACTAACTATCCTTATTTTCTCCACCTGTAACAAGTTGGAAGAAACTTTGTAAAAAGATGTTTTGACAGGACATCTCTTCTGCTCCTTGTCCTTCGGTCACATCTTGTTTCTAGCCTCAAGATTGAGACCTTTTCTCCAAAAAAATTAAAAAAAAAAAAAAAAAAAAACAAACTTTCTCGTCAATCCTCTCTTGCCATTTCTCTTTCCAAGCCCAAAATTTCAGGCAAACAAATTTCCTCTGAAATGACCATTACCATTGCAGGTTCATCATCAGTCATAGCACCTAATTTCTCTTTTAGAAAATTCTGCATGTTTGATAGTGTTGATAATTCGTTCTATGAATTTTGAAATGCTTGTTCAAAAGGGTATCTATAATTTCATTCATTTTCCTTTTCCACATCCAAGGCGAGGCCCATACATCTGCATCTTTTCATTCATCATCTAAAGGATGGAAACAAACTCATAAACCAACATGAAAATTTTGCTTCAGAATATAGACAAGATTAGAACCTGAATCCTTCTTTTGATGCCTCTTATCTGACCCTAACAGAGAGAACATAAATGGCTTTCCATCGTTCCATTAGAGCACAACCAGTGTCAACTGAAGGATCAATTTTAGCAGAGAGAACAACGGAGGAGCCTTTACCTAGCAAAGTTGCTCAAAGCACCGTGACATGTTTCTACCAAGCCAATGTTGCAGGCTTTTGGAGAAACGTATCAGTTTTGTGGTGCAAAAACCTTATGAACCATTCCTTACACATTACGGTTGATAGTGTAGGAGGTGACTTACATTATAGCTGCAAGATTGACGTGAAGCCTTGGCATTTTTGGAGCAAAAAAGGGTACAAAACCTTTGAGGTTGAAGGGAATCAGGTGGAACTCTATTGGGATCTCCGGTCAGCTAAATTCTCCGGCAGCCCCGAGCCGAGCAGCGATTACTATGTAGCCTTAGTGTCTGATGAAGAGGTTGTGTTGTTGTTGGGAGATTACAAGAAGAAAGCTTACAAGAGAACGAAATCTAGACCTGCCCTTGTTGAGGCCATGTTACTTGTCAAGAAAGAAAACGTGTTTGCCAAGAAAAGCTTTTCCACCAAGGCCAGGTTTGATGAGAAGAGAAAAGAAAGTGAAATTGTTGTGGATAGCTCAACCGGTGGTACTAGTGACCCCGAGATGTGGATTAGCATAGATGGGATTGTGTTGATTCATGTCAAGAACTTGCAGTGGAAGTTTAGAGGGAACCAAACTGTTATGGTTAACAAGCAACCTGTGCAAGTGTTCTGGGATGTGCATGATTGGTTGTTTAGTGGGTCTGGCTCAGGGCCTGGTCTTTTCATTTTCAAGCCAGGGCCTCCAGAAGCTGAGAGTGAAAAAGAAGGAAGTGCTGTTGAAGGTTGTGAAAGTGATGATGGCAGTGTTGGGTATTATTCAACTCTGAATACTGCCACCTTTGAGTTCTGCCTCGTTCTCTATGCCTACAAAATAGAGTAAAGAGTAGCAAGATAGTAATGTTAGTTGTATTTTTGAGTCCGGTGGATATTACTTATATTGTGAAGCCAATTACTTTTGCAAAGTTAATTAAAAAACCTGGTTCTTTTAAATCAGGATACAAGAATTGATATTTGCAGGAAGATTTTTATCTGTTTTTATGCTATTCTTTGCTGCATGCAATTTGTTCACTTTTATGAGCCTTTATCGTCACAGAGTAATTAGTAATGACTAACGAGCATCACAATTTTCAACTAGTCCCATAGTGAGTTAATATGAATGGGATTCTAATATTCCCTCAGAAAGGATGTTTTCAACAAGTGTAGTCAATAGATAATATCATAAGATTACATTTCCTTCATTGCAAACACTAAATCAGCTAAATTCCACATGAAAAAGATTATAAACATTTGAATTGCCTTCTCTGTTGTTTCTTCATGTGCCTGATTGCATATGCATCTTGCGATTAACTTTTGTTGAAATGAAGGTAAGTTTCATTCTATTGCTGAAATGTTTATTGTCAACATACAATAGCAGTACTTTTAGTCCTATGCTATCAGCTATCTAACCAATGATATATGTACTTACAAGTATACAAAGAATTATATTAGTTGAGAGGGAGAACAAAATATTTACTAAATTTGAAAAGAATTGTTCTTTATTTAGTTTATGTTATAATTTATTTTAAATATTTATGTACATTTTATCTTATGAATCACAACACGTCCCCTGATTACATATATTGTCCAACATTGAAATTGTACCAGATAGCATCCAACCTGTTAACAAAAAAAAGATGTAGTAACTACCTACTTAATCAAATCCACACAATTATTCACAAAAACATAAAATTTTCACTGTCATTCAAAATTATCATAAACAGAAAGCACCCCCGTTAGAGTGTATTACTGCTTATACAATCTATTAAGCTCAAGAATTGAAGAAATGGGAAAGACAGAAGAGTAATAAGCAGAGTGAGAGATAACTGGCTGTTGATTATTCAAGCTTGTCAAAAGAGGAAAGGGACATTTCGATGTTGAAAGGAGAGAGAGAGTGTTGAAACGTTGAAGTATGTGACGAGAAGAAAATGTCAGACAAGGTTGGAAGAGTTTTCTTATTTCTTTTGAATGAAGTGACAACAACATAAACAAAGAGGTGTGGAGAGAAGCTAGCAAGAGTCACGTGAGGAGGGATGGGAAGAAAAGAAAGGAATCAAATAGTTTGGTTTTGAAAGCTTTCAATTGAAAGCAGGAACAACAGAAAAAATTGGGAGATAGAAATGTCTTTATGCTGCATGTTACTAAACTTTGATTTTATACCATTTTTTTTTCCGTGATACATAAGAGGGGATGTAAAGGGCATATATACCAACTTACAAGAGTAGGAGGAGGATTCTAAGTTCTTTATCTTTGCATTTTTATAAAGAGGTTGTCTTTTATACTCAAATGGTCACAAAAAAACAACTTTATCGCTGATCCAAGGATGGACAAGGCAGGTAAATGGGACAATATATTTCTTTACCTCTGCAATTATGATCAATGCCTATGCTTTATTTATAACTTCAAATTAATAAAATTATCTTTACTAACGTCAACTCCATCCATATCTTTCTTAAATATGGTAGACTACAGAACAAGATTTTATGCCACAAGAAGAACTTTATGCAGATTGTGTATTGGATTAAGAAATTTTTCTTTTGTTCTTTATTTGTTTTTCAATCTAGCGTATATTACTCTTCTAAGTTTTAATATTCTTTCCCCTCTTATTGCCATATTTCTGTATATAAACTGCATTAAACAATTTAATATTTTTTTTTCATCCATCAAAGATTCGTTATCAATCAATAAATATAGTCATAACAGCATCAAAACTGCAAGTATATTGAAGCCAATCTGGCATGACTAACAAGTTATTGACTATCTGAACACTCAATGAACAAACTCTATGAATGAATTTTATTAGGTGCAGAGACAAATTTATAGCTTTCATCATCTTCAATACCAAATAACATATGCTTATTCTTTTCTCTTTGAGGAATAATTGCAGAATGGTGAGAAGGTAGGGGAAGATGAGAAATGGAATCATCTTTAAAATTTTTACGAATGCCCCACAGAACCTCTGCACAACTCTTCATAGCTGGCCGTGATTGTCTGGAAGATGCAATGCATTGGAAAGCTAGCTTGAGAACCTTCTTCACTGCCTTGTTGGAGGCTGAACTTCTTCTCAGTCTTGGGTCCATGGCAAATAAAGCACCCCCTTCTTTCATCATCTGCATTGCCTGCATACATGCAAATTATGTCTCTCTAATCAATTCTGCCATTCTTTGCAGTGCATCTTCTGCCAGTTTCATTGTCATATCATTATTAGATACTTATTTTCTGCATAACTATTTTATTCTAGCAAAACTAATTAAAATCATAGCACTGCGGAAACATGATTAAAGCTGAATGCATTTTGCAAGGAAGACTAAATGGATCTAATTTTGACTCTCAGTTCAGCTTAAAAAGTTGTTTTTTCCTCCATAAAATTATTTTTTGAACAGAGAAATTGAATTTGACATCTCATACCATCAGATTTATTATTCTATGATCCATGAATTTATTGACTGTACACGAAAACATGTTAGATAAAATCTAAACAGATCAAAATGAATCTTGTATCAGTTATACTACTATATCTTTCAAAATTTAGGAGGAACTATATGTAAATCCACCTTGGTATGGCCTTTCTTGAATAATCCAATAAGTAGATGTGCATGCATATATAGAATAACTGGGATACTGTACAAAATTCACTCTTTGCTTTCTGAATTTTGACTGAAATATAGTTGATATTTATAACTAGTTGAAACAGTCACAATATTCTAAAGTGTTGTGTTCATGTAATGAAAATACTATTTTGGTTCTTTTGCAGTGCTTTTGGTAGATTTAACTTACTTACCCATCTGATTGTCACTCTCTCATTGAGGGGTCTCTGTGATTCTATGGGATGTCTTCCTGTCATCATTTCAACAAGCAATACGCCAAAGGAATAAACATCACTCTTTTCAGTGAGTTGATATGTTCTCAGGTACTCAGGATCCATATATCCAGCTGTTCCTTTAACTTGAGTTGAAATATGGGTTGCATTAGGGTCATCAGACAACCGTGCAAAACCAAAGTCTGCCACTTTGGCCCTTAGGTTCTCAGTGATTAGGATGTTTGATGCTTTGATGTCTCTATGGATAATTGGATTATCTGTCAATTAAACAATACAGATTCAGACATCCAGATACTTTCACCAATATATTGATGATTTGAGGTTAAGTGAACAAGACATTGTAAGGTTACTTGAAAAGATATTGAATATAGCCTTCCTGAGAGTACAGGTATATACATTACAATTATACAGAATTTAGATATGATGTATCATATTTGTTCCTTTCTAATTTATTTCTATGGACATACCTGTGTACATATGAAGGTATGTGATTGCATGAGCTACGTCAATTGCTATGTCTAGACGTTCACCAATTTCTAGTCCATCTCCTCGAGTACCTGCATCAATAATTGATTACTTTTAGGTCACCACTGCACTATATTATTAAGTCATTGCATCTGAATACTGTGTTATTGAACAGTATATGCAACTACACAAACCTATTTTGGTACATCAGGAACCTTCACCCCACCCAAACTACCTGAGCCAAGCCCTGGTTATACACTCAGCTAACATATACACGGAACATATATAGCTAGCACAGACATTCTGAAAGTACAAGAGAATGAAATTCCCAGTTGGAATTGAGCACATTCCAAGAGCTGAAATGATGTGAAGCTAAACATTCTGAAAATTACAGATGAAAAGACTTGGACATCTTATGAGTGTAAGAATAATAGAGAAAATTTAGATCTTATATTTCTTTTATCTTCTGAGAGATGTGATTTGTAAATTTGGTAATATTTGAATAAAGGGTTATAATGATTAATGCAAAGAGGTAGTCCTGATTTTTAAGGGATAACTTTCTACATAATGCATTTTCTTTCCAGTTTAGTTTATCCGAGTCTTTTGGCTTCTTGTTGATGTTTCATTTTCGTTCAACAACTATTGTCTTCCTTGAGTAACGTAAAATTGGTTCTTGTGCCTAAACTTGAAGATACCAGATTATGATCATACATTTCATTCAGCTGTGTATGAAATTTAATAATTTTCTTTTTCATTTGATGATTGATGAATGAGAGACAGACCAGGACTTACCATCTAGATGCTCCCGAAGTGTTCCATTACCAACGTATTCAACAACAATGATCTTCTCATCTCCATGCTCCAAATATCCATATAACCTGACAAGATTCAGATGGTCTATTTTTGACAAGGTGTATATTTCGTTCTTGAACTCGTGCAAGTGTTTGTGTAGTACATCCTGTCAAGAAACTTCACTATATGAGGCTCACAGATAAAATCCCAAAAGAAAAAAGATAATCATAAAAAGTTGATGTCTAGTAGTGAGCTATGCTTGTAAGCTTTGTTTAGTATCTGATGAATATGCTTCTCTTTCATCATCTTCAGTCATAATTGAACAAGTTCTATAGATGGAAAATAGTCAAAAGATGAACATTATGCTATACCTTCTTGGCACGCTTCACTGCTACAATAGATCCATCATTAAGCTTTCCCTTATAAACTGTTCCAAACCCACCTTCCCCAATCTGATTATCTGGGGAGAATTTTGCAGTTGACCTGTAAATCTCTTCAAAGGAGAAGTTGCCAAGTCCAAGCTGTCCACTTGCAGTGCTAGATGATGCATAAGAATAAGAAAACTTCCATTTTGATGAATTCTTTTTACTTTCAGATGACAAATCAGTTGAAGCTGCAAATCATGGCATATCATACTCAAATTTGGAAAATCTAACTTAGAAGAAGAATACTGCAAAAGCATTCATCACCTCATATTCAAGTGACTTTGCATCCAAACGTTTTTTGACACCCATGATCTGAATCCCATTACATTTTTAACATAAAGGGTTGACCATGAGCAAGCACAATAAAATCATTTCGAATCACCCAAATGTAAAACATAATATTTTTTTTCATCAGACTTACATGATACCACCCCTCTGACTTTTGATATATTCTTTCTGCCATCACTTCCTACAACTTTTGAGGCTGTTTTGCTTTTACCAGAGAGAATCAATGTAAAAACAGCAGCACATTTCTTGAAAAACTTCAGTGCAGGATTAGTCTTGGGAGTGTGCCTCTTTGTGTCATTACTATCTTGGAGAAAACCAATGTGTGATCTTTGGCTAGATTGATGCAAACTGGGGCTTGGTGTTTTCTTCATTTCTAGATGCTAGAGCTATTCAAGGTCCAGATGTATTCGTGTAGCTAAAATTTAAAAAGGATGGTCTCATACGCTTTTAATTTATGTGTTCTTTTTTATTTTTTATTTTCCGTATAATTTGTCTCCCTCGGACCAATTCTCCAAACAGATTTTGTTCCAGTCCAATGAAAATGAGTTGGCTGCGTTAGTAGTTTTTCTTACAAGTTAACGATTTAAAAGACAAAGTCATACCAATACCAGTAAACATCCTACTATGTCAAAGGATCAGTGGGTACAAAATAAAAAAACCAGGTCAATGGTGCTTTTGTCGAGTGATACCAGGTCAATTGCTCAGCGGAGTTGGACAACAGCAAATTGGCTGATTGCCCCAACGTGGTTTTGAGTCACACGCCAAACTTGTGACATAGAATGGCTCTTTCTTTTTTCCCACTGTGTTTTAGAGATGGGAAATGGTTGTCTTGTGCGCAATTTGTCCCGCGGATTGACCATATGAATTTAGAATATCTTTTTAAAAATAAATTGAATTGATTTTTTTTTTTATCAAACGCCATATTTTGTTTGTTGATGAGAAGGAAAAAGGCAACATCACCACCAAATAATGGTAATTCAGTTGGTGTATAGAATCTGAGCAAACGAGAGTAAAAATATGTGTTCAATCATTTTTAATATATTTTTGAGAGAGATTTAAAATCTTAATTATGTACCCGTCCGAATTCGAGAAACAATAAATTACTGAAATATTTAAAAAAAAAAGGAAGGGGGGGGGGGGGGGTGTCATACCATTTTTGGTGATTTGGTGAGAAGGTTTTCATGTGGTCTAAAATTAAAACTTCTAGTCCAAGACTTTGGACTGCTATAAGTATGTGGGTCAGTTGCTGTTGATCCTATCCAAAAAATTAATCAGTGTTGTCAGAGTCGGACTACTAATTTACTATAAATGTGTGGGTCGATTTCTTTGGATCCTATCCAATAATATTTAATTTACGGGTCTGATACTTGAACTACATGGCTCCGGCGGGGTATGGGTCAGATCGGGTCAGGTTTTTGTCCGACTTGACCCAACTTAATTTTTATAGGTCAGGTATTCTGACCCGACCCGCTTTAATTTGATCCAAGTCAGGTCTAACTTGGTTTGGATTTTGTTGAACTAATTCAGAACTGGTTCTGATCTGACCTGATTTCTGAAGTTGGTCAAATCTGACCTGACCCGTTTTTGACTTGGTTTCCTCACAAAATTTCGTCAAAATTTATACGTTACAAAAGACGAAAATTTCTTCACGAAATTATTTTTTTGTCGGAATACTTTTTGTCGCAAAGCGACGAAATTTTTTATCTAATGAAAATTTTTACAAAAATAAATTTTCTATCGAAATTTAGTTTCTGTCAAAAGTTTTGATGAAAATGATTTCGTCCATCAAATGTTTTAAACGAAAAAAGAATTCTGTCAAAAATTTTGACAGAATGTTTTTCGTTCAAAATTTCGATGGGAATTTGTTCTGACGAAAATTTAGACAAAAATTGTTTCGAGGGAAATGTTTCATCTGAAACTTTTGACGAAATTTAGATTCGCTAAAGAATTTTAACAGAATATTTTTTCTATCAAAATTTTTTATCGAAATATTTTTTGTCAAAGATTTTTACGAATTTTTTTTACAGAAATGTTTTCCGTTGAAAATTTTGATGGAAATATTTTTTATCAAAAAACTTGACGAAAATATTTAGTCAAAATTTTTGATAGAAATGCATTTCGCCTAAAAATTTCAACAAAATTTTTTTTTTGTCAAAAAGTTTAACAAAAATGTTACCGTCGAAAACTTTCGCCGAAATTTGAAATCTGTAAAGAATTTTGATGAAATTTTTTTCCGTCAAAAAATTTCGATGGAAATGTGTTTCGTCGAAATTTTTGATGAATATTTTTTTTTGTGAAATATTTTGACGAAATTTAGTTTCCGTAAAAAAATTTGACAAAAAAATATTTCGTCAAATTTTTTTACAGAAATGTTTAGTCACAAATTTTGAGGAAAAATTTTTTCGACAAAATTTTTTGCGAAAATTTTTTTTGCAAATATTTTCCGTAAAAAATTTTGACGTAATTGTTTTACGTTAAAACTTTTGTTTTAATGTAATTGTGATTTAATTTTCTTTTTTTATACACATAATGGGTATTTGTCAAGTTTTGGGTCAATGGGTCAATATTAAAACAAGTCAGGTCTAAAATTGACCCAAATAAAAGTGGGTCAGTATTTAAACTAGTTCAAAAAATATAAGTATTTATGGATCAGGTCAAAATCGGATCAAGGACAAGACAATTGAACCAGTTTTTTTGCACACCCGAGTTTTTTTTGCACACCCCTACTCTGTATAAATTATGGTTTTACACACCTTATCATTGAATATTGTGTTAAGAGGCCTATCATCCCCAAGCCTCGTCCAAAATTGAGGGGAAGCGGTTTATATCCTATTATGTTACAAGACATTAACTTAATAGAAATAAAAAGACACAAGTCATATTATGCAAAAAAAAAAAAACTGCAATTATTAAAAATAAAATCCATTTATTACATCAAGCACGATTATACTTAACACCAAATTAGCCTGACTAGGACCTCTTTGAAGGAAATTAAGACGGGCTGAGATTGAAGAGAGGGAAAAAAATTTGGCTGTGATCAAAATAAGATCTAAAAGTAATCAATTGTTTGTCAAAATGATAAAATTCCAAAATAGTCATATACTATTATTAAAAGAAATAAATTCCAATTCTAGTGAAAGCAACCTACCAATTCAGATGTTGGGAACCAGAAATAGTGAACTGCTTCAATATAAAAAAAATAACACCACGCATTCTCGGAGCATGTTGAGTGTATTCTCCAGCTCATAGGAGCGAATTCATGTATTGTCTCTCATACACGAACCATTGGTAAAATGACTTGAACCATCCATTTCAATTCTTTCAGAGATACTGTCCGGTAATTTGTTGCTACAACGTATCCACGCACAATATCCGATTGAGTAGCGTTTAATATGATCTCTCAAGTTTTAAATTAAACCTACTTGGTGGATTAAACTGACTAAGGGTAGGATATGATATGGGGCTGATAAGCATATATCATGTTATGTGTTTGATGAGTACTTAATTAACAATTTGATATATTGGGTAGAATGAGATATATTGGGTAACGTGAGAATTTATTAGGTATTCAATATTGGTATCCTATCCTATTGAATTATAACGCAGCTTCCCCCATAGGATAAGAAATCATGCATTGGTTAGTATAAACTGAGACAATAGGATAAACTAGGCTTTTTTACCCTTGTAACCACTTATTAATAATTAATTACCAAATTGACCTTCATTATAAACTATTTCGAAAATTTAACCCCCTCAAAAAACATAACGCCAATCTGCTCATGTTTGACCGTTGACCACCAAGCCTACCCGGGTACACCCCTCCCTACCCGGGTATTTTTTGAGATTTTTGCCTACCCGGGTAGATAAGGGTGTACCCGGGTATTGTTCTTGGCATCTGAGAAATTGCTTGAATTATTTACCCTGGTAGGTAAGGGTGTACCCGGGTAAATCTCACATCTTCAACATAATTCCCAGCAACACTGGAGCTGTTAAGGTACCTATTATATATATAAATTGATACAACATTTGATTAAATGGTGGAAATTTTATTCCAAAGCTTTTGTTCTTTTTTTTTTTTTTTGTAAATAAAGCTTTTGTTCTTTGTCACCATTGAATGTTGAATTTGTGACAAAACAGGCTCTAGGAAAAGTTCTTCCATCGCTAAATGGTAAATTCACTGGAATGTCTTTTCGAGGTCCTACTGTGGATGTTTCAGTTGTTGACCTCACTGTCAGGCTGGAGAAGGCTGCAACCTATGACCAGATCAAAGTTGCTATCAAGTAAATTTTAAACTTTTTGAAGTCTTCTTACTTTTAGTAAAATTGAATTGGGTTTTCCTCCTATCTCAATCTTTTTTTTGTTGAAATAACAATATCCAGGGAGGAATTAGAGGGCAAATTGGGTAAATTCACTGGAATGTCTTTTCGAGGTCCTACTGTGGATGTTTCAGTTGTTGACCTCACTGTCAGGCTGGAGAAGGCTGCAACCTATGACCAGATCAAAGCTGCTATCAAGTAAATTTTAAACTTTTTGAAGTCTTCTTACTTTTAGTAAAATTGAATTGGGTTTTCCTCCTATCTCAATCTTTTTTTTGTTGAAATAACAATATCCAGGGAGGAATTAGAGGGCAAATTGAAGGGGATTTTGGGTTACACTGAAGATGATGTGGTGTCTACTGCCTTTGTTGGCGATAGCAGGTAATGTTGATTAATTTTTGAAGCAACATTTACTTCTTTGACTGCTTTTATTGGTGAAAGATAAACTATCATGATCAGTTTTTGGTGTTCTCTCTAATTATACTTACAATGTTGGATATTGCTTTCATATGCAGGTCTAGCATATTTGATGCTAAGGCCGGAATTTCATTGAACAGCAACTTCGTGAAACTTGTTTCGTGGTATGACAACGAATGGGGTTACAGGTAGGTAACTTCCCTAAACCTTGCTGTCTTAAACAGGTCTTGAATAGGATGAGGAAATTTTTTTCCCATAATCCTTTGTTGTTACTTTACGGAGTTTTACTGGTAATGAGGACATTTTGTTTCTTTGTTTGCAGCACCTGTGTTGTTGATTTGATTGTCCATAATGAATCTGTGGCATGAGGCTGAGCTTGGATTGTGCATCATTACACCAATCTAAATTTTCTCAAGATGTGGAGATTTATCCGGGTACACCCTTACCTACCCGGGTAAATAATTTAAGCAATTTCTCAGATGCCAAGAACAATACCCGGGTACACCCCTACCTACCCGGGTAGGCAAAAAATTTCAAAAAATACCCGGGTAAGGAGGGGTGTACCCGGGTAGTCTTGGTGGTCAACGGTCAAACAGAGGCAGATTGATGTTATGTTTTTTGAGGGGGTTAAATTTTCGAAATAATTTATAATGAAGGTCAATTTGGTAATTAATTATTAATAAAAGGTTATAAGGGTAAAAAAACCGGATAAACTAATCATATTCTATTGGTTAGGATAAAATGAGACAATAGAATAAATTAATCATATCCTATTGACCCACCAAACAAGAGATAAAAATAAGATATGATATCCTATCTTCTTTATCAAGTGCTCCAAATAGACCCTAAATGTACAAAACAATATTTCACATCTAACCACTATCAATTCTGTTCACGTTAAAACACAATCGGATCATAAATTTACATTCATTTGCATCTGACCATCATTCCTCGTATTCTTTTGATTTAGATCCTTATCTTAGTGGCAAGATGACTTCTCAACAAAATATTCACGCGCTTTCTCAACCTATCTCAGAGGATTCCATTTTTCCGTTCCGTAAGGTCTTTTTTTTTTATTTAAGGCTCCAGGACCAGATAGGAAAGCATTGAGCTAGGATGACTTCACTACCTTAGTCTATTCACCCTCGGATCAATTCACTGGCTGGCTTGGTTACTTGCTTGGTGCACACTGACTTGACTGCCCATGATATAGTGCCTGTTTGGATCCTCTCTTTTTTAAGCTACAAGCTACTTATAAGCATAAGCTAGACCAAACAGGTTTTGGGAAAAGCTCTTATAACGAAAAGCTCTTTTTTTTATAATGAAGAAAAAAGCTGAAAATTAAAAGCTCCTAGGAGGAGCTTTTTTTTAAGCTCTTATCTGTTTTTCTTGAATTGTGTGCTTTTTTTTAAAATAAAGAGTGATAAAGATAGAAAGAGATAATTTTCTTGAAATATGTGCTTTTAAGTAATTTTTAAGCTAAAACTTTTATGTAATTTCCAAACAGCTTTTAGCTTATTTTTTTAAGCTCTTTTTTTTAGCTTTAGCTTATAAGTAGCTTCTAGCTTAAAAATAAGAGGATCCAAACAGGCTCATAGTAAGACCGGAATGCCCCTATTCCATATCTGAAGATTGACCACAGCCTAATGAATGCCTTACCGCTTTCAACTTTGCTTGGAGTTCGATCCGCCTATGAACTCTTCTTCATAGGCTTACTCTCTTACCGGAAAGGCAACCCAACGAAAAGAGTCTTAGTCCACCACAGCTTCGTCCCAAAGCTTCGATGGAGATGCCAGGGGCTGAGAAAGTGGGAGTTACAGTATGTTCTTCTCAAGCCAAACCTTCCGAATGGAGGCGCTGGGTTTCTCTGGACTACTATTCTGCCATTACCCTTGACATGACAGGTATATCGTTACCTTTGATCTCATTTCCATTTTCTTTTTGCAGAGTTTCAGCTCTTTCCTCGAGCCCCGCGGGGTCCTCTCAATCCCGCTCTCTCACTTCTGTCGCTATAAGTGTGCTCCCCCTTTGTGCGCAGAACGCCGACGGTGTTCAGGATCATAAATTTACATTCATTTGCATCTAGCTAGGATTACGAATCATACTGTACTGTACGATGTGCAAATTGCAAAAAATGATTAACACTAATAGCTGATAGCAGCTATGCCATATTCGTAGACAACACAATTAACTAAAAGAACGCAAATTATATCACATTTACAAACAGCACCATTAACACAAACTAGATGGAAAACAATAGAAGAAACTTGAGTAATCTTGTATCACCCAATCCCATCACAAGATAATCCAAGCACATAACTCAAAACAAAAGCATTATCTAAACCATAAATTTATTCCATTTACACATACCCACATAAAAAAACCCCAACACTCACCCCTCATATTCCCTACCAAGATACCCAAAATCCAAACTTCAGCCTCCGAATCCATATAGGGTTCTACCCTGTCTCTTGAGCGCGTAAACCACATCCATGGCCGTGACAGTCTTCCTCCTCGCATGCTCCGTGTAAGTCACCGCATCACGAATCACGTTCTCCAGGAAGATCTTGAGAACCCCTCTGGTCTCCTCGTAGATCAAACCACTGATCCTCTTCACACCACCCCTCCTAGCCAACCTTCGAATCGCGGGCTTCGTTATTCCCTGAATGTTATCGCGCAGGACCTTGCGATGCCTCTTTGCTCCTCCCTTCCCCAAACCCTTCCCTCCCTTTCCGCGACCTGACATTTTCCCGAAAAAATTGAGTCAGATTTTCTCAAAAATAGAATTGGGGATTTAGGGTTTGACAGTGGTGGGAAATAAGGAAGGCGATGGGATATTTACTTGGAGCGGGAAGAGTGGGCATATGAATCTCAGAGTCTCTTCTTGATCTTGGCCGTTGGATTCTGATTCATCGACGGTTTTATTTCATGATCCGTGGCTTCTTGCTTGGATCATTGTCGAACGTTGATTAAGAAATTCGGACGGTCAGATTTCCTTATGTAGAGCAACTCCGGATTGGGGTTTATTGTCTTGGGGACCCGTGATTGCCAAGCTTACGACAGCAAGTCAGCAACTACGCCTCCTAAAAGCATTTGCTAATGACAGCATTGTTGCTTCCTCTAGTTTGTGATCATTTAGACGGCATTTGGTACACGAGAAATTTTTTTTATTTGAGAATTTTAATTTTTAAAAATATAATTTTTGCATTCAGCTTACGATAATATCCAAAAATTAAAAATTTAAAAAAATTCAATTTTTCGGGAATCTCGCATACCTTCGTGGCTATTTGGATTTTTTTATTCTTTTTTAAGTTAGAGCTGTTTATAAGCATAAGTTAGTCCAAATAAGTTTTTGGAAAAAACTCTTATAATGAAAAAAAATTCTTATAATAAACAAAAAACTAAAGGCTAAAAGCTTATAAAAGGAACTTTTTTTAAGCTCTTATATGTTTTTCTTGAATTGTATTTTTTTTTAAATGAAGAGTCATAAAGATAGAGAGAGATAAATTTATTGAAATATGTACTTTTAAGTAATTTTTAAGCTAAAAATTTTATGCGATTATCAAACAGATTTTAGCTTTTTTTTAAGTTCTTTTTTTTAGTTTTTACTTACAAGTAGCTTCTAACTTAAAAAAAAAAAAAGGATCCAAACAGACTCTTCATAAACCGCAACTATACGATGTAGACCGGATCAGACAAATATCATGTATAAAAATTTCAAAAAACCTGACGTGTCATCTGCAATATTTTCTGACTCCTGGACACTCAAATACGTGTGACATAGACTTAAAAAAAGTTCAAATGTTGCGTTGCATTTTTAGTTCCAACTATTACATTCGTTGGATTATGATTATAATTTTATTGAGTTTAATATAAATATTTGTGATATCTTAAATTTCTTTGTAAAATTAATGAATATTATTAGTTTATCTTTATTTTTTTGTTAAATTATTGAATATTAAATTTAATATATATTATATAAATTGTGTTGGTGCAACGTAGCTATACAGTGTAGTGCAAAATCAGGAATAACTTTTTTTAAAAAAAATTATCAATTTTCTTATGAGGTGTCTCTTAATATTTTAAATGAGAGGTTAATTTTTGTTATGATGGATACCTAAAAGGCTTATGATTTCAAATGAGGGCGTAGTGAGTGAAATGACCAAAGATCTTGATTCTTGACAATAGAACAGGAATGCGAATTGCATTGATTGTTGTGCAATGTTTCATGAGGTGGGATGAAATATTCTGCATGTGATGAGTACTATGAAAAAACCAAACTAAAAGTTAGGAGGGAAAATAGTTGTTTTTTTAAATGATATAATCTATATTTTTTTATTTTTTTTTTGTATATTACAGAAACTTAAAACAAAACTAACAACTATAACTCAGCCACCAATCTAGGCCAAGCAATACCCCTGTAGTCTCTACTCAGCAAACCTATACAATCAGCAGGGGGAGATTCAAAAAAACAGATATCCCACCCAAGACCAACAGCTAAACCCGCGAAATAATCCGCTACAAAGTTCCTGATGGGACGTAAATTCGTTCCCATCTAAGCCCATTTTGATGGCAAAATACCACACGTTCCCTCAGTTGATGAACAACTTCAGCATGAAAATCACTTGTTTTACACATTTGTGACAAAAACACAGTGGGGGAACGTCTGGTAAAGTATTCCTTTAAAATATATTAAAAGGGGAACGGACTGAGACGCATTTAATGCACCTGCTCCATTCATTTAATGCCTTTGTACACTTTTCAGGTGACGTAGGGTTAAAGACTTATAAAAAGCAAGGCGGTGCACCAACTGAGCAGCTGAAAACGTGAAGAGCAGAGAATCAAGAGTTCTCATTGGCTAAAAACGAAAGCAAGGCATGGGCAAGTCTGCATACTACGGCTAATCATCACCAAACCTTGTTCCATCTAGCAATTTGCGCAGCTTCCATACTCTGCTGCCACCGTCCCGTCCCCTCATTCAAGCAACTTGCTCCAAAGGATTTACAAGCTTGCCACTCTCCTTCCATCTATAAATAGGACCACCCTCATACAAAAACATCATCGGATTCTGGAGGGATTAAAGTCCAGAAGGAGGAAGATCACCTAGTAGTTAGTAACTTAGTTTTATATAAGTTGTAACTGTAGTCAAGTGACAACCCATCCCCTTTGCTCTGTATCAAACCTTAAGACTCCTCACGAATATTAAACCATTTTTCTCCATTTTTCTGTTTCTTTTGTAAACTGTCTTTTAAATTAATATAAGTGTTTTCTCTTTGTTCCATTCGTTATCTCTTAACTGAAACTCGGGTCTATGGGATTTCAGTTGGGAATAATTATGTTTAAAATATCAGCCATGAGCTGAACTATATGTGGAATGGAAAAACTGTGAAACTCTTAAAGAACTGTTTTCAAAACTCTTGACTGAAGCTTTTTGTATTTCTTTGGCTAAGTAAGCTATATTCATTGTGCGCCAATGGAAATTGGGTACATACTGAGAAAGGAAATTCCATAAGGAAGGGATTTCAGACAGCTTAGCCATTGGGGGAAGGTAGATGTCATGGCAAAAACACTACTGGTCACTTTAGGAATAAGGGGCCAACTCGTCCATGTAAAGGTTCTGTACTAAGTACCTGTTGGAGTCAAGGGAGCCATAAGAATATGGAAACTTGTGAGTCATCTAGTCCATGAGCTGAAGAATCAGAGTTGGAAGACAAGAAACTGGGATAAAGCCAAAAAGTGCTAAGTCTTGAGCAGAGGAAACAACCTCTTTAAGAGTGTAGCAGTGAATCCGTTCCTTCTGTTAAACTGTTTAAACCATCACCTTGTGTCTCTTGGTTATAGCTATTACTGTTTTAGTAGGTTTTCTTTCCTTTATTTAATCTTGTATCTATAAAACTCCAATGATTATTATCTCACCTTCTTCTAAACAGGAAGGATCACATACATAACGCAGCGAGTAATTGTTTGCCAGCAGATTGAACTTACTGTTCTTGAGAAACGTTGTCAAGACAGTAGGGAACGTTTGACCAGACAGTTCACTTACTAATTTTTCTTCTCATTTTCATTCTTTATAAATCAGCGTAAGACAATAATTAGGACTCTATCCTCGTGGGAACGATAATTTGGGCATTAATACTCCATTTATTACTTGATGCGTGCAGTTGCGCACTTGGGTTGGAACTAAGGGAACGAATCTGTGTTCTGCAAGAACAGAGGAACATCCCCTATAAGAACTTATATTTTCCACCATCAGCAAACCACCCAACAGTTCCCTTCCCTGTACACATAAACCATCCTCACCTACCATTCAAAGTTCAGCAATTGTTGAATTCTTCGAATTAAGAAAGCTAGAGGATGACTAGGAGGGCAGCCCTCCTTCACAAGCTGGATAGCAACACTGGAGTCTCCTTCAAGCACCACATTCCTAAAACCCTTGTCCCAAGCTACTTGGAGTCCCACTAGCAGACCCCATATCTCAGCTTTCACCGAACTCCCGCTCCCAAGATTCCTTGCAAACCCCAAGATCCAACGACCAGTTTCATCCCTCAGCACACCACCACACCCACATTGACCGTTTTGGCTCCTTGAAGAACCGTCAGTATTTACCTTGATCCATCCAAGATCAGGAGGTAACCACTGAACTAAGATCTCAATTTTAGTCTTCTTCAACAAACCTGCAAACTTGTATAAGGCCATGGCCTCCAAAAAACCAGACAAGTAAATATTACTGTTTCGAGCTACTACCTCCACACTCGAAACCTGGTTTTGAAAAACAAAACCATTTATTTCCTTCCACAGAGACCAACAAATGATACCAAATAAAATGTATCCATTCTCTCCCCCTATGGAACAAAACTTGGGAGACAGATTCGCCTGCAACCAATCCACCAGAGGAAGATTAGTGAAACCATTCCACTCTCCTTGCGCAATGAACATCCTCCAAATCGTTTGAGCCCATGCACAATCTCTCAAAACATGTAAGCAGCTTTCTGACATAAGACCACATCTTGGACAAGTGTCACAATCTGTCATATGCCTTTGCTTTCTTCTAAGATTAGTTAGAAGATTCTCACCAATAGCAAGCCACAGAAAAGTTTTAATCCTTGAGGGACCCCCCCCCCCCCCAAATTCCAAATTGAACTCCACTGAATCCCATCCCTGACTGAATCCCTTATGTCCAAGCTTCCAAAAGCTGACTTAATGGAGAACCTGCCATCATGTGATAAATTCCAAATGACCCTATCCTCCCCATTTAAAGGATTAGGAGGACATATACCTGCTATGCAGCTCTTCACATCTTCTGATATGAGAGAACCGAACCTTTGCCAGTCCCAATCTCCATTCTCCTTCACCATATCCCCAATTTCAGCATCCAACAAATCAAAAGGAACATCCTGGATTAAGTGCTCTGTTAAAGCTCCAATCTCCACCCATTTCTCATTCCAGAAAGATGTCCCCTTACCATTTCCCACCATTATTCTTGAACCTTCAAAAATTTGGGGCCAAACTCGAGTTATACCTTGCCACAAGTTAGAAGCCCCTGGTTTCTTCACAATGTTGGGAATTAAGCTATCCTCCACCCTATATTTGCTTCTCAACACTCTAGCCCACAGATCATCCTTGTTAGTAAGCAAGCCATGTGCCACTTTCATAATACAGGCCCTATTAGTTTGTCTCAATCCTCTAATACCCAATCCACCCTCATTTTTAGGTTTACAGATCCTGTTCCAAGGTAAGACATGAACCTTTTTTGCCTCCCTGCTTGAACCCCACACAAAAACTCTCATCTTTTGTTCAATGACATCAAGGGTTCCAACTGAAATTAAGGCAGTTTGCATCGAATAAGTAGGCAAAGCAGCAAGGACAGACTTAGTAATGACTATCCTTCCTACCAGGGATATGTTAGGAATGTGGCTTCCATACTCAAGAGGGGGGTGAATTGAGTATTACAAAATTTTCGCAAAAGCCCCCTTCTAGTTTCTAAATAATCATTTCAAGTACACTTTGACATATGAAAAGCTAATTTATTTAATTTAAATAATTTACAGCGTGTAGTGACTAAATAACAGAAAAAATAGATCAGGTAAATATTTGATGAGATATGAATTTAAATATGCTCAAATAATTAATCAATGCTTATGCAAGAGATGAGGGATAGAGAGATTTGCAAACTTGATATATCCTGGTTCGGTCACTACCACTGTGACCTACGTCCAGACTGAAGTCGCTCGATCAAATATTTCACTAACGGTCAAGCTTCACGGGTGCTTGACAAACCTTTACAAATTCCCAAGACTTCTGTCTCTTGGTAGACTAACAAGGGTTCACTCCCCTTTTCCAAGACTTCTATCTCTTGGCAGACCAACACAAGGGTTCACTCCCCTTTTGATTCAAGAAGTAAGATGAAGGTGATAAAGAGTGGATATGTACTCTCAAAGTACAAATATTACAAATTGAAGAACTAGTAGGTGTATAACCTAACAACAAAGATAAGCTCAAGTCTATGCAATGATCAAAATGAGTAATATGTGAGCAAAAGCAAGCTAGAATGAGTGATAAAGACTTGGTAAATGATCAATGACCGAATTGTGTGTATTTGAGATGTTAGGGGGGTTTATATAGGCACCCAATTCGAAAACTAGCCATTTATAGCCGTTTAAAACAGTAGATATCCAGATATTTATCGAACACATATTCGGATATGTGATTATAGCCGTTTATAGCCGTTTAAACAGTAGATATCCGGATATTCATCGCGCACGTATCCGGATATGTGATATCCGGATATTCAGTATCAGATATCCAGAGATTGATATCCGGATATTCTTGGTCAGATATCCGGATATTTCATGGCAGTGACCTTTTTACACATTTTCGAAAATTCCTTTCTTTCAATATGGTTTCTATGACTTGTAAAGCATATGATTGGTTATGGAAATTAACTAGAAAAGTATATTTTATGTAAGTACTCTTTCCAAACCAATTTTGAACGATATAAACCACTTGATTTGACTTTTCTTGACGGATGTATAAGGCCATGAATATGTAACTGTTATAATGCCATGATTCTCCTTTTTTTTTGCTTAAGTCATTTGAAAAACCTTTAGATGCATGTTTGACTTGTTAGTTCAAGATTCATTTATGCATTTGATGATGTGTATGACTTGAGCTTATGCAATGCTATAATACTATACACCTTTACACATTTTCCTAAGTCCTAGATAAATATACCATTGAGATTTTGGACTTGACTTGATGTTTGGCTTGCATGTTTCTTGATTTGATTTCTTTTGGATGTTGCTTCACCTTCAAGCAATCTTCTTTGACTTGTTTGTTATCATCAAAACTATGCTGACGTGGAATCATCAATAGTATCATCGTGGCAGCCACATCATCATTTTGATTCTTCAATATTCAAAGTTTTTCTAATTATTCCTTGTTGCTCTTAATCCAATGATCTTGCCACTTTGATATGACATCACTCTTCTTGTGTGGCTACATCATACATCTTCAATATCCACATTGGTTGATGCTTTTTGCTCTTGATCAAAGCTCTTCTCTTTTTGTTGTTGCCACTTTGTTATCATCAAAACATACCTTGTATCTACAATAAAGTCTTCTGCTTCCAGGCATTAAGCCTATTACTTGTCTTCTCTAACACATGCCTGAAAGTGTTCCTATTTACTCTCTTGTGTAAGAAAGGCATGCCTAAGTATCTGCCCAAATCAGCAGTGGGGGAAAAATTCAAGACCTGACAGAGTTCCTCCCTTCTTGTGTGATTGACATTTTTTGAGAAATAGACCCTGGTTTTATTATCACTAACCTTTTGGCCAGAAGCAGTGCAAAACTGATCCAAAATGCTTCTAGCTAGCTCTGCTTGACTGACTGAGGCTTCCATGAATAGAAGTAAGTCATCAGCAAAAAACAAGTGAGAAATGGGAGGACCCTTCTTACCCATCTTCACTGGTTCCCAGGATTTCTGGTCAACAGCTGCTGAAATCAGGTGACCTAACCTCTCAATGCACAGAACAAACAGGTAAGGGGAAAGTGGATCCCCTTGCCTAATCCCCTTGTGGGTTTAAAATTCTCAGTTTGAATCTCATTCCATAACAGGTTTGTGGATGAAGAAGAAACACAAGCCATGATCAGGTTGATTAGGGAATCAGGGAGACCAGCTAACAAGAGAGTATCATGGAAAAAATGCCAACTTATCCTGTCATAAGCCTTCTCAAGATCTACTTTGGTTACCATCCACCCTTTGGCACCCTTTTTTGACCTCATGGAATGTATAATCTCTTGTGCAATAATTATATTATTTGTGGCATGCCTTCCTTTAATGAAACTGCATTGATTGGGCATGATCAGGTCACTCAAATGGTTCCTCAATCTCTCAGCAACAATCTTGGTTACCACCTTATAAATCACATTGCATAGAGAAATGGGCCTGAATTGGCTAAGGACCTCAGGCCTATCAATTTTAGGAATCAAGCAAATCAAGGTTTGATTGACTTCCTCCACTTTCAAAGGATTTTCAAAGATTCCCCTAACACACTTAACAACAGAATCTCTAACCTTATCCCATTGTGACTGAAAGAAGATGGCATGCAAACCATCTACACAAGGAGCTTTAAAAGGCTTCATGTCAAAAAAGGTCCTCTTAACTTCCACAGGCTCCGGAACAGCCCCCAAAATCCCCCATCCTTGGTTACTTATAACCGGAAAACCACCTCCTAGACTGTCTCCAGTCCCAGATATGGGTTCCTCCATGTAAAGATTTTTAAAAAACTCCACAACCATGCACTTCAGCTTGCTTGGGTCTTCCTCTCAATCCCCCCTTCCTTTCTTAAAGCCAACACCTTATTCCTCCTAAGTCTAGCCACTGTTGCAGAATGAAAAAACTTAGAATTTTTGTCCCCAAATGCAAGCCACTTACACCTTGCACGTTGGAACCAAGTAAGTTCCTCCTGAACAAAGATTGTATTCAGTTCTTGCCATAGTTCCTTATGCAGTCTCTCCAAGGAATCCCTAGGACATCTGCTCAATTCAGTTTCCAGGCCTCTCAACCTACCTTGCAATTGCTTCTTCCTTTTATGCATTTCTTTAAAGATATTGAGGTGCCAAAAAGAAGTTTCAAGGTGAAACTTATCTTTTGCCTCATTCCAAGCAAGGTTCTGTTTCCAGCAAGAATCAACCACCTCCCCAAACCCATCATCTGTCAGCCAGGCTGCAAGAAACCTAAATGGTTTAGAACCACCAGCACCATACACCTGAGTCTCATCCTTTAGGAGGATTGGTCTATGATCTGTACCATTGAACAACAAATGATGGACAGATCTATTCGGGTAATTAAGGATCCAGGAATTGTTGCCAACTACTCTATCAAGTCTTTCCTGAAGCCTCCCCCTTTTCCAAGTGAAATTAGGTCCAGCAAAACCCAAATCTGAAAGGTTGCAATCACTTAAGCAAGAAGAAAATTCTTGCACACTCCCCCAGCATACTTCCCTACCACCCTGCTTTTCACTTTTCTCCAAAAAGGCATTGAAGTCCCCCAATACAACCCAATCAGACCCTATTGTCGAACCAATGCTTCTTAAGTTCTCCCAGAGACACCTCTTATCCACTCTCCTGGGACTTCCATATACAAAGGTAAGGAATTCTTCCTTTCCACTAGCCAACCAGTTAACTTTCGAATGAACAAACTGATGTTCATCCAAGAGAATAGCCACATCCGAATCACATTTATTCCATAGAAGCCAAATACCACCAGAAAATCTAGTTGCTTCTCTTATGAAATAACTATCAAAACCTAAATTGCGTATTATTTTATCTGCCCTACTCCCACTAATTCTAGTCTCCAAAAGAGCCAGAATTTGAATTTTATTTTGAAAAACCATATCCTTTACGAGAGAGGAAAAACCTTTTTTTCCTGCTCCCCGGCAATTCCATGAACAAACCATCATAAACAAATGAAAAAACATAACAGTAACCACTACCAACCTAGTGTACAGCATCAACCAGGAGCTTGGACTTCTGAGATTCACCCAAATTGGTGATATCATCTAAGATCATGGAGTCTTTGCTATTGGAAAGCACCTTCATCCCCCCATCAACAATATCTGGAGGTTTATCCTTTAGAATATGTAGCCTCCCAGCCACAATGCCTTCCTCCACTATGCTCCTTGAGTTCCTTCTACTGCTATTACTGTTGCCAGCTGCCTCCATTTTTCGGGACTAGTATGGCTTCTCTCTGGTCAGAATTCACAAACAGCTGATTAATAGCCTCCTGAACCTGGGATCCTGATGCACCTTTCCTAACACCCAATTTCTTAAAAGAATCCAAGATACTCCTTTTCCCATTCTTTTCAGAACTCTTCTTCCTACTGTTTTCTTCACCTTTGCTACTTGGCACCTTCCCCTTGGGGGATTCTATATCCTTGTGTCCTAATCCCCCCGGTTGGATCTCTATGTTAGCATTTTCCACCCCCTTCACTTTCCCAAGCAAGGAGAATCTTGAACCCGAAGCCAGGTCCCTATTCTCAATTTTCTCACTATTTCCCCCTTGCTTCTCAGACCCTGAGCTAGAAGGTTTTGCTTTCTGCTGAAGATTAGGCTTCATACTCCTAGTATTTCTTTAAACAGTCATCCATTTTCCAAAGCCAACCTCCTCCTGGCTTCTCTCAACCTCATCCTTATCCTTTGCCCCATTATTAATATCCCCATCCGATGGCCTATTCACCTCCATCTTGTCTTCCTCCATAGGTTTCCTCAAATTCACAGGATTTGCCATGCATCGGTCTTTCCTATGGCCATTCTGGCCACATCCAAAACAGATGAGATGGAGACCCTCAACCCTATGAACAACTGCCTTTGTCCAATTCTGAACTTAGACAATAGACTTTTACTAAGATCAATTTCAACACAAATTCGGGCAAATTTACCTCGATCTGTGATCTCCTCCTGCTGTGCCAGCCCACTAAATCTTAGGGAGCTTTCATCAATTCGCAGAGTCCTCCCTACCATATTCCCCATCCTCCACAAGTCCTTGAAAGTGTAGAATTTCCTAGGAACCCCAGGAATCCGAATTCACACTTCAAGCTTCTTCACACGATCATCGTAAGGATCAAAATTCGGTCTCCATCGCTGCACAATCAGATAATGGTCCGCTACGATCCAGGGCCCCTGTTGCTGAACAAACAAGTAATCCTGTGCTTTCTCAAACTCCACTAGGTAGTGATCATTCTCAAGATCCAGCACCCTATAATCACCTTCTAGGTTCCACAGCCTCTGTAGCCTGTTCCACAGAAACCTCGCTCCCAACCGCTTCCCCATCAGCTTCACGATCATGGCCATCTTCCATTTCTTGCACTGATCCAACTTCTCCAGGATGTCAAACTGATAGTAAGGGTTTAGAGGATCATCCTCCTGCATTTGTTCATACGCTCTGATAGCTTCCTCCTCATCCAACTCGTCCCTTCTGCTTTGTGCTTGCCAATCATCTTCCTCGTTGCCCTGTTGCTCGTCCCAAACACCATTGACCCGTAGAAGCTGATCCTTGTAAGAAACCAGCCTCCTAGGTTCTCTGAAAGACTCTTCGTCCTTCCTTGTCCCCTCCATGATACCTGGATTAAGCTACATCGCCATTTCCCCCTCCTCCGTAGCGCCCGCTGCCGGAGTGGAGTCATGCATGATTAGATCCACCATGCCTTCTCCTTTAGCCTTCTTAGATTCCCTATCTCGAGGTCCCTCTCTATTAGGATCAGGGGGTCGAGCCCCTCTTTCCATCATTGTCCCCTTCGAATCGAAAGATAAAACTTAAAAACTAGTAGAGCTGAAATTTTCCTTCTCACTCGCTCTTCTGTTTTCTTTTTCTGGTTAAGAGGAGAGTTGCAACCAAAAGGAAAGAAAAAAAAAATCTATATTATTTTAAATAAGTGAGACTCACACTTTTAATTTTGTTTTGTTCATTCTCTCTCCTCATGATCTATCTTTTTCTTTTACTTAAAATGATGTAACTTTATATCTTTTAAAATAACATATAGTTTTTCCCAAAATTTAATTCAGTTTTTGGTTGACTAATATTTTTACAGATATACTAACTGACTCCTATTTAGTAGTAAGAGGTAGTGAGAAAAAGAGATAGTAAATATAACTTTTTTCCAATATGTATAGTTACAACAATGGGCTGTTAAAAGAGTCGGGGGCCTTTTAAGGGCCTTTGACCCGGCTCATGTAGACCTGGTCTGATTTGTGTGTTTTGGTTGTTGGATCTAGACTTAGATTTGTATAAAAGCTTATTTAATAAAAAGGCATCAAGCTTCAATTTAAAAGTCCAACCTTAAAGCCCATCAGGCTAGCCTACTAACTCTTTTTTATTTTTCATTTTGTAATCTTTTGTTCTTTTAAATATGCAAAATTTTGTGTTTACCAAAAAAAAATGCAGAATTTTGTACTATTTTAGTTTATTTATTAAGCAGACTTTGAATGATTTTTTTATATATTATGTTGTTTGGATATACATTGAATTTATGAATCTTTGTGGAATTATTAGTGTTGTTGATAGTATATATTCTGTTTGGAAGAATTTTTGTTTTCTTATTTTGTTTTAACAGGCTAAGGTATGCTTTTACTTTTTTTAAATAAGTCAGGTCACATGCCGATAATTATATTCATAACAAGTTACAGGCTAGGCCATTTTGACATATTTAAACACAAGCTTAGTCTTTCAAGAACAAAGTCTGGTCCGATCGGCCCATTAACACCTCATACGTACAACCTATTTTCGTTTACAACCTCTTACAATCATATCTTAATCGTTGATTTTGGCCAATCAACAGTTATTATTTTTGAAAATCAAATTCATTAATTAATTATTAATTCGCAATAAATGATAATTGTTGATTGACGAAAATCAACGATTAAGATATAGTTATAAACGAAAATAAATTATAAGTATAACCTTCCTCTAAAAATTATTTAGTACAAATGAAAAATGAAACCTTGACAGTTAATTTTAACTCACTTGTTGGCTTCAACTGATTCCTCATGACCTAATAGCTGTTAGGAATAAGAGTTAATGTAAAAATAATAAAAAAAATTTCAATTTTAATTTGTGAAATTAGCATTATAGTAAGTGTAAACATAATCATATCCACAAACTTTGATCCATTGTCCACCAGTAAGAAAGAAATTTCACCGGTTATAGGAACCAGACCCAAAATAAGAGCCCATGACCCAATACAAAGTACAACAAAAATAAGCAGCCCAAACAGTTTCCCTAGCAGCTACCATTGATAAAAAAGCAAAATTCCTCACTAACCCTAAATAAGAGTAAATACTCTTTTTCGTCCCTGGAATTTTTTGCGAAGCACAATTTAGTCCCTCGGTTTAAAAAAGTCATATTTCAGTGTCTGATTTTTGAAAAAAAGGGACACGTTTATCCTTCTGTTAAATCCAATGTGACAACCCACTTGACGGACGCCAGCTGGAATGTTAAGTGGCTGAGTCACTAATGTCCTGGCCACTTGGAGAGAAAACAATGTCGTTTAGATAGGTCCCTTGTGTCTAGTTGGATGTTTGGACATGTGACCGTTGCACGAAAGGGTGAGTGACCCAATATAGTCCCTGTCAAATTAGAAACCCTAAATCAGCCTAAGAATAAAAAAAACCCCAAAGCATAATTTGTTGAAGATTGAAAATAGTGTCAAGTAGAAGGTGTTTACTGGCTATTTTATAGTGCGTAGAAGAAGATGAGTATGTCATCTGGCTTGGGGGGATGAAGTGGGACTACGTCTTTTGGGTGTAGAACAACCTGACGGAATGGAGGTCGAAGGTGCAAGATGTTGGTGAGCAAGAACTGAGTATGAATGTGCAGGAAAGAATGCTGTGATGATTGCAAGTGTTGTAACAATGAAATGTTATGTACGAAATGTAGTTTTTCTTCAATGAAATTGAATGACTTGTTGACAACTGCGATGAATAAAGTTGAGAAGATGCAATGTAGTTCTGTTATTTAGGCTATAAAATGTGTTTATGTGTATAATGCTAACTTCATGATTCAATACAGTTAATGTCAAATTTGTTGCTGCAAATGGGAATTTGAGAACTGGATATTGGAACCTAATGATTTAAACTAGACCCCAACTTAGTCCCTGGAATTATGTATCGAGGGCCAAATAGGTCCTTGAAAAATGTTATTGGGGCACGTTTTGGTCCCTGACAGTTAAAATTTGAACATGACCTGTTTAGACTAAATTGGACACAAGCTGCAACTTAAAAGCTGCATTTTAAAACCTGCATTTTAATCCATGACACATTGGATTGCAACATAAGCCAGATTGCAGCAAATGACAGTACATAATTGAATTCAGCAAAGGAACTTGTAGTAAAAAATGCAGCAAAAGAAACTTGTAGTCAATAAAGATATCAGACAATACAGAGACATAATGCAGCAAAAATTGGACATGAACATATTGCATTGAAATGTGTCCAAACAGCAACGACCAAAACCCAAACATGGACCACCTGCATTGTAGCCAGAATAAAAAAGACTCATACACAAATTCAGAAATCACCATGCAGATACAGATTGCAGCAAAGGGAAAAAACTGATATAAAAAAGGAACTTGTAGTCATTCATAATGGAACTTGTAGTCAGTTACAATTCAAAACTCTTCCATCATAATTAAAGGCCTGCCAGAACTTATGGTCCACATAAACCATTCTAAACCATCCTTCAAACTATTCCCATGTTGTTTTTTTTTTCTTCAAAAAACTCCCAAACAGAGACATATTGTGATTCAAAAAAAAGCATATACTTCAGTTAAATGTCTTAAATACAAAAAAATGGGGGTACCAAAAAATACAGTCATGAACATTGTTGCCTATACAACAAAAAAGTGAACCCCTATACAAAAAAACTGTATAGTACCTTGTGTAGTGCCTTCCCTAATTTCTTCAGATGAACATGGACCTTGTACTCTTCCTTTAAATGCTCATAAGCCTCGGCTCTTGTCATATTGGGTTGTGTGACCATCCTTTTCTCCAACTTTGCAGCAACCCAATCCCTGGTGGCCCTTTTATTTTTGAAAATTCTGCAGCAGGTGTGGTTGTCATTGAATGTCTTGACTTGGAAACAATTGAATTTGTTGCTCCAAGAACAATATATCATCCACTCACAGTCAGCATTTGAGCACTTGGCTCTTGATCTTACCTTGTCATTCTTAAGCCATACAAACTGCCTCCAAAGACTTATATTGTAGTCTTTGACACCCTGTTTAAAGTGCTCCAAACTGGCAAACTCCATTCCAAGCTCGAGCTGTACTAGACCAAAGGGCTGCTCCTCATTAAACTTGGGAAACACTTCCCTCTCAACCTCATCATCCCCACTTGAAGGTGGAGTCTTCAATTCCTCAGAATTGTAACCATAGCCCTGATCTTCAAATGACATATTTTGCTCATCCTCTGAATCATTTTCTTCCGTGTCACTCTTGTTAACTGTCTTTTTTTCCTTCTTTCCTTTCACCTTCTTTTTCAATGCAATAATTGGTTCATCATCTGTTTCGTCTTCAACACCCGGTGGCGGAGGCTTATAAGGCTCGTCTTCTACACTGTCATATGAATCACTTGACAGTCCATTGCCCTCCCCCTCTTCATAGTCATCATCATGAGTCATATGGGAGTCAGACAAACTGTCAACTGAATCACCTAATACCCCCTCCTCATCAGCACTTTCAGGAGGAGTTGGATCTGCAGGCCCACCCAAAATCTCAGGAATTGCAATGCAACCATCAAAATATATGTCTATTTTGTTCCCATTACTTAAGGCAGCCTTGACCATTTGCAAAACATCAGAATCCTTTTCAAGAAGATGCAACCCAACCTCTAAATCACTCTCACCATTCTTCAACCACCACATCCGCCTACATTTGTGGTAACCATACCCCTTGAACAGAGCTTCAAGGTCACAAAGGTTTACATAGTCTGCATCCATTTCTGGTAAATCATCCACTCTCCCATTCACATAATTCAGCTTCCCTTCATCATTCCTAACCAACACACCCCCTTGATGATATCTCATGACTATATACTCATCCATCTGCATATAAAATAGAACATAATCATTTTTTACACTACCATCATATTAATTTACAATTTCATACAACTAATCAATTTTTATCAATATTAGACACTGTCATAAAAGTAACAAACTCGATTATTTTAAATGGCTGCATTGCTAACAAATTGGGGCTTTTTTTGTAATCACTACACATAGCAACATAAAATAACAACAGGGGGACCACATGCAATTAATGGTTCCAAAAATATTCTACCAAAGGGGACCACATAAAAAAAAACCCTAACCATGTCTTGCCCTTAACCGCACATGGGGGACCACTTGACGGACAAATGACATTTTTAAACACCATTTTAACACCATTTTAAATAGGAAAGAGGGACCACAAATAATAAAGAAAGGAAAGAATCTCACGTACCTTGCACGAATGTAACCAGAGACGCAACCGATTTAAGGATCTTCACCCTAAACCACACTACTTCCAAAAGCTTGCAACTTCAGAAGCCACGTACATCGACAAAGCACCCTGGGTCACCAACCTTCACCGCAAATGAAGATCACGATCTGAGGAAATGGGGGAGGAAATGCCGGGTATGGACGACTTACTTGTGTGACTGTGTCAACTGAGTCAACAACAAAGGTTCAACTCACATGGCATTCCTCAAACGACGTCGTTCCCTTTCTACACACCTGATACAGCCTTCCAATGTAATACGACGTCGTTCCTTTCTCTCCACGTGGCCAGGACGTTAGTGACTCAGCCACTTAACGTTCCAGCTGGCGTCCGTCAAGTGGGCCGTCACATTGGATTTAATAGAAGGATAAACGTGTCCCTTTTTTTCCAAAATCAGACACTGAAATGTGACTTTTCTAAACCGAGGGACAAAATTGTGCTTCGCAAAAATTTCCAGGAACGAAAAAGGGTATTTACTCCCTAAATAATTGCTCCTTCCACAGTTTCACTCAGTCATGGTGATGTTCCCATTGATTGAGCGTGCACGATCTACAATGTTCTCTTCTTCCTTCAAGCTACGGACACTGTTTATCCATCCCAACTACTGCAGCAAAACCCTGATTACAAAATCTTTGTGTACCTCTGCGGTTCCAAACGATTATGGGAGATTCCCTCCACAGCAACCACCCTCTGATCACACACCATTTCAGGGTCAATGGCAACAACGTCAGGGCCATTCTCCTCAACATTTAAACCCACATATTCAAAACCAGAGTGGAAGCCCTGCCCCTTCAAATCAATTTGCTTACCAAAACCATGAACCCCACAAACACAATATTCCTGGTCGATTTCCTGAGCAGCGGCGAAACCTAAATCATTGGAATCCTAAACATCAAGCGCCACCCACTTCTCAAAATCCCAACTTTCAGCCACCCACAAACCCTAATCGATGGAACGATCAAAACCCCCCTAACCCCAACCAGTGGAACCCTCGGACTCATGGGTTCCCACATCTCCGCCTTCAAGGTTCTACATCTCCGCCTTCAATCAGTGATTTGACACGTTTGTGCCAACTGGGGAAGGTTAAAGAAGCGATTGCATTGATGGACCAAGGGGTCAAAGCTGATGCTAGTTGCTTTGATCTTCTTTTTGACTTGTGTGGCCAATTGAAATCCCTTGAGGTTGCCAAGAAGGCCCATGATTACTTTCTACAGTCTACTTATAGGAGTGATCTCAAGTTAAAGAACAAGGTGATTGAGATGTATGTGAATTGTAAAAGCATGACTGATGCATGCAGAGTGTTTGATCATATGCCTAATAGGAATATGGACTCTTGGCACTTGATGCTTTGCTGCTACGCAAATAATACTATGGGAGATGAAGCCTTGCAACTGTTTGAGCAGATGAATGAGCTGGGTTAGTACCTGGTTAGTATTTTGATCTATAAATAAATCTAGTTAATATTATCAATACACAAAATATTTTATCATTCATGTTCAGCTCTATAACTGTTTACATCCGCATACGTTTTCTTTGTTATTATATATGCAAATTGCAATGCTTTTTTATTCCTCTCCCCTTTCACTCTCTATTATATATCTAATTGTGGATCACCAACACCATAATTAATAATAATGATAAAAATGAAATACAACCATGCCTCCAAAAGAAAAAGAAAAAGAAAAATTAAGAGTGAGATTATATGCCTCCAAAAGATTTTATGTTCAATCAGAGCATTCGGCATCCCTGATTTGAATTTGTTAGTCCTAGCTAGATGATTTAAATTATGTATGCTATCTTCATAGAGTTTCTTTCGTCTGAAATGCATATTTCTGATAGTGCTCCTTTTGTTGAAAATAGTCTTGTTTTCACTTACCGCAATTTAAAATCTAAATTTATTGATTCCTTCATGCTCACTTATGTCTCTGCTCTCTTGCTTTCAAACTGCTGTTATTCACCTTTACTGGATTGATTATAGCCGAACAAGAGTGAGATTAATTCAGATATGATACTAAATTCTTGTCCATTTATATTAAGCTGTGCCCAGTGTTAGATGGAATAAGGACCTTCACTAAATCTCTCTCAGCCCCTCATTTTCAGAGCTTAAAGATAAACTTAAGGTGCTGGATCTTGCTCAGCTTATGCTCCAGCATCCCCAAGTTAGTTTGTTAGTGCTGTTACAAATCAGTGTAACAGAATCAGTTGTAGAAGCCCTTTAAATCATTTCCTACATATTCAGTTTGTGTTTTCAGAACTGGATATGATCAATAAAAGAGAAATTAGACTAAGTTCTTCTCTTAAAGTTCCACGATGCCTCTGGGTTTTCAAACACCATAGTCCTAGGCGTTATTGTCTCGCTTTTGTTCCTACTGTCACAAAAAAATTGATGTCAATAACAATTTTTTTTTTGATACTGATTAGTTCAATACAGTTCAAAACACATGAAACAGATAATAATAGTTAGATGTGTTTATTGTAGTTCTCACCTCTTGTCGAAAAACTCGTAATGCCAAGCATACCCTCGTTGTAACCTTAATTCTTAAAGCTATTAAAAAAAAAATTAAAAATCTAAAATCTAAATATTAAAAATATAAAATTGTAGATGCACGAAAGCATTCGTTTTCTTAATGGATACACCTCCCACTAAATGTCTTCAAAGTACACATCTATCCGAAGATTATGATTTGAAATGCTTTTTCTTAATTTCAAATATAGAATGTTACCTATGGAAAGATGAAGAGTAGACATTCAATTTGTTTCATATAAAAGTTATTATTTGTTATTTTTTATGCTGTATTTTTTTATCCTTTCAATTTTTATTTAATAAAATTCATAGGTAACATTCTATATTTGATCTTGATCCACTTCAACTTAAATAACCAATCATGGCATTACGGGCTTTATTTTTTATTTTGTTTTTTGATAAAAAAAAGACACACCAAAAAATTGTGATATTACAACTTTGCGTAGCGGGTCCCAGAAACTGGGCCCGAGCCCAGGCCTAGGTCGATTCGTGGTCGTGTTAGGCTGTATTGTTGCCCTTTTCCCATTCCCTCCTTTTTTTTTCATACTAAACCTAGTTAGCGAGTTTGCTTCCGTTATCCTCAGCAACTTTACTTCTTTAAATTGGCTAGGTAACTAATTTCGAGTGCGAGAGGTAAGTCTGAAAATAAGTTTTTTTTCCCTTCCCATCTTCATACTCACTCAGTCACTCACAACTCACCAGCGTCAGTCTATTCAGCGATACCGTTTCGTGTACGACATTTTATTCCTTTAAAATATGTTTATTAAATCTCATTTTGCTTACATTATTTTGCTTATTGGTTGTGTATCAAATGTTACAATTTGCACTCTTTGCTTTGCTTTAGTTAATTTAAAAGAGTTTGCATTTGTGTAGTTTACAACTTTACTATTTGAAAAAAATATATATATAATTTATAGCTTTTACATTATTATTAGTTTGCCCTCATTCTTTGGCTGTTGCCTCTATTCCATGATTTAATACCGTTTTTCATTCAATTTCGATGACTTACGGGTTTTGAGAGTGGCTTTGATTCAATCCTAGCATCAGTTGCAGATAGCTAAATAGTCAATATTGAATACAAAGCAAATTGTAAATGTAAATTGTGGGCACTTTATGATGATAACCATCTCTTCATTCTTTTTCCCATCATAATTTGCTTGATTTGTTACTTGATTATTTAACATTTGTTTCTCTTAGTATATATCCATCATGCCTTTCCTGTTGATTTATTTATTATTTTTAATGTGGAACAGGTTCACCATGCCAGCATCAGTACTAGGGCGGTTTCATGTGCTTGTATCATCATCCTCCAGGATTGATAGGCTAGTTTCCCTTCTACATTCCAAAAATTCTCTGTCACTATGGCTCAAGACTGTACGCCATTTTAGCTTCACTGATGACCATGGTGGCAGCATAAAAAAACCCATCACAGAATATAATAGACGTTTCCATTCCTTCCCTCCAAGATTTGGTAACCATGGCAGAACTGGTCATGAAGTGGACAAGACAAATAACTCTTCCCAAATTGATCTTGAATTTCAGGGCAGAAATATGACAGAAACAAGGAGGGATGTCAGTCAATCTGAAGAAGCAAAGAGGTCAACTCCCAATCAACCACATACAGAATATGGGCCTCTAGATTTTGATTGGTACTGCAAGAAGAAGAAAAAATCTGATTTCTTCACGATGCTGGGGGAAAACTATATTGAGTTAATGGATGACAGGTTTTGGGAAGACATCGAGGATAAGAAAAAAAAAAGTTATGATTTCAAGAACATGGAGGAAAATGGTTTTCTCCCCATTGCTGTGGCTATGCTTGATGGTCTATGTAATGATGGTCAATTTAAAGAAGCCTTAAGAATTTTTGGTTTCATGAAGAAGAAGGGAACCATTCCTGGGGTTGTCCTATACACAAATGTAGTGGAGGCCTACACTAAGGCCCACGAGGCTGATGATGCCAAAAGGATTTTCAGGAAAATGCAGAGTAGTGGCATTTCACCCAATGCTTTCAGTTACAATGTGCTCATACAAGGACTCTGCGAATGTAGCAGATTACAAGATGCTTTTGAATTTTATGTGGAGATGTTAGAAGCAGGTCATTCTCCAAATGTGACAACTTTTGTGGGTCTAGTAGAGGGTTTCTGCAAGGAAAAGGGGGTTGAAGAAGCGAAGGATGCTATCAGAACATTAACAGAAAAGGGTTTTGTAGTTAAAGAGAAAGCTGTTAGGTAATTTTTGAACAAGAAAGCACCATTTTCACCCTCAGTTTGGGAGGCCATCTTTGGGAAGAAAGCCGCATAGAGACCATTTTAAATTATCTTTCAGACTTCGTAAGCTTTTATCATATTTTTCTTTGGGTGCACATATTAAAATTTGCAAGAAAAAGGTTCGATTTGTGAATTGTTTATTTCTTGATAGTAAACCGTGTTTTCATTTTTAAATGTACTTGTCCCAATTTAATTAGTGTTTGGATGATTACTTCGTCAGTTCGGAAATTCGACTTTTCTCAGTCTAGAATACAAATTTCTTTTTAATGATTATTTTATAATGATATAATATTTGTTTGTTGAAATGAAACTGTTCATAATATATTGTGATCAAAATTTATTGGCTATAAAGCCCCTGAGCAGTTGGGTGGGGGACAAATCCTAAAGTCCAAGTGATAGCAACTACCTTTTGATGCGTTGCAAAGAGGTAAACAAGCATGATCGATTCCATTTGGAACAGTGCATTTGGGATCATGTGTGCAGAATAGATTAGCATTATTTATGTTATTTTTCATCTATGGATTTGATGATAATTATGTTATTTAGGATATTGATATAATGATATCTATCCTATAACAACTATACAACTATATGTGAGACACTGAAAGGATTTGTTAGAACTAAACAACTATACATTATCTTATATGTTACAGAAGAAGCATACGAATGGATAAAAAATATATAATACTGATGGAAAATGAAGTTAGTTTAATTTTAATTATGATTATATAAGCATCCAAAAGGTCAATCGAAAACACAATGATGCCTAGATAATCGCTTACAATTATGAACAGATAAGAAATAGGCGACATTCAATAAATGACCCCCCCCCCCCGGTTAGACTCCAACTAAATTAAAGAGAAATGATAAAATAGCATGAAAAAGTTATTTTTTAACCACCAGAGTTAAGTCTTTTTTTCTTTTCTTTTTTCATTTTTAATTTTTTGTTGGACTCAGATATGAATTACTCTAAAATGGATCCAGTCACATGGTTTAAATTGATTTAACTATATATCTGATATCAGAATTTCGATCGTCCGCAGCCTTGCGTGGAGTATGTATTTGAAAGGGTCAAAATCAAAAGAATAAAAAAATTTGAAAAACAAAAACTTTATACATCGATCTGCCACATCGATCCTATAAAAAGTCAAGCTTCTCTCTTTCGAAAACTGATTACATAATTATTTCTAGTCCACTTTTTTTCAAGTGACCTCAACTGGTTAACAATTAAATTATCCTTAAAAATATTTCCTGGTGGGTTCTTCTTTTTGTCAGAGCATCGCATCTGCCTTAATTCTCAAATAAAAGCAGTTAAGTAAATATAAAAAATAAAGCCAATTAGTTATTCAATCTAATTAATTTAACTAATATTAAATAAATGCCAAAACTCTCACCAGATAAATTAGAACATTTTGAACTGTATTTGGAGAAACACGTACTAAACCTATATGTATCTATAATCCCCATTCAAATTTATTTATTGAATGAGAAGAGCTATTTATTAAAAATAGTTAAAAGAATTTAAATGATTTTGTTATATATGAATTATGAAAGCTCGTGTGATTTATTTGTAAATGTCAAAACCGAACTTGGAAATAAAACTATAAAACTCCAAAAGTTTCATAATCAAACAGATTAAAATAAATGAATAATATAAAAAGGGAGGTTGACATAAAATGATTAAAAAAAGACACAAAAAGAAAAACTTAACGTGAGAGGATTACCAAAATATAAAGAAGAAGAAGAAGAAAAAAAAGAAGAAGCATCAAACCAACCCCATCCTGAGCCCTTCATGTCTCTCTTTAGATTTCAATATTTACCACCAATAAGTCAAAAAATCTGGAGACAGTGCACATCGGGTACGCTTGGAAGCACAAACACATCGGGTAACTTGATTGAGTCGAGGGAATCCAGGGAAGCAGCGAGCAGAACCAAATGAGAATAAATAGAGATGAGGAGTAAATAAGGAGAGATAATTGCAACGCTCTTTTTCAATATGCCACATTGCACTACGCATGCTTTGATATTCCGGACTCAAGAAGTGTTCCCTAATTGGAAGAAATTTTCTTGACCTAATCATCATTATCATAGAAAGATCACTCCAATAAGGGACATCATATCTAGAGTAGCCATACATAGAGTCGTCAGTACTCATCTGCCTATATGGTAGTTTGCCTTGGTCTCATAATACTTTAAAATAAATTCAACTAACTTATACAACTCCATCTTCCTATGAAAATTACAGGACCAACGAAAGCTACTCCACGCAGTGTCATTGGGCTCAACCTCCTCTCTTCTCATTCTCAACATTAACATAGCTGCTTCCTTCACTCGGCCAACCCAACCCAGCATATCCACCATTTTTGCATAATGTCCAGCCCTAGGTTTCAGCCCAAACCTCTCCTCCATCATGTCAGAGTATTCCCATCCCTTTTCCACGCGGCGTTCTTTCTCATTACATGCTCTCAAAATTGTATAAAAAGTCACTCATTTGGTCTCTCACCTGCCTCTATCATTCTATCAAACAGTTTATCCACCTCTTGATCATCCTTCATCATCATTGACCACGTAATCACATTCTTTTCCAACATTGTGTCAAACAACTTGCGCCCACGTTTAAGCAATTCATACGGGCATCTAGTATTCGCAAATAACAAAGCATTTGAAATAGTCAAATCTGAGGCAAACCCATTAACCACAATGGTTCAGTGGATTTGATTCACTAACCGTGGGCATGGAAAACCAAACTCAATTTTAGCGCAAGATTTGAGCAACGGGGGAAAAGTATAGCGATTGAAGGGTATATGGGCAAGAAGCATTTGACGAAAGAGGTAAATGGATTGGGTGTAATAGCCGAGAGAGTAATAGGCTCTGATGAGGGAGTTGAAGAGGAAAGTGCTGCGGCGATCGGTGAAGGAGAAGATGATGTAGGCTTGGCGCAATTGGGAACAGGAAGCGTAGCTATCTACAAGCTTGCTTTGTATGAAGTGATTGCCTGAAATGCCTAGGGTTACGGTTCGCGCATGGATGCGTTTAAGATTCCTGATATGAAAGTGTTCCGCATTCTTCAGGGGGATGCCTTTGGTATTCTTCGCGTGCTTCCAAGGAGAGCAACCCTCCACAAGAGTCGCGTACAAATTTATCAAATCGCCTTTCCCCATCACCAAATTGCAAGGACTCATGCACTCTTGGGGTTTAGGGTTATCTACTTACCTCTCATATCATATAAAAAATATAGAATGCAGTAAAAGGAAGAAAAAAAATGAGAAATAAAAACTAAGAAGAAACAAACGGATCAGCGATACATCCACTAATTTCGAAAATCTGGAAATTAAATTAAATACGAAAATATTAAGAAAATTAATTAGTAAAATAAAAACGGAACTTATTCCTGCGTAATCTTCGGTGATACTTATCACTGTTCACTTGCTCCAAGATTCTCCTTCGATTTGTTTTTACAATTACCAGGGGGGAAAAAGTCTAAATGGTTTAACTTTTTTTTTTCCAGTGCACTTAAATGGTTTAACTCTGAACATGGTAATGAAAGTAATCCAAAAGCAAAGGCTGGAGGGAAGTGTTTGGGATATGATTTTTTTTTTTTTTTTTTATTTAAAATCTGCTTTGAACATAAATTTTGACAATTAATTTTAAGAGTAAAAATATATTAAAATTTATTTGTTCGAATATTGTTAGATTGAAATTTATAAAGAAGTTATATTTATTTATAAAAATATCATTAATGAATTTTCATAATTACAATATTATCACCTTATATAGCGTAATTTAAAATTGGAAAAAATTATTTGCAAAAATACTATTAATAAATTCTTATAATTACAAAATTCTTACGGTAGAAATAATAAAACCAAATAATTTTTTAGAACATTCTTAGAAATTTTTTCATTTTTAATTTTAAAAATTAAAAAAAAATTATTATTTTGAGAGTTATTCTTATAAAACCTTTTTTTCCAAATAATTTTTCTATTTGAAAAATTAAAAATCTATTTTTAAGAATAGAAATCAAACTAAACCCTAACATATGACTTCATTGTTCTCCTTTGTAGCTGGCCTTTCTTGTTTTCGAGAGTTCCTTGTCTTAAACTGTTTTAGATTCCTACATTGTTTTGGGTGAATGCATTCGAGATTCTTCAGGTGCTTCCAGGAAACGCAAGCCTCGAGAAGAGTGGTGTACGTTACCAGTTAGCGCATAGTCATCTTCTTAGACTACCGTCGATTTAAAGTGAACAAATTTTTGTGTGAAGATAAAATATAAATTTTTCCTTATTTCGGATCTTTTAAAAATAAAATTATTTTTTTATTTATTGGATTCTTTTTAAAACGTGTTTTTCCACTTTTATTATATTGATATCGAATCTCATCATATCTGTATATGATAAATCATACATGGATAAATTTCATATTTTCTCTATTTCAAAGAAGAGGAACCTTGTTCTTATAATTTTTTTCGCTTATAATCTGTAACAATTATATTTTAATCGTTAAATTTTTTCAATCTAATGGTTATAATTTATTGAGTCACATTTATTAATTAATTATTAATTCTCAATAAATTATAACCGTCAGATTGATGGAAATTAACTATTAAGATTTGGTTGTAAGCGAAAAATGTTTTAAGAATAAGCTTTCTCTTCAATATATATATATATATATATATATATATATATATATATATATATATATATATATATTGTTTCATGAATAATTTATTCAAGATTCATCATATTTAAAAAGGTAATTTAATTTAAAATTAATATAATTTGATAAAAGTTTCTACTATATCACAAGAAAAAAGCCAAATAAATTAAATAATAATATTCAGCATCCAAATGAATAAGCAAATACACCATATTTGAAATCCTTAAGAATAGTGACAATTTAGGGTTAGTGGAAAAAACCTTCATACTTTATGTATGAAAAACTAGTATGACTAAGTACTAACAAAACACAACATAGTTGGTAGATAGTTGAGTCCTTTAAATATGTTGACAGGGGTTTAATCCTTGATCGTGTGTATAGAAAAAGCTTTATTAGGGGAGGTTGTATCCACAATCGCGTGATCACTCTACCTCGAGGGAATTAGTCTTATTTGAAACTAAATAATGAAATTAATATTTCAAATTTTAACATAAATATTACACAAGTAGAGCTTGGGAAGATGGAAATATAAAGAGCTTGAGAAGATGGAAATATAAAGAAACATAAATAATAAACAAACAGAAGTTTTAGGTTATTTGCACAATTTCACAATTTATTTTCCTTTATTATGAGATGTTTTTGAAATTTCAATAGTTTATTTACATTTAAAGCATATTAATTTTTTGAAAGTTTTATCGAAATAAGTTTTGAATATTATTTAATTTCTCTTGAAAAAAAAAGAATTAAAAAGAATATACAAAGGATACATTATAAAAGTCATACAAAAATAAAGAAAAATCATTGTTATAATAAATTAAAATTTGCATTTTATAATGATTAAATTTGTACAATTTGTTTTATAGAGAATGACGGATGTTATTTTTAAATTTTTTATTAAATTTAAAATTTAAGTTTTTTTTTTTGCATTAACTATTCATATTTTTAAAAAAAATTAGTATTTTAATTATAATATTTATATATATTTTTATATTGGTTGTACATATATATTTAAAACATGCTGCAATATATATATAAGATAGGTTATTCTACCTATTCTTATTTTGCCTATCTTTGCCTACCCTTTTAACACTGTTTGATTACAATCTCATCCTACGATAGATATTTGTCGAATAAAATAAATATTTTTCCCTTTTCTTTCTCCCACATCCTTTTTCTCTCCTCCCATTTCTCTCTTCCTCCGCAACCAAGATTGAAAAATTCCGATAACCAAAATCATTTCTTCATAGGCATACACCCAATTCCGTCTTATAACCTGTTTCAATCGATAAAAAAAAGATTGAGCTACTAAAAACAAAAAATGATTTTAATTCATACGATCGAAAAAAGAACAAAAAAACCAAGCCTTTCACAAAAAGATGAGCAGGTTATAAAATGAGCAGATTTTCGTAACCAAGCCTTTCTCCGTAAGTGTAAACTCGATAAAAAAAAACAAAAAACACACATGATTGTCAATTAAAAAATCTCATTTTGCCTATCCCTAACCAAAAATATCCAACATGTGCTTATTCCTTAGGGTTCTTAGAGCGGGTCTTACTTAATTTCACTGAGCATATAGAAATGATGAAGGATGTGTTGGGATCTGATTCGTTTATTTGAATGCTTGGATGTTGTTGTATTGTGTTTTGTGTTTATTTGTATTTTGTTTCGATGTTGTTGTATTGATGATGTAATTTTTTTCATTGATAATTCACATAAATTAATCTTTTTTAGAAAAAAAAAGAAATAATATGTATGGTGGGACGTGAAAACTTGGTTACGAAAATAGTTGTTTGTGTAACTTCTCTTCATAGGCACACACCCAATTCCATCTTATAACCTGTTTCTTAAAGCAGAGACCATGAATCCAAAAACACAATTTCAAACAGAGCCAATTCTAAAGCAATAAACTCCAATCAAACACGAAATTCAGAAACTCCCAATATTAACCCCCACACCAGTGATTCTTTAACTGTCAGACAAGAATTATTTTTTCACGCAAAAAGCAAAGGAGAGAAAATTCAACCAAGGGATGAGAGACAAAGGAGGAGAGAGAGAAAGAAAAGGAAAAAAAAGTTTATTTTATTCCGCAAATATCTGTCCTTGGATAAATTTGTAATCGAACGGTATTGAAATGAGTAGATAAAAGTAGGCAAAATAGGAGTAGGCAGAATAACCTATCCCATTTTATTTTCCACTATATTTTCCATCTACTCAAACCAAGTACAGCCAAAATGTAGAAGAAACCGAAGCACCTAAGTGAGGAACTGAGGATGAATACAATGGTTGGAAGCGTAAAAAGCATTTTCAAGTTGAGTTTGGAGCAATGTTATAAAACCGACTCAGTTATTGACCCGATCAAGTTACTGGGTCAGTGGGTCACTGATTCAACCAGTAGATCACTGGTTCAATAGCATGACCCACTAATTATATGTAATTCTATAATTTATATTAAAAAATTATAAACATACTCAGATATCTAAAAAAAATGATAAAAATTTCAAATATTTTAATATAAAAAATAATAAATCACGTACTATTATCCAATAAAGGATCAAATAAAAATATAATGATCGTGATACAGGATTTTAGATTCAGAAAATGACATCTCTAACTATAAATCAAATCAAAATTTTCTGCCTAATAAACTATTGAGATAATATTAGTATTGTAGGTACATAACTTATATACGTCAATAAGAAAAAAAATATTCAAATATGTCCATTATATTTTTTTAGGACCGGGGCGAAATACTGGGTCACCGATTTTTATGAAAACTGGTCAGATCGGACCGAGTTGCACCAGTTCTGATGCATAGCCGATCCGTTGCTTCAACCGAACCAATTATATGATCGGTTTACCAGTTCCCGAATCGACCCGACCGAATTGGTCCGATTTTAATATCTATGGTTTGCAAAGCGGCAAAGAAAACAAAAAAGAAACCCTAATATTGAATCTATTTTTCTCTTTTTTTTTTCTTTTTCTTTTACGTAAATATTTTTCTCTTTTATTCATGTTCTCTTTTTTTTTTTTAACATAATCCACACACACGAGAAAACCTAAAACTCCAAAAGCACCCAGAATAGAGGGACAAAAGCTCATTTAAAATGAACTTGTCTTTAAGGTAAATAAATAAAAATATATCTATCTTTGATTTGATTTAAAGTAAATCGTAATCTTAACTCGTTAAAATATAAAGGTGAATGCAGTGTTTCTTACTTCAAAAGCAGCTCGCTTCATAGCTTTTTCCAAAATAGAAACCCTCAATGCATAAGGGAAAGAAAAATACAACTATACAACAATGATTTTACACCAGGTAACTGGTTAGTGTCTCTTTTACAGGACATGACAGTTAGAAAATGTAACTATAGCTTCTGTTCTTAGCTAATCTTCTTTCATATACAAGAAACTCAACTGTACAGTACACTAGGTAGTTTCCGGTACTTGTCGGCCAACTGTCCAGAGCGTTACCAATTAATAGGAGTCCAACATTTATAATAACGAGAATTAGAAACTCATATAAAGTGATTTTAACATAAAAAAAACATTCTGTAAAACATACACACGCACGCATATGACATATATATAAGAGGCGTATCAAGCAAGAGCATGAGAGAGGTGAGATGAGCTAATCTTGACCATATAATTTTTACATGAACGGTGAAAATTAGATTCAAGTAAAACCAATCTTGACCATCCATGTAAGATTGAATGGTTAATATTATCTCCTCTCACCTCTCACGTGAAAGATAAATGTACCGTGCATTTATACTCACCAGGATCATCAAAATTTACTCTTTCTCCAGTAGAGAATAGGCAGTAGAAAAGAGCAGCAAGAAAATAAAGGAGTGATGTAAGCAACAAAAATCCTGGGAAGGAACCAACTAGCTCAACAAAAAAACCAGCTCCAACTGTTCCAATTATAGCAGCCAATGTTCCAGCAGTATTTGAAATTCCTAGAACAAGAAATCAAGAAGTCTTAATTATAAGAGAAGATCGTACAAAGACAAATATTTTCTCAGTTTACCAGATCTTACACATATTTCACTCTATTTCCCCTTCACAAGCCACAATCAAGCAGTAAAAGTTTGATTGCCCGTTAAAACTCAAGCCCAATAGGTAACTGCCCATATCTTATCTACCCTAGCTTAATGAAATTTCGTGAAGGGCATTGTCAGGTGCTTTATACGACCATAGAACAGCTTCACCAATTATATTCCAATAGGTTAAAAAGCACGAGAGAGAAGCTCCTCAATTTAGCTCCTACACTAGTTAAAGGAATTGCCTAGTGCTAGACCAAGGATCATAGCTACCAATTTACCTTTTAGCACACACCACACATAGATATAACATAATAAAGGCTCAAAACCATTTCAAATGTATTTAATAATGAAAATGCATTACCAATGTCGTTAAATGTGTTTTCGAACACCAAAATATATACAATCCCCACAAGTTTATGAGATAAAGATGAAATCATACCATGTAAAACACCAGAATACTGAGGTGCAATCTCCTGTGATAATAAAGAAAGAGAATATTATATTACAGTGAGAAAACATCTAACCAGAAGTTTTACTTTTACATGACTGAAATCAGAAACCTGAAGGTTCACAAGAAAACCAGAGTGACTGAAAGATTTCAGGCCAAAGGCTAAAGTAAGCCAAGCAGAACCAATTGAGGGATTTTTTGCTGTTGCTAAACCGATGAGGCAAAGTCCAGGACCAACAAAACCAATAGACTGCAGAATAAGCATTATCAGTTAAAACCAATATACAGAGAGAAGAACCAAACCCAAACCGATATGAGTAGAAAAAAATTAAGAAAACTATAAAATAACAACCAAAGTCTTTTCCCACTAGGTGGGAAATAATGCCATTGTAATTCTGTCCAAGACCAAAGACTTGAAATACATGATCCCAACTTTAAAATACACCACCAAGTGCTTTCATGTTTCAAAAGCACTTATTTCCCATTGCTAAATTTGCTATAAGTCTCCAACAACAACGACAAACTTGTAATTAACAGCTTATTTCTCAATGCCCTTACACTTAAAAGGTGACAACTAAACAAAAATAAAATTAAAAATTTGATAAAATAAAGAGGTAAGATATTGGAAGAACTTGAGATAGGGACCAGCCTAGCAAGATATTTACGCATAAGGACCAAATAATCACTCATTGCAGTTACTCAGCTCCTAATCCATACATAGCCAGTCAGGTTGTCTCTGCCTCAAATTCTCCCAAAGATACTCCTGGAGGAGTGTGCTTACAACATTACTACTGTAAAGAAATGCACTTTCTAACTAAACTAGAAATGAAAGTTTGTAATTGACAATTTCACATTTCCTCAGGATCGAAGGATAATTTAGAGTCTACTCTTCCAGAAAATGTTAGATGTCTCTCCTCTCTTTTCTAATATATGTGACATACCTGCATAATCTTACGAGTCAAAGTAACACTTGTACCGCTTTGTATCATCATATCTGACCACAAGCCAGCGAGGTAACTCATGATAGCCATCACAGCCCATGGAATGGCACTAAACCATGCTGCATGCCTGAGATCCACATGATACACCTGTAATTGAAAATAATTTATACATGGTTTATTAAGTGTTATTTCAAATCATTTTGTTACTTGACATTTGACAATCACAAAGCTAAATATGATAAGCCTTACTGAGTTGAAGTATATGGGCATCCAAGAAAGAACAATAAAAAATCCCTGTGAAAAAAGGAAAAAAGTAAAGGGCAACAAATATGATATTGCATGACTAAAAACACAAACAGCATGATGTGGGTTCCTGAGCCACATTTAAGGAACTTATTTTAAATTTTTCTATTGGGGAATGGGAACAGAAGGTCAGGATTACCTCATGCAATAAAATAGGTGAATCCAGGGGTATAACAAATGGCAATTTTCTATCAAATATGACAATTATCAGCTTAAATTAAGAACACCAGCAAAAAAATTATATAGATGATATGAATTTGAAGCATTACCCAGCTATGCATGGAATTTGCAACAATTAGAGACCATGTTGGAAGCTTTGAAAGCAAGCGCCTGAATGGAGGGATCAATTTAACTTTCTTGGGTTTAGCTGTCTCCACTGAAAAAGACTTTTGCCTTCTATTCAATATATACTCCAGCTCATATTTTGATATCTGAGGACTTCCGTCAGGAGTGCTTGATGTTGCAGACAACCACACCAACACCCAAAGAAACCCAGACAATCCAAAAATCACAAATGGACCAAATATACCACCTTGGGACATAAGAATAGGAGAAAGCGTAAGCCCTATCGCACATCCAAGCTGAAATCCAGCCATTGAAATTCCAACAGCCCTTGCCCTTTCAGTTTGAGGAAACCATCTAAAGGGAAGAACCCAAAATGGGTCATGATCAACATCAAGAATTTCTTGCTCCAGCAGCTTCATACAATCATCATGAAGTGAAAATCAAAGGGCATCATTGAAATTTGAAAATACCTGGCTACCATGTTATTCATGGAAGGAAGAGCTACTCCTTCGGCCATGCCAAGCAAAGCACGCACGGAAAGTAGAGCCAAAATGGAGGTCTCTGCAGCCCAGGGAGTAAGAAAAGTAGCTAGTGACCACAAGGCCACACCCCAAGCCATAACCACTTTGCCACCATAGTTATCCACCAACACCCCTCCAGCAATAGGAGAAACCAGATACCCCCACAGAAAAGACGACTGCACCATAACCATCAAATCATCAATCAATAACCAACCCAATTCCCAAAAAAAAAAAAAAAAAATCTCAGCAGAATCAATTCATCAAACACTTGGTGTGCACCTGAACAATTCCAGAGAAAGCCCGGCTCCATCCGTTGGCGAGCGACAAGGGCACTATGGCCACCGACATGACGACGCGATCTGCGTTGCAGAGAGCGAGAGCGAGAGCAATCATCGCCACCACTTTGACTCTCTCCGAAGTAATGAACTCAGTGAAACTCGGTAGTTGCTGTTGGCGCTGGTGCTTTTGCTGTTGCAGTTGGTTCTCCTCGGGAACCGAATTGAACTGGGCATCGTTGGAAGAAACCCGAAGACGGGGCAGTGAGTGGGAACGGAGAGAAGCTGAGCCATTGAGGGATTCAATTCTCTTCGTGGGTGCCCAACAGGTGAACTTGGGGAATCCACCACGGTGCTTTTCGGGTAATACCAGGGGTTTCGCGGCGGTTGCTCCGCCGAGAGCGATGGCGGAGGACATAGACATGACGGCGGAGACGGAGTTAGTTCCGCCGGTGGGACTTTTTTTAGTGACAAACTAACAGACCAGGTTGGTTGCTTGGTGTCCTCAAAGTCATATCAAATTACTCAAATGACCTCACATTTTCCTGACGGCGAAATAAGTTTTGTACACATGCAATTCTTGAAAGATAAGGTTCATATTAATTTAATTTTTTGTAATTAGACTGAGATTAGTTATAATCAATGATAGAGATTTATGTAATTGTGAATAATATACGTGTAGTTTACAAAAATAATAATAATAATAATATATGTGTAAATATGTTATAGAATCCTTGCAAGCTTTTTGGGAATGATGAAGCCCAAATGATGCTACAGTAAGTAGTAACAAGGGCAGCGTTCATGGGGCAAGGAGGGGCTCTGCCAAGATAAATAGAACATCAACGTCGTGGCTGAGTTTTAGCACGTCTGCAGTTAGGGATATGCAAAATAATAATAATAAAAAATTGAATTGAATTATATTTAAAATTATGTTTTTTAAAAATTAATTCATAACCGAATTAGCTTTTACAAAACAATTTAATGAACCGAACTGATTTTTAAAATTAGTTCAAGAACTGAATCAAACTAAATCATTTTCGAATCGAACTGAATCGTTTTCGAATCGAATCATTTTTTATTATTTTTTCTTTATTTTTTTAATCTTTTCTTTTCACGATAGGGTCGATCCAAACCAGTTTCGAACCGAACCGATTTTAAATTAAACCGAATAGTTTAAACCAATTCAATTTATTTTTCAAAAAATTAAGTTTAATTCCACCCATGCACGTCTCTCTGCCTTCAATTGCATGTTGTGCATTTAATTTTTGAAAGCTCAAACATTAAACTGGCTCAAATGACAGTCATAGACACTGACTAAGGACATTTGGAAGTTGTGCCCAGGGATATAAAAATGGTCGGGGCTCTTGGCTGCAAAATTTTATATGGTCCTAATTCATTGCAGTTTTTTTTTTTTTTTTAGGATCTTTTTTATCTATAACTTCAAAGTCCAATAATTTAATAGGCTGCATTATGACTTATCCGCAGATCAATTTATTTTTCATCAATATTTTTATAATGTATATATAAATATAATATAAGTTATTTGGGGTGAACACAAATGTCTAGCTAGAAAGCTATTAATTGTATCCACATAACAAGTGGAAGAAATAATTGGCAATAATGAATCTAGCTCCTCTAATCAAAGTCTAATGGGTATATTGATAAGGGGTGTGTGTGTGAATTATGAGAATTGTGAGTGCTTTAGGATATTGTTGAATGTAATGTGTATAAAGTGCGTTTTCCATGAGCACCGTTAATGTGAATGTAATGTGTATGAATGTTGGGTTAAATGTGCAATTTGGGCAAAATGAGTGAGACACAATATAAATTAAATAAGTGACACATGTCCAAGGGACTAACTAAACAAAGAACAAACCCAACTAGATACTTAGTATTAGACTATATAAAAATGGAGACTGGAGAGACCAAAATGGAGAAAAGAGTAAAACCCCACTCAAAATATTTTCTTTTTACATCTAAAACATTCCCTCTCTTTTTACCATTCCACTTCATCGATCTCTCTCTCTCTTCTCTTTCTCTTCATTTTTGGTCACTCTTTTCCTCTCACAATTTCTTTGTTTTCCTCCATTGAAGGCTAAGGTAAGCTTAACCATTAATGCTACTCGAGTACCTACTACTCCTTTGACCCATCATCTATCCTTTTGGGCTTGTTCAATTGCATTAGCAAATGATTGTTCAGCTACATTCCCCACTAAAGCCTTAGCCTCCTCAAATTCAGCTTGAAGATTCTTTAATCGGAGCTCTTGGCGCTCCTTTTCTCTTATCGCCGCCTCAACCAAGGTAACAGAGGTCTTCAGATCCTCTTTGGCTTTGGTAAATTTTTGTTGAAGGCCTTGATCTCAGCTTCCAAGCCAGACTTTTTCTTTTGAAAGCTCGTTCACTTTAAGAGAAAGTGACGCGCTCAAGGAACTGGATTTGTCCACTTCCTTGAAAGCTCGTTTACTTTGAAAGCTCGTTTACTTATTGTTTTTTTCATTGTGTTTCTCTTTTCTTATCTACAATGATTGCTACAAGTGTACACAAGAGAACCCCATATCAATCCTTTATCGAAGGCTTTTTAAGAAAGGCCAACACAAAGTTGGATGAAGTTGCATACTTAGATATGCATCTCACGCAAGAGACACTCGTCTAATACCTACATAGGATACATATCAATATCCTAAATAACATAATTATCATCAAATCCATAGATGAAAAATAACATAAATAATGCTAATCTATTCTCCACACATGATCCCAAATGCACTTTTCCAAATGGAACCGATCATGCTTGTTTACCTCTTCGCAGCGCATCAAAAGGCAGTTGCTATCACCTGGACTTTAGGATTTGTCCCCCACCCAACCACCTTAACTAAGCCCAGCTGCTCAGGGGCTTTATAGCCAATAAATTTTGATGACAATATAATATGAACAGTTTCATTTCAACAAACAAATATTATCATTATAAATAATCATTAAAAAGAAATTTGTATTCTAGACTGAGAAAAGACGAACTTCCGAACTGACGAAGTAATCATCCAAACACTAATTAATTTGGGACAAGTACATTTAAAAATGAAAACACGGTTTACTATCAAGAAATAAACAATTCACAAATTGAACCTTTTTTTTGCAAATTTTAATATGTGCACCCAAAGAAAAATATGATAAAAGCTTACGAAGTCTGAAAGATAATTTAAAATGGTATCTATGCGGCTTTCTTCCCAAAGATGGCCTCCCAAACTGAGGGTGAAAATGGTGCTTTCTTGTTCAAAAATTGCCTAACAGCTTTCTCTTTAACTACAAAACTCTTTTCTGTTAATGTTCTGATAGCATCCTTTGCTTCTTCAACCCCCTTTTCCTTGCAGAAGCCCTCTACTAGACCCACAAAAGTTGTCACATTTGGAGAATGACCTACTTCTAACATCTCCACACAAAATTCAAAAGCATCTTGTAATCTGCTACATTCGCAGAGTCCTTGTATGAGCACATTGTAACTGAAAGCATTGGGTGAATTGCCACTACTCCGCATTTGCCTGAAAATCCTTTTGGCATCATCAGCCTCGTGGGCCTTAGTGTAGAGCTCCACTACATTTGTGTATAGGACAACCCCAGGAATGGTTCCTTTCTTCTTCATGAAATCAAAAATTCTTAAGGCTTCTTTAAACTGACCATCATTACATAGACCATCAAGCATAGCCACAACAATGGGGAGAAAACCAGTTTCCTCCATGTTCTTGAAATCATAACTTTTTTTTTCTTATCCACGATGTCTTCCCAACACCTGTCATCCATTAACTCAATATAGTTTTTCACCAGCATCTTGAAGAAATCAGATTTTTTCTTCTTCTTGCAGTACCAATCAAAATCTAGAGGCCCATATTCTGTATGTGGTTGATTGGGATTTGACCTCTTTGCTTGTTCAGATTGACTGACATCCTTCCTTGTTTCGTCATATTTCTGCACTGAAATTCAAGATCAATTTGGGAAGATTTATTTGTCTTGTCCACTTCATGACCAGTTCTGCGTGTTATTGAAGACAGTGGGTGGGTGATATTAAATCACTAAGAGGCTTGAACCCATGAATAAACAAGAAGGGAGTAGATGATCAGAATTGTCACAGTGCAATTAAAAATATTAAAAAAAAACAGACTTACTTGTCAGGTATTAGAGAAAGACAGAATGATGAATCAGATATGCAAAATCAGAAGGATAAAATCCGAGCCCACAGAACGTGTCTCCTTAAGACAATTTGTCCCCTCACTGATGCCTAAGGTAGATGGACACTTGTCTCCCAGGATAGAACGGATTTCGTCTGAAGAGTGGCGGCACTACCAGTCAACAGCCCAAACGAACACAACAAAATGCCAGAGGAAACTACACCGGAGTATGAAAAGGAACATGCAAAACCGGAAGGAGAAAAATTTCGGCAGAGTTTCAGTGCAGAAAAATTGGATCCTTTTTCTGAAGGTGTCAGTGTCTATTTATAGACAATGACCGGTTACGTTTCAAAAGGCACCCATTCGACGACGAAACAACACATCCGTTGGACACGAAAAGACACATTCGTTCAACACGAAAAGGCACCCATTCAAGGATGAAACAACATGTCCGTTAGGATGAAACAACACATCCTTTAGGATGAAATGATACATCTGTTTGTCGACGAAAAGACACACCCTTTCACTACCAAACTTCTTATTCATAACCAATAGATTGTCTACACAATTTATATATATATATATATATATATATATATATATATATATATATATATATAATTCCAACAATCCCCCACATGGATAAGAAGTCAAATCATCGTGACAAAAATGCATAAGAATATAAATGCAAAGTGTAATTTCCTCAACGAGAAACAACTGCATCGAGATAGGTGGAGTTATCCTTGAACCTTCTCTAGTGGAAACCTATCGGATATACTCGGTCAATCGGTGGTCTAGGTCGACTTGAACCGTCAACATTTAGTGTATACCTAGACAATAGGAGTCGCACAATTGCTTCTCTAGCATTGTTGGTCCTTTGTTGCGCCCATTTTGGTCGTGGGAACACCTACCTGGTTCTGCGAGTGTTTTAGAGAATCGGCCTTTGAAAATTCTCATAGAAGCAGCCCTCACTTCACACTCACATATTTCTTGTGATGTAACTCACTATACATCATCTGAACACAACAGATTAAGAAATCATTAAAAGCCTTAATGTTTACCCTCATAAATACACTGTCTTGTCTTAGGAATGAGTATGAGTTTAAAAACTCCACAGTGTTTAAACAGTCGACCATCACTTAGTTGTCTCTTTGAACTTAGTTCATGGGATCTCCACTCTTCTAGGTAGAGTTACTGCAATGCTCAACAATTGATAGGCCTTAAACCCATTCCTTTCAACAAATTTTCAACCAACTCTCTAGGAATCCCTTTGGTTAACAGATCCGCTATGTTTTCCTTAGACTTAACATAGTCAATTGAAATGATTCCATTCGAGAGTAGTTGTCTTACGGTATCATGTCTACGACGTATGTGTCTAGACTTACCGTTATACATGACGTTCTTGGCCCTTCCAATAGCTGCTTGGCTATCACAATGTATGCATACAGATGGTACCGGTCTTGGCCAATTAGGAACATCCTCAATAAAATTACGAAGCCATTCGGCTTCTTCACCGGCCTTATCTAAAGCAATAAATTCTGCTTCCATGGTTGACCTTGCAATGCAGGTTTGCTTGGACGATTTCCAAGACATAGCACCTCTACCACGGGTTAACACATATCCACTTGTGGATCTAGTGTCGTTAGAGCCGGTGATCCAATTTGCATCACAATACCCTTCTATAACCGCGGGGTATTTCTCGTAATGCAAAGCATAATTCTGAGTATACTTCAAGTATCCCAAAACTCTTACCATAGCTTTCCAATGATTCTCATTTGGATTACTGGTAAAGCGACTTAACAGACTTACTGCATAAGCAATATCAGGTCTGGTGCAGTTCATAACATACATAAGGCTTCCCAACACTTGAGCATATAGCTTTTGTGTTGTAGCTTTACCAGTGTTCTTTAATAAACTCAGATTAGAATCTACAGGGTTCCTCACAGGAGTTATTTTCAAACTCTTGAATTTCTCAAGAACCTTAGCTACATAGTGAGCCTGTGATAAGCCCAACCCTGTAGATGTTCTATGGATTTTAATACCTAGGATAACGTCTGCTATCCCCATATCTTTCATATCAAACTTACTTTTAAGTAATTGTTTAGTAGCATTAATCATTTGATTATTACTACCCATGATTAACATGTCGTCTACATAAAGACAGACAATGACAAAACCTTTTTCAGTATTTCGAACATAGACACATTTGTCACATTCATTAATTTGAAATCCATTTGACAACATAACTTTGTCAAATTTCTCATGTCATTGCTTTGGAGCTTGCTTTAACCCGTAAAGGGATTTTATTAAGCGACAAACTTTCTGTTCTTGTCCTGGAACAACAAAACCTTCAGGTTGTTCTAAGTATATCTCTTCTTCCAGGTCGTCATTTAAGAATGCGGTCTTAACATCCATTTGATGTATTTGTAATCCATTCAATGCAGCTACCGCGATCAACATCCTAATGGATGTGATCCTTGTAACCGGTGAATAAGTATCGAAATAATCGAGACCTTCACGTTGCCTGTAACCTTTTACCACAAGCCTTGCTTTATATTTATCAATAGTGTCATTCTCTTTCATTTTTCTTTTGAAAACCCACTTACTTCCTAAAGGCTTATTGCCAGGAGGAAGATTTACCAATTCCCAAGTGTGGTTGGACAAGATAGATTCTATCTCACTGTTGATAGCTTCTTCCCAGAATGGTCCTTCCGGGGACGTTATAGCTTCCTTATACGTTCGAGGCTCATTTTTCTAACAAATATGTCATAAAATCAGGTCCAAAGGATGTGGTAGTCTTTTGCCTCTTGCTACGTCTAGGTTCAACTTCTACATCCTCTACAGGATCAGTATCAGTAGTAGCATCCCGAGGTATCACATCCTGATCATCATTATTACCACTTGATTCACGAATTTTCTTATACGGAAATACGTCTTCAAAGAAAGTAACTTCCCTTGACTCAATAACCGTGTTGACGTGTATATATGAAATATCAAATTTATACACTAGAAATCGATAAGCACTATTATTAAGTGCATAACCGATGAATACACAATCCACGATTTTAGGTCCGATTTTCAACCTTTTGGGTTTAGGAACCGCAACCTTAGCCAAGCACCCCCACACTCTAAAGTATTTCAGGGATGGCTTCTTTCCTTTCCATATGTCGTATGGTATGCTCTTTGTCAAACACCCCCACACTTCAAGATAATTCCAGGTAGGCTCCCTACCTTTCCATATTTCATAGGGGATGTTCTTAATTTCTTGTGGGGTACTTTACTGATTATATATAATTTGTCATTAAATGACTTTTCCCCACAAACCAAACATCAACAAGATCATTTCATTTAATGTCTGGGTCTTTCTCTCAGCAATCCCATTGGATTGTGAAGCATAAGGAGCCATCTTTTGGTATGTAATACCAAACTCTAAACAAAATTTCTCAAAGAGGCATTATACTCTCCCCACTACATTGCTCCTTATGCCTTTTATTTTCTTACTGAACATTAACATATATCAAATAATAAATTTCAATTTAACCATAAAATAACATTACAATTATCATGTCATTTACAATATCAAAATCATCCATTGACCTTGATCATGCCATTACTAAGATAGCTCTTTTGAGTTCACATAGTATCAAATATTTCACTAAATATAAAACTTTTATATCCGTCAAAACACCTAGTGCATTTTAAGCTAAAGTTATCATTTGTCTAAATCATAAAATCAAACTTTCACATTTATAAGTCATGAGTTAATGGATATCAAATGCCATCATATACCATCAAATCCATTAAGTGTACCATATACCATTGAATGGCAATAAATGCATGACATTTCACACATAATAATTAATATAACAAAATATTCATGTCATAAAATTTCTCATTTATCATACTATATACCATTAAATGGCATCAAATTTCACTACATTTCTCATTGAACATAACCCGTGGCTAAAACACATATATAGGTCATTTATATCAATGCCCCCTTTAGAAAAAATTCCTTTAAGCCGTAATGCATCAATCAGTCATATATATACATATCAAAGTTCGACAGCCAAGCCCGCCCAACCTTGCATGTTCTCAAAATTTATAGACTGATAACAGAACCAGTCATTATGCGTATGCGCAAGGGAAGTTATTAGCAAGAGTTTTCCACTTCTATATGTAGAACAACAAACTAAAAAATTATATGATTCAATCTCAAACCAATTGAAAAGAATCCTTCCACACACATGAAACTTCTTTATATATAAAATTATACACGCAACATGGTAAATCCTGGACATATCTATGTCTTTCATAGAAACCATCTTTTTTTTTTATAAGATAACTGTCACTTTAATATGTAGCCGTTAAACATGATGCTCATTTCAGCCATGAACATCCATCCCCGATATCAGATATAAAAGACAATGAATGAGACCAACAATGGATTCATCAAGTACAAATTAGCATTCGTACGTGTTTTGTAATCAAAAAAACAAAACTGATATCAACATGTTATGATACAAACATCAATGCATATATATATATATATGCATGCATAAATTGATGCCACCATGGCCCACCACACATATTGGTGCAAAAATTCCACACAGTATTGCATCCATGGCTGCCAAAATCATATCATTATAACAATAAAATAATGCCTCCAATAAAAGACACCAACAATGGATTAACCGTGAATAAGTGAAACAGGAAAAACACATATACACGGTTTCCGAAACCTGCCAAACGGTTTCTTTCCATCCGAATTGAGGCATTGCTTTATATTTTCTGATTCATAATATTGGAACATTTTTTTTTTATTTTCGTAACATCAAAATCAGCGCAATACTTTGAGAAAAGTTTCAAACTAATATACAGAACCAACACTGAACACTGTAGAACAAATTTCAAATTCTATTTGAAGGCAATTGGCACGACAATCGAGATGATATTGTGAAAAGAAATTAAAATCCTGAACACTGTTGTTCACGGTTTCAACTTTCAAAGGCCATGCAAATCATTTGGCACATTTACCGAGAAAAGCCAATAAAAACTTTTCAAGTTACGAATCAATATGGTATATATGCAGGAAAATCGCTATTCAAGTATCAGATTAATCCTATATTATCAACTAAAAATCTATACTTTCATAATTAGATACAAATTAAACGCATCACTTTCAATATTCAAACACAGATGAATATTCAAGGGAAAATCGATACTGGTAAAAACTAAAATATATATTAATATTTATAAAATATCAAAATAAATATTCCACTATTTGAATGTTCACAAATCAAACACTCAACACAGATTATAAATTACATTTCTGTTACACAAACAGAAACTCCGATCAATCACACAGATTAATCTTTTAATTATATAGTAAATAAAAACAGTATATAAAACAGAAAACTGAATATACTGATCACAGGTTCAAAATACCAAATTGTCTTAAGATTGTTATTGAAGACAGTGGGTGATATTAAATCACTAAGAGGCTTGAACCCATGAATAAACCAGAAGGGAGTAGATGATCTGAATTGTCACAGTGCAATTAAAAATATTTAAAAAAAAAGACTTACTTGTCAGGTATTAGAGAAAGACAGAATGATGAATCAGATATGCAAAATCAGAAGGATAAAATCCGAGCCCACATAACGTGTCTCCTTAAGACAATTTGTCCCCTCACTGATGCCTAAGGTAGATGGACACTTGTCTCCCAGGATAGAACGGATTTCGTCTGAAGAGTGGCGGCACTACCAATCAACAGCCCAAACGAACACAACAAAATGCCAGAGGAAACCACACCGGAGTATGAAAAGGAACATGCAAAACCGGAAGGAGAAAAATTCCGGCAGAGTTTCAGTGCAGAAAAATTGGATCCATTTTCTGAAGGTGTCAGTGTCTATTTATAGACAATGATCGGTCACGTTTCAAAAGGCACCTATTCGACGACGAAACAACACATCCGTTGGACACGAAAAGACACATTCGTTCAACACGAAAAGGCACCCATTCAAGGATGAAACAACATGTCCGTTAGGATGAAACAACTGTTGGATATATGCTCTTTTGGTCACTAAAGTCCTATTGGGCTTCAGTGAAACTTGAGCCCATGAGGCTTAGGGTTGAGTTATGTCTAAGACCTAAGCGTATATATTCATAGTTTTCTCCTCTTGTGCCTCCAAGGTGAACAGATCATCAGAAACAAACCCCAAGAGGCAGATGTTCATCATCTGAACGGTTGCCCACACAACCATCTCATCCTCCTCGAGAGATAGTTTGGAAGATCTGCCACAGTCCAGCTTCAAGGAGGTTGTTCGTGCTGCGGTGCTGAGGAGAGCTGTTCGTGAAGAGGAATCCTACAAGGGAATATTCTACACGAGACTTGCGCACCGAGAGGTAATTGTGAAACAAGGATGATTCGGTAAGCATACCAATGTACTAAGTCTTAAACCGCTTCCGCATAAATCTAAGATTTCCTACAATTGGTATCAGAGCCTTAGCTGTACATTGGTATGTGAATCTAGTTTCACTATTCATGTAATTAGTTTTGCTTCTTGAAATGTGGCACCTAGGGTTCTAGGATTATGGTATGAATCTAGCATGTGTATTTTATAATTTTAATCGGTAAAAATGCTTTAATCCATGGTTAGGGTCTCTCGTGTATTTCTCGATTTGTAACAAGGAGGCTAATCCCACATGATTAGGTTTCCTCCTTGCTGTTTTTATTTATTTTCGGAATTTCTGTGTATTTTTCCAATATTTTGTAAAAGTTCAAGATCGAGAAACCGCGAGTAAGATGCGCAGTCAGTACTGTCGAAGACTTTTTGAGGACTTCCCGATCTCGGAATGGGGCGATCTATATATGGCTGGAAAGAGGAAGGAAAGACGAACGCAAAGGTGGGTGGATCACCGCCATCGAAGCCTCCACGCTCCTCCACGCGCCTCCACAAGCGGCTGAGAGTGGCCGCCACTCTCCGGCAAATAATGGGAGAGTGAGGGAGCGTCCGGCCACCTTTTTGGGTGGTTCCGGCGGCGGTGCACTCGTCTCTACGTGGTGGTCCTTCCCCTGGAGTTTCAGCCTGATTTGACTTCGGGTGACGGCGCGGCACACCTGACGGCTAGGGTTCCTCTTTCGCGTCCTAGGGTTTCTCGCCAAAGGATTGAGTCTTTGGGCTTTTGGGCCCATGAAACCCTAAAGGGGCTTGAGACAGATACTATGGGCTAGGCGAAAGTCGAATTCCAAAATTGTATTATTTAATTTAATTTAATTTAATTTTCTTTAAAATAGGAAGGTCATGGATTAAAGTAATTATGATTTATTATTTAATGCTTTTATTGATTGGTATAAATTATATGATTGATAACATGCTTTATTGCGATAACATGCCATATAGAATAGGTGGTGCCATATTGTTGCATAACTTGTATGATTGCATGAGCATAATAGCTATTATGTCTTCAGCGACTAGTATGATAGTTATTATGAGATTATTTTGATTTTAAATCATCCTAAGAAATTAATTAATAATTATTATGATTTTTATTAAAAATCTAGATTAATAATTGAATTAATTAATTTTGGATAATTAACATCAAGACAAATAATCGTTATGGAAATTATTTTGATTTCAAATTATCCTCATAAATGATAATTATTATGATTGTTGCAATCTAGATTAATAATTAAGTCAGCTATTTGGATGATTTAAATCTAGAAAAATAATTAGAGAAAATTTCCTAAGAGAATTCTTTTATTTTGCGAGTAATTTGTGGGTTTTCTGAAATGGTCATGGAATAACACACGCTGCATACAACCTTCATGTATCATGATTGTTTGGAGCACACGCTGACGTAAAGTGACCGGATTTCAGGACCTTAATGCTTTCAAAATTATGTTAAGCTTAATGCATGTTTATCGGCGCTTTTACTTATATAGTTTTTGAAATCGAACAAAGGATACTCTCAATTAAATAATTCTTGGAAATTAGAAAATGTTGCTTATTTTGAATGGAAGGAGATTTAAATTAAGAGATTAATTTAACCTTCAAGCGCATTATAGAACCATTAATAAAATAATCATGTGAAGTCCCATCGAATAAGCATGATTGGATTTTATTAGATTGGACTTAAATATCTATGGGAGGAGATTTAAATTAAGAAATTAATTTAACCTCCAGGCGCATTGTGGGCCTATCAATAAAATAATCATGTGAGGCCCCAACGGATAAGCATGATTGGATTTTATTGGGTCTTAATAATTTCAAAATTTTAATAAAGTATTGTACGGCCCATCGTCGATAATACTAAGTTATTAAAGATAATTTTAAAATTAAACAATGAATTCGACTGGGCTTATGAAAATTCTCAAACAAAAATGTTGAATGGGTGAAGGTTTTAAAAATTAATTAATTTTAAAACCTGCGGGCTCCATTTGTGGGTTTATTAGTGAAATGGTTATCGCTGAAGCCCCATCGGATAAGGATAATCAGATTTCACTAGATTAAATCTTAATAATTTCAAAATTTTAGTAAAGTATTGTACGACCCATCGTCGGCAATGCTTAGACACTAAGGATAATTTTGAAATTAAACAATGGTTAATTACATTCAACTTTGGTAAAATTGTTAACCCTTCCATCGAGGCTCTGGCAATGGCACTGAAGGCCCAAATAACAATTTTGGTTTTTACAAGTGACTTGCCCATCGTAAGCCTTGTAAAGATAAACTGAAGGATTGTTAACAATAAACAAGAGTAGTTATGAGAATCTACTCGCACTTCATTTGTTTATTGCATTATGTGTTTGTAATTGTGTGCTTTATATGTTTTTCAGAAAATATCTTAGAAATGATTTTGAGTCAAAAACCTCTAGATGGTATCAACTATGAATAAGTGAAAAACAAATTTTTTTTTGATATTGTTCTAAAACATGGAAGCTAAAATTTGTCCTAACAATGCGAGGGCCATAGCAACCTGCAGAGGATGCGTCTAAGGAAACTAAGATGCATTTCTCAGATTAGGAAATGGCAAATATGGTAGTTCGCTGCTATATTATTGTCAGTCTTTCCAAATACTTGCAGAAGCAAGTGTACATGATTAAGAGTGGAGTAAAAATGCTTCAGACTCTTAATGACATGTTTGCTGCGTCTAGCAGCTCTTCTAGACAGAATGCAGTCGGTGCAGGTTTTGCTAAGAGTCTTGTTAAATCCAAAGGGAAACCCAAGGGTGGTAACAAAATGACTTGGTTATCAGTTGTAAAACCAGTTGCTATGAAGAAGCCGCAAGGCAAGTTCTTCAAGTGCAGACTGAAGGGATACTAAAAGAAAAATTGTCTAGAGGTGATGAAAAGAACCTGACATGGGCATATCAAGGCCTGATCAGTGAATGAATTATTGATTCAGGAATCACTGATTATGTTTGTTACTCTTTGTAGTAGTTCAAACATGGCATACCTGTCAGCAATGGACATAGATATTTTAAGCTTGAAAATGGAAACTTGTGCTGCATTTGCAGTAGGACAAGTTATTTATACGACTATGGTTTTGAGTGACTGTTTATTTGTTCCGGATTTCAAGAGGAATTCAATTTTTGTTAGTTGTTTTGGTTAAAACATGGTTTGACAATGCAATTGATTCCTCAGTTACATTTCGAAGTTCATCTTCGTCTTGTTTTGTTCTGGTACATTGTTTAAATAGTCTTTATTACCTTTGTCCTATACCCCCCTAAATTTTTTGTGTTGAATGCAAAGGATGATGAACAAGGATTTTCACCAAAGAAATAAAAGTTTCAAATGAAACATAACTTTGGCCTTTGTGATTGAGTCACATTATCTCAAGTAGGAAACATCTTTTAGTTAAAAGAGGGACTGAAAGTTCAAGAATCTTTTAACTAACAGCTACATGTTAGTCCTATTTGGAAGGTAAAGTGGCCAAGCAATCCTACAAGGGCCAAGAAGGTTTGCGTAACTATTCAACTGGAACTGGTACATACTAAAGTATGTGGACCACTTAGCGTTCAGACCATAAGAGGTGATGAGTACTTCATTATATGAATGTTTACTCTAGATTTGGACAGATGAACCAAGTGCGCTATAAGTCTAAAGCTTTTGGAAATTTCCTAGAGGTTTAGTCTGAGGCAGAAAAGCATGTAGGTGTTCAAATCAAAACACTTTGGTCTACTAAAGTGTTTGGCTACCTGTCTGGTAATTTCAGGTCTTACCTGATTTAAGAGGGGATAGTTTTTGTAACTGTCAACTCTAAGAACGCATTAGTTGAATGAAGTTGCAGTATGCAAAAATCAAACATTTATAGACTTGGTGAAGATCATGTTCAATTATTCATCTTTGTCAATGTTGTTCAAGGGAGATGCCTAAGAGAAGGAAATATACCTTCTTAACTTGGTTCCGTCAAAGTTTGTTGTAAAGACACCTAAAGAATTATGGAAAGGGAGCAAGCCCAGATCAAACCATATTCGGATTTAGGGTGCTACGACACACGTCCTACAACAGCAGTCAAATGAGATGGAATCTTGTATGGAAGAGTGCATATCTTTTGGCTACCCAAAGAGAACTAGGGATGATTTCTTATTTAGTCTTAAGGACAAGATAATCTAAGTGAGCACTCACATTATTTTCTTAAAGGAGGACTAGAGAAGAAATTATAAGCTCTTAAGTTAGGTTATTCTTGATAAGATTTATCTCAGATCAAGAATTTCCAGAATCTCTAGAAGCTTCATCCATTGTTCCCTTAATTGTTTAAGAGGGGATATATATATCTCTAAGTGAACAAACAAGAGAACCATGATTGGAAATTCAACATGATAATATATAAGTGAAACTAGTAGAAATATTAGTATCACATGTAAAGGAACAATATCAAGGATAAGCGGATCCTCAAGAAATTGAAGATCCATCATTTGACCCACTCTTTGTTTTACCTATAAATACACAAGGTCTAGTGCAGTACATTCGTAGTGGGAGAGAACCTTGTTAACTCTCAAGTTGTTTCTTGTTGAGTGACATTGATCCTACTAGTTACGATAATGCACTAGAAGATGTTGTTGATCAAGTGTTGCTCAGGCTATGAACAATGAGATGAAATACTTGTATTTCAACTCTGTTCGGTCCTAGTAAAGACACCAAGAGGGGTAAAACCCACAAGGTGCATGTGGACATAAAAGGCAAAGAGAGGATGGACAGAAAGGTGAAAACCTTCAAAGCTAGCTTGGAGGCATTTTTTGCCAGACGCCATGCTTAAGTCTATCCAGATTCTCTTAGTTGCTACAAGTCTCAATTATGAGATTTCATTTTGGGAGTTGGATGTCAGGATATCTACATACAACAACCAAAATGGTTTATAGCAAATGAGTAGGAACACACGGTATGCAAGTTGTGAAAGTCTATTTCATAGACATAAGCAAGCATCCAGGTCTTGAAACATCAATTTTGATCAGGTTATCAAAATTTTGATTTTGAGAGAACCTTGATGAATGATGTGTATTTGTATGTAAACGATACAACGGAAGACAATAGCTTTTCTGGTACTTTATGTAGATGATATGCTCCTTATTAGAAACAATGTGGAGGTAATATCAAGCATAAAGAGTTGGCTAAGTTAGTGTTTTGGTATGGAAGTACTGGGGAAGCCAATTATATTCTTGGTATAAAACTCTTATGAGACCGGAAGAATAAGTTGTTGACATCACCTCAGACTACTTACATTGACAAAACCCAAAATTCAACATGAGAATTCTAAGAGAAGAATTATAGTTCTCAGATGTAGAATTCATCTTCCTAAGGAGTGACCAAAGATTTCTAAGAAGGAAGAATGCATGAGCAAGATATCTTATGCTTTGGCAAAGGTAGACTCACGCATATCATGTTGGGCGTTAAACCAGACATCTGTCACGTAGTGGGAGTAGTGAGATAGTACCATTTTGAACCTAGAGGAATACTAGATTATTGTTAAGCATGTACTCAAGTATCTTTGGAGAACGAGAGATTATATGCTGGTATATTCTAGTGGGAGTCTTGAAAAGCTGAGTTTTCAAAAATTCAGTTATTTCAAGTGGATATTAACTCAAGAAAATCAACCTTGAGCTATGAGTTTTTCACTAAACTCAGATAGCATTAGAGGTGGATCTTGCAGACCCAGTTACTAAGAGTTTGCCTGAATTTGTGTTCGAGAGGCATGTTACTTCTTTGGGTCTTAGGAGGATCCCAGACTTACATTAAGCAAGTGAGAGTTATTGGTTTCATTGCGCTCTTGGAGTAAGACGATGAAACAATAAAATAATTTTCTGAATTTCATAAATAAGGTTTTATTTATTTATTTTGCGCACTATTTACAAACATAAAGGTCCGGATCAAATTGTGGAGTATATGATCATATGGATACGTTCATGGAGGACATGATCATAGGTTCTCACAATTGATGAATGGAGTCACAGCCGTTAAATATTGGGCACTTTATTCAGGCTGCAATATTTTATGAAATGATTTTGTCCGAATCATTGTAAGATATTGGTGTGAATTAACATTCACATTGAAAGGATCAAGGAGAGATTTGATTAAGGTTGTTCTTTCTGTCATAAGGAATCAAATTTCCAGATAACTATAGTTATGTAGTTGCCCTTAATCCTGTGTTTATTTTAAATAAATAATTAAATAGTCTTCATTCTTTGATTTACCAACGCGTGAGGTCCGATCTTTTGACGGCCAATAACTCGGTGTTTTGGGAGTGAGATTATTTGATTATCAGTATTTATGAGATAAACAACAAGGAATTTATAGGAAATGTCCCCTTGATATATTTCGGTACTTGAATATTAAAGACATTGGCCAGTGCATGTAATCCATTAGAGAAATTATCAAAGTCAAGGGAATAAATAATTGATTGGGTTACAGAAAACTAATCAATGAATTATAGACATTCTATAAAGGGGCAATGCATATTAATGTTATAAAGGTCATTAATCTTGGAGTTCACGTTCGGGCTTTTAGTGGAGTAGCGCCGAATTAGATAATCTTGTAAAGATTATCAGGAGCCTTGATCAATGACAAATGGTAGGTCCCCAGGCTAGCTCGAGACAAGGGATGGGGTATATTATCAGATGATGATAGCTTATGGACTATATGGTCTTGGGTTTACGAACTCAAGTTTGTATCTTAAAGAGCAAGTGGGAGATTGTTGGATATATGCTCTTTTGGTCACTAAAGTCCTATTGGGCTTCAGTGAAACTTGAGCCCATGAGGCTTAGGGTTGAGTTATGTCTAAGACCTAAGCGTATATATTCATAGTTTTCTCCTCTTGTGCCTCCAAGGTGAACAGATCATCAGAAACAAACCCCAAGAGGCAGACGTTCATCATCTGAACGGTTGCCCACACAACCATCTCATCCTTCTCGAGAGATAGTTTGGAAGATCTGCCACAGTCCAGCTTCAAGGAGGTTGTTCGTGCTGCGGCGCTGAGGAGAGCTGTTCGTGAAGAGGAATCCTACAAGGGAATATTCTACACGAGACTTGCGCACCGAGAGGTAATTGTGAAACAAGGATGATTCGGTAAGCATACCAATGTACTAAGTCCTAAACCGCTTCCGCATAAATCTAAGATTTCCTACAACAACACATCATTTAGGATGAAAAGATACATCTGTTTGTCGACGAAAAGACACACCCTTTCACTACCAAACTTCTTATTCATAACCAATAGATTCTCTACACAATTTATATATATATATATATATATATATATATATATATATATATATATATATATAAATTCCAACACTGCCATGGTTACCAAATCTTGGAGGGAAGGAATGGAAACATCTATTATATTCTCTGATGGGTTTTTTTATGCTGCCACCATGGTCATCAGTGAAGCTAAAATGGCGTACAGTCTTGAGCCATAGTGGCAGAGAATTTTTGGAATGTAGAAGGGAAACTAGCCTATCAATCCTGGAGGATGATACAAGCACATGAAACCGCCCTAGTACTGATGCTGGCATGGTGAAACTGTTCCACATTAAAAATAATAAATAAATCAACAGGAAAGGCATGATGGATATATACTAAGAGAATCAAATGTTAAATAATCAAGTAACAAATCAAGCAAATTATGATGGGAAAAAGAATGAAGAGATGGTTATCATCATAAAGTGCCCACAATTTACATTTACAATTTGCTTTGTATTCAATATTGACTATTTAGCTATCTGCAACTGATGCTAGGATTGAATCAAAGCCACTCTCAAAACCCGTAAGTCATCGAAATTGAATGAAAAACGGTATTAAATCATGGAATAGAGGCAACAGCCAAAGAATGAGGGCAAACTAATAATAATGTAAAAGCTATAAATTATATAATTTTTTGTCAAATAGTAAAGTTGTAAACTACACAAATGCAAACTCTTTTAAATTAACTAAAGCAAAGCAAAGAGTGCAAATTGTAACATTTGATACACAACCAATAAGCAAAATAATGTAAGCAAAATGAGATTTAATAAAAATATTTCAAAGGAATAAAATGTCGTACACGAAACGGTATCACTGAATAGACTGGTAATGACGCTGGTGAGTGGTGAGTGACTGAGTGAGTATGAAGATGGGAAGGGAAAAAAAACTTATTTTCGGACTTACCTCTCGCACTCGAAATTAGTTACCTAGCCAATTTAAAGAAGTAAAGTTGCTGAGGATAACGGAAGCAAACTCGCTAACTAGGTTTAGTATGAAAAAAAAAGGAGGGAAGGGGAAAAGGGCAACAATACAGCCTAACACGACCACGAATCGACCCAGGCCTGGGCTGGGGCCCAGTTTTTGAGACCCGCTACGCAAAGTTGTAATATCACAATTTTTTGGTGTGTGTTTTTTTTTTTTTATCAAAAAACAAAATAAAAAATAAAGCTCATAATGCCATGATTGGTTATTTAAGTTAAAGTGGATCAAGATCAAATATAGAATGTTACCTATGGAAAGACGAAGAGTAGACATTCAATTTGTTTCATATAAAAGTTATTACTTGTTATTTCTTATGCTGTATTTTTTATCCTTTCAATTTTTATTTAATAAAATTCATATACTAAATTTTTTAACACATCCTAATATATTTTAATAATAAAAAATTAATTTAGATTATTGCAATGAATTAAAAATATAATTAGGGTGATTTTGACTATAATATTATATTTTTTAAGAATATAACAATGAACAATATTAAATATATACCTTTCAGGTGATGTACTCAATTTTATTAAATATTTGTGCATTATAAATTGTTCTAATATACCATTACGTGAAGATAATATTCCTGTGTTTCTCTTAATGACTCCACTTCTTTTGCTGATTTTGTTTTAGCAAGTTTTTTTCAATGCATCCTGTGTTTGTCTTAATTTTTCTTTTTCTTTTGGAGGCATGGCTGTATTTCATTTTTATCATCATTATTAATGATGGTGTTGGTGATCCACAATTAGATATATAATAGAGAGTGAGAGGGGAGAGGGAGAATAGAGCATTGTAATTTGCATATATAATAACAAAGAAAACGTATGCGGATGTAAACAATTATAGAGCTGAACATGAATGATAAAATATTTTGTGTATTGATAAGATTAACTATATTTATTTATAGATCAAAATACTCACTAGGTACAAACGAGTTTTGAAGAAAAGAAGGAAAAAGTTAACAGTGGTGAAGTGAGGAAGGAGCTAACAGGGATATTGTCCCCCTTCAAAACTCGTTAACTCTGTCACCTCTTGGTTGCTTCCGAGAAATATTTTTTCCTTGAGTCCTCCTTTCCTTACAAGCTTGCTAGGGTATGGCAAGGCTTTCAAGTATTTAGATTATTTTCTCAAGACTGTAATGTTTTCTTAAGATTAAGTGAGAGGAGCGACAATGGAAGAAAAGATAAAGAGAGAAGACGGCCAAGAATAGGATTTCTAGTCAAGAGAGATTTCTAGTAAAATGAAACGCTACTTTTCTACCTTAAGAGGAGAGGGGCGATATTTTAATGTTATATAATTAGGATTTTTCAATCGTAATTGAATAACATTAATTAGCTCTATATCCACGAAAATATGATGTATCTTCTTGGATATTATTTTAATCATGAAGATAGACATTTTATGATTTGACTTCCAATTAAGAATAGACCTGAATGAATCATATCCATTTATAATCTCTTAGAATCTTCGTCAAATCCCTTGATTGTTGCAAAATACAATTTTATTTAAATTCAAAATTCAAATAAAATAGTAATAATAAATCTCTATCTAATCTCATTAGATATTGATTTGGATCATTTCCTTAACAACCTAACCTTTTGAATTTAAATTTCAAACTTAGATTTAAATTCAATTTTATCCTAGCTCGAATATTATGAATTTTTTTGATGAGGGGGAAAAATTAGAACTAATCAGTATCAGATTTTTTTTTTCTATGTACTTCTCTCGTCAGTCGACAGATCTCCCCGTTTCAACAATGCCAAGCATAGCATTTTCTTCCAAGAGTAGTTCAAATGGATTCAGCTCATCCTTGTAGATATGATTATAACAACCTATGAAAAGGTAAAATCCAAATTTGATAAAAGTTATAAATTCAATTTTAAATCTAGAAATGTAATAATAGTAAAGGAAAAAGACATGTGAGATCCCAACCCTACATACCATTAGAAAAAGTGCAAGCGGACAACAATTTTGCCAATAAAAAACTACGCCTCCTAAACGCATTTGTTTATGACAGCATTGTTGCGTCCTCTAGTTTGTGCTCATTTAGTATACCCTTCATAAACCGCAACTACTATGCATGTAGACTGGACTGTGTAGTGCAAAATTAGGAATAACTTTATTTATTTATTTTAGCAATTTTCTTATGAGGTAACTCTTGATATTTTAAATGTTATACTGATTTTTGTCATGATGAACACCTAAAAGGCTTATGACTTCAAATGAGGGGGTAGTGAGTGAAGTGGCCAAAGATCTTGGCAACAGAACAGGAATGCGAATTGAATTGATTGTTGTGTGGGATGAAAAATTCTGCATGTGATGAGCGCGTGTGCCAATACCAAACTAAATTTGGCCAATTTTAAGTTTCAGTTTTTGTTTGACTAATATTTTTACAAATATGACAAATTGACCCCTATTTAGTTTGACTTTGGTTTTAATTTTTTGATAAAACCTTAGGTAAAGTAATTGTTTAGAGAGATTTATAGCATTCGAATGATTAGTTACCTATATACGTCAGAGGTAAAATAAAATAATGCTATATACAACATGAAGAGAATGTGTCTACAGCTTTTTACATGTAACCATTAAATTTATATAATTTTTATAAATTTAGGTCAACGATAATAATATAAATACGTTATAATCTTTATACAAATTTTAAGGTTATTGATTGTTGAATAAAAATAAAAATAAAAATGAAAAGACGCCAATTTGATAAAATTAAAGAATATACAGCAAAAAAGGCAAGCTCAACGTGACGAGACGATTACTGACGAAGAACCAAAAATGGCATATTAGTAATCGAAATCGACAAGGGAGGATTCCTGTCTTGTAGAAGAAAAAATTACGCTATTATAGAAATAAGAAAAAAATTAACAAAAAATTGTTTGTTAGTCGTATGGATTATAAAAAAATTTAAAATAACCTAATTAATCCCTGTAAATGACTGTACTCAACGACTTGTATTTGTATATCAAATATTAAAAAAGTATTGGTGATAGTAAGAATTATAAAAATAATTTGTAATACTTTGTCAACTTTAGCATTGTAAAGCAATTATACGAAAGCAAATTAAATTATTTAGTTATAAAGGCACAAAATGTGAGGTACATTAAACAATGTCTTTTGATTATGAAAATAACAAATAAAAATTGTTGTATTAGAACTAGAAGATTAGAGAAATTTAATTATACAATCAGTTTGAGTTTTTGCCTTTTTGGATCTAAATATGATTAATAAAAGAGAAATTTGACCAATTAATCCTATGTACTTGCAAAGTTTTGGGTCATACGGGTTCTTCTCTTATAATTCCATGGTAATTCTGGGTTCTTATACCGATTAGTTCAAGTTCCCTCCTATTGTCAAAAAATTCGTAATGTCAAGCATATCGCTGTTGCAATATTAATTCTTAAGGATATTAAAAAAAATGAGAAATTAGAAATATAAAATCTATAAAATTATACCTAGACAAAAACATTCGTAGACGTACTTACACAAAAGCATTCGCGCGTAATTCTCCCATTAGACGTCCCCACACATTTTCATGGGAGATATGACGAAAGCCTAGATCCTTTCCTCTGATTACCGATTCTTAAAGCCAGCAAGCAACGAGTGGTTTACTTTACACGAGAGAAGGGAATCCCCATTTCAAGCCAGCTAGTTCTGATAGTTTTTACGTGCAGGGTATAATTTTATATTTTAATTCTTTGGATTTTATATTTATTAATTTCTCACTTTTTTTAATATCTCTTCCCCATGTTTTCTTGGTGACATAAACAAGCAGGGAAAGAGATAAGCTCCGTTTTCAAGGGACAGTTAAACCATTTACAGGTTCTCTTTATTTCCAACTGCATGTGATGACTTAATTTCCTTGTAAAACTTGGATGATTAGTGATGGATCTCATGCACTAATCAGACTAATCTTGCTCCATCTTCAACCCATCTAACAAGAAATTTTATCTTCCCAACACCAACACGGATAAAATTAAATTATATCAGAAACACTCTCCCGGACTGATGCTATATGCACCAAATGCCACAGAATGCCCAAGTCCGACAACAACTTTTAAATCTTGATAAATCTAAGAATGGAGATCTACAAACTTAAAGTTGGTAAATATAATCTTCCTCCTTTTTTATTTATAACTGGGAAATGTTTTTCTCATGTTGCACGAAACAAATTGTCTCATACAACACACGAAAAAGTAAGTGAACCCATTAAGAAGAAAAAAAGAAAAAAAAAGTGAGTGGACAATTTGTCTCATGAAACATGAAAAAAACATATCCCTTATTTTTATCCGCAGAATATATAGTTGAGGTCGTAAAAATTATATAAAAAAATGTAAACGTAACATGCCCTATTAATATAAATGTATTTTATTTACAAAATAATAATTTAAAGCCATTTATTTAAATGTACTTAATTATTATTTCGGAACACATAATTATGCCAAGATATTTCATGAATTATAATTGAGTTTCATTCAATATAAGATTTGTGTAATTAATTTGGGATTAAATTATTCTGCCACTTTATTTCCATCAACTCAAATATTTTCATTCGTGTACATATATACTTGTCTACAAGTGCACAAGTAGTTACACATATAATATATGAATATAGTGTCACGGGAAATAAATTGAATGATGTCAAAATTGTGAAGGTATTTTTGTTAACAATTGATCTGTTTTGTTACTTTATTCATTCCTTTTTGTTGTCTAGTGTGTTGCTTTTAGTCTTTAGACCTCTCCAGGCATGGGTGCTTTTTTGTAGCGTGTGTTTGTCTAAAATCTTCATACCACCAACAAATACACTGGTTGAAAATGTTTGGCACAAGAAATACAGGCAAATGATTCCACTTCTTTTGCTGATTTTGTCTTGGCAAGTTTGTTTCCATGCATCCTGTGTTTCTCTTAATTTTTTTCTTTTGGAGGCATGGCTGTATTTCATTATTATTATTAGAGTAAATAAAGTACATTTTGGGTCATCGACAAATATTATGGGGCCCAATTTAATCACTTAGAAAAAAAAAGTCGATTTGTGATTTCTCCGAAATTCAAAATAAACTCATATTAATCATTTTGAGAGACTAACTTGGATCTTCTTTGAATTTTAGAGACACTACAATTTTGATCAATTAAGTCTATTTTAAATTTCAGATGGATCACAAATTGATTTTTTTTAAAGAAATTAAAATGAATTCCTTAAGTTTTGTTGAGGATACAAAATTTATTTACTTTTATTATTAATGATGGTGTTGCTGATCCACAATTAGATATTTGTTTTGCAAAACTTGCTTTTCGTATCTTTGGCCCACGAAACAGCAACTTTTTGTACAATTCAGATGTTTGTTTTGCAAAATTTGCTTTAAATGAAGGGAAAAGTTCACGTGGTTTGCTTCATAATCATTTATGCTCCTGTGGTTTTTTTTCTTATCACATATACCCCTATGCTTTGTAAAAAATAAGAAATCACATGGGGTATATGTGATAAAAAACATACTCTTTTACAAACCACAGGGGCATATGTGATAAGAAAAAAATCACAGGGACATAAGTGGTACAGTGACCAATGTGTCACGTTTTGGCAAACAAATTACCAGAATGCCACGCGAACAGTAAAATTTCCCAAACTGCCACGCGTGATAATTCGCTACACAGTGCAGCGAATTACGTTTGCAAATAATTTGCTGCACTGTGTAGCGAATTATGCTAGGTCAGATTGCCCCGTCAGCAAGAATGCCACGTGTCAATCCTGGCGTAATTCGCTGGGGTATGTAGCGAATTAAGTTGACCAGGAGTCAGTCATGGCAGTCTCTTGTTGGACACGTGTCACAACTCCCATAATTCGCTATACCTTACAGCGAATTACATGTCAGATTGCCAGTCTTGTCCAGTCATTGTCAGGACACGTGTCAATACCCCCAAAATTCGTTGTACTGCCTAGCAAATTATGTACGTATTTTTCCATGAATCATAGCGAATTAGGGACCGTTCTGACTGATAATGGACAGGTGTCAGCCCCCTAGTAATTCGCTGGGGGGCATAGCGGATTATGTTGCATAAAGTGGCACCCCATGTAGCGAACTTTGTTACTATAAATCAACTCAATTCCATTTCAGGAACGGACTCTGAGTGCGAAAATTTGCCATTTATATACAAACATTACTACTTTTGTGTTATCTTTTGTGAATGTTAGTTTATTTTCTACTTTTGTAAGATGAGTGAGGTAGGAATGATGTAATCGCCACAGTTTATTATAATGGGAGAAGATATTTTGGACCAAACGGGCAAGTTTTTGAAGGTGATGCAAAAATGTTTCGCATGAGCCCAACATGCAATCTTCACGAGCTTAAGAAGATAATCTACAAGAAGTAGAGATTACAACGTGGTCAAACTCTTGCTCGATTGACCGCTAGGTGTGCCTTCGGTAACCCCGTGCAATGGGTTGGCGTCGAAATTGTTGAAGATGACGATGTAACGTTAGTAGTAGATGCAAGCACTTCAGAACACGGCGAGTCAAAATTTATTGAATTTTATGCAGAAGTCAACTATGGTGGACAATCAAGCAGTCAACTTTCTCCACCATCCACTGACATCATCTACATAAACATGGTGCCAGTGGTTAATCCGAAAGATGAGGACGCGTCCCCCTCGCTTGCACCACAAACTCAACAATTGTTTGATGAAAGCTTGCCGGTCCACGACATGTACGATCCATCATGGTGTACCGATAGTTCCGAGGAAGAGGTTAATGAGGGTCTTGTTCTGGACAGTGAGTCATCGGATACAGATGTCGATGGTGATTTTGATTGTTGTCCATCCACTGTAGTTGGTCTACCAATTCCATCGTCTGGCATTGTAGGAATGCAAGACCTTCCAGTTGCAGGTATGTAACCATTAATAACCGTGTTAGTGGTTTATGTTATGTCATATAAACAAATTATATGATTTTGGGGTTTTGGATATGTTATTGTATAGGAAATGATAATGTACCATTTTGGGATGGAATCAGCCATTTCACGAATGTTAATTGGGAATATCCAGATTAAGAATTGGAAGATATGCATGGAGCACAAATACCTAACTGGCAGATGGGCCACGAGCTATATAAGGACCAATTGTTCGACACCAAACATGATGTACAAATGGCAATTAAACAATATTGTATGGAAAATAATCGCACAGCAGTCGTAGAGAAAAGTGATAAGAAAAGGTTGATAATGGTTTGTCAAAATCATAACGCCGGTTGTCCATGGAGGATGAGAGCATACCAAAAAAAGGGTGGCAGTGAATGGGTTATAGGCATATGGAACAACGAACATACATGTGTAAGTCAGAGTCTTACCCAGGATCACCAGCAGTTGGACTCAAATCTGATTTGTTCATTGATCTTAGGTGCGTACAACTTAATGTTTCAATTTTTAACAAGAGATGTTACAGTTGACTAATACATTCTTGCTTCACCATATGCAGAAATGATAAGAGAGGAGCCTAGTGTCAAGATTGCGCTAATCCAAGAAAGGATAGCTACGATCCTTGGATTCCATATATCATATAGGAAGGCATGGAAGGCAAAGCAAAAGGCTATTGTAAAAGTATACGGTGACTGGGATGAGTTGTACGCATTCCTACCCGGTGGTTGGATTACATGTTACGTTTTTCACCAGGATCCGCCTATAAGCTTGATTTGAGTGACCATTTCATTGCTGGATGCCTAGACCAATCTCACAAGGTCTTCAAAAGGGTGTTTTGGACATTTAAACAGTGTTGTGAGGCCTTCAATTATTGCAAGCCAATTATCCTCATTGATGGCACTCATCTTTATGGCAAGTATCGGGGAACCCTCATGATTGCGACAGTAGTAGACGGCAACAATTACATTCTTCCAATTGCATTCGCTATCGTTTCAGCCGAGAATACTGATAACTGGTCTTGGTTCTTAGCTCTTATTCGAATGCATGTGACACAAAAGCATGGAATATGTCTCATTTCTGATCGACATCCGGGAATCCTGTCTGCGGTAAACAATGTTGCTCTCGGATGGGCCCCACCACAGGCATATCATGTTTATTGCTTTCGCCACGTGGGCAGTAATTTTAATCACAAATTCAAGAATGTTATGTTGAAGAAGCAGTTGAAGAAGTTAGGTATGTTTTTAAATTATTTGATTCATATAATGGGATGTTTTTAATATTGGTGTGCGATGTGTAGGCAATACAACTTCGCGTTTGGACTTTGATGCTGGTTTTGAAAAATTTAAAGAAACAAGCCCGCAAATAGCTGCCTGGATTGATCGCATACCTAAAGAGAAGTGGAGTATCTCCTACGATGAACAAGGAAGACGATTTGGCCACATGACAACAAACCTGTCAGAGTGTGTTAATAAAGTTCTCAAAGGTGCACGAAACCTTCCAATTACCTCACTTGTGCGTATAACGTACAGTAGACTGGTGGCGTATTTTTTGGAGCACGGACAGGAAGCACGTGAGGAGATGGAAAGAGGTAATCGCTTTGCCAAAGTTGTGTGGCAAAAATATGTGGAAAATCAACGAAAGGACGCAACACATAATGTAACTTCTTACGACGTGAAAAAGACAAGATTTGAAGTGCAGGAGTCATATAATGTACGTGCTCATCGTGGGGGTAAAAAATGGTCAGTATCGCTATCTGATCGTACATGCCAGTGTGGTGAGTTCACTGCGTTTAGGTTCCCGTGTAGCCATGTCATTGCGGCATGTAGATCCATGCATCACGATCCCACACAGTACATAGACCCTGCCTACAGTGAGAAGAATCAATGTGAAATTTATTCGCCGCAATGGTATCCAATTGGTAACGAGGATTTCATACCACCATTCTATGGTGATTACATAGTTATTCATACAAATATACTAACCTCATGGTTGCGTAAGCGAGCAACATGGTAGAACCCAGCCTGCATCAGCCATGGCTGAATCTCCTCGGGAATGTCAAGGTGATTATGGGTCGCAGCATGGCGCACATTAATTACACGATCATTGACATTCGGATCTTCACAGGTGTTCCACACATGTGTGGAAATATGTCTGTCCTGCAAAGTCAGGAGAGTATTAACCTCCGGCCCAGGGTCAATCACGCTGCGTGGTGACCCAGGACGAGTTGCATCATCATGCTCCATAGATCTAATTACAAGCATAAAATCAGCATATTAGCGATAATTTAAACTGACAGAACGCAAAATTATATAATTGCACAATTATAATGCACAACAATGAAAACAATTATTTATTTATGACTTACGTAAATGTTATAATTATGTACACTATTAACATAAATTATTAACCCAAATTATAATCAAAAACTAAAAATACATTAATATAACCCTAAATAAATACAAAAAAAAACAATTGAATAGTTTACAACTAATTGATGTTTATGCTTTAAATAAATTAACAAATTTATGACCTAACATTTAAAAAATCAACACTAACTAATATTATAAAATTATTAAAGCCTAATCAAAAAAGAAAATAAATTATATTAACACTAAATTATATTACAAAATTATTAAAGCATAATTATAAAATTAAATTTATAGGGAAATTTTTAAGAGAATGAACATTTCCGTAGATAAAAAACAATTCAGATTATAGGAAAATTTTTAATAGCATAAATATAAAACTAAAATAACTTAACTTTATATGAAAGAGAATGAACCTTAAATAATACTTTAACTAACCTAATGTTTGAAATATCTACATTAACTAACCTAATGTTTCAAAAATCTACACTAACTAATATTAAACATTAAATAATACATTAAATAAAATGGATTCAACCAAAACTAACCCAAATAACTACATTAACTAACCTAATGTTTCAAAAATCTATACTAACTACTATTAAACATTAAATAATGCATTAAATAATAAATTAAATAAAATATTAAAACAACAAAAACCAAACAAACAAAAACACTAACCCAAATAACTACATTAACTACTACTAAACATTAAATAATAACTTAAATAAAATTTTAAAACAAAAAAAACTAAAGAAAAAACAAAACTAACCTTTAGAGAGAGAGAGAGACCACACTTAGAGAGAGAAGGAGTGAGGTTGGAGAGGTGGGGAAGGGGTGGGGGGGGGGGGCGGAGGGGATTTATAGAAAAATTTTGAAGCAAGTTCGCTGGGGTGTGTAGCGAACTTGTGCATGATTGACACGTGTCCAGCATGTTGCTGTGCAGCAGGTTTTCGTTAGGAATAATTCGCTACATACCCCAGCGAATTACGCCAGGATTGACACGTGGCATTCTTGCTGACGGGGCAATCTGACCTAGCATAATTCGCTACATAGTGCAGCGAATTATTTGCAAACGTAATTCGCTGCACTGTGTAGAGAATTATCACGCGTGGCAGTTTGGAAAATTTTACTGTTCGCGTGGCATTCTGGTAATTTGTTTGCCAAAACGTGGCACATTGGTCACTGTCCCGACATAAGTGACTCTGAAGTAAACCACATGGGCATTGGTGAACTTTTCCCTTAAATGAACCAAGAATTTGAAAAAACTAAACGGATGTGTAGGAGAAGTAAATATCCTAAAACCTTAAGTTGTTAAATAGAGGTTCAATAGTCAGACCTTAAGACATTTACTTAAACAAGAGCCTTTTCAACTTAAAGAATATATAATACACAAAGTTTAACTGAATTATTATTAATTGAGATGGAAATGATCTTAACCCCTGACCACTTGTCATGGTGAAAGTGACTATGATAAGATATTAAGAACCAATCCTCTTAAATTGTTTTATATATAGATTGAGTGGGGAGAATAGAGCATAGCATACATAATAACTTGCAAGAAAATGCAAAGAAAATGCATGCGGATGTAAACAATTATAGATCTAAATATGAATGATAAAATATTTTGTGTATTGATAAGATTAACTAGATTTATTTGTAGAGCAAAATACTAACCATGTACAAATACTAGTCTTATGGAGTTTGGAAGAAAAATGTTGGATATGGCTCATACTTTGCATGTTGTTGAGGACCCTTATTGTTGGGGTTAGCAGAAATGCAACTGCGGTCCTGTAGAGGCCAAGTACTGTTATGGGCCTCTGATTTATTGTAATTTTTTTCTTTTTCTTAGTAGTTTAGGCTTGGGCCTGTATATAACTATTGTTAGGGTTTTTTAATTATATTTATATTCTCTTTGTAAATCGAGTGATTTGTAACGAGTGGCGGTGAGGTGAATATAATACAAATAAGCTGGACGTAGTCTATATTGAATGAACTATTATAAATCATTGTGTCTCTCTCTCTTTTCATTTATGATTTTTATTCTGTATAAATTATTGATTTCCAACTAAAAGGAGTGGGAAGTTAGTAGTGGTCAAACGTGAAAAGGACTAATAGGGTGTTCGTCCCTTTAAATTTATATAAACCTTTAAAAGTAAGTATTATTTCTATTTTGTATTGGTTGCCCCTTTATAATTTATAAAAATCCTTAATTACAAGAATCATTTTTATTTTTTTATTATCATATCAATAATTATATTTTTTAAAAAAATTACATTATAATTTCATCCCTATTATGGACCCGTATAATGGGCCCATTAAGTAGCAAGCCCAACAAGGGACAATCCAAGATATGGATTGATGCTAATAAATGATAGATATCCATCAAGGATACTAATCCTAATGCGACAGCATAGCTAGGGGTGTAAATGGGCTGGGCTGGGATGGGCTTTGGCCATCTTGGCCCAAGCCTACGTCTAAAAAAATTAGCCTATCTGGCTTACTGGCCTATTAAAGGCTTTATTTGTAGGCCAAGCCCGGCCCATTTTCAAAAATACAAAAGCCTGACATGGCCTACAGGCCTTGTAGGCCTCTCACTATATATACTAAGCAAAAATAATAATTGTATAGAGCAAAGAAAGTTTCATTCATGAATTCACTAGTATTTCTCATAAGAAAAAAATGACAAACAAGAAAGAGTCAACATAATACCTCAGCTCTAGAATGTATATCATAGAGGAATAGAGTCAAGGAAATGGGAAAAATAAGAAAAATACAATTACTGGATGCTGAAATAAAGTCTACAAGAGAATGTCATTCATCTAAAAATCTTTAAACCACCATCAAGACAAGGGAAAGAAGATTATTATTGAAAGATCTTCATCAGTAACATCATAATTCAGCAAGGTACCCATTGCTCCATGGTATTAAGCTGCAACAACATGTAAAATTTGGAGACATTAGACAAGTTTTCCTTTCATAAAATAAAATAGCACAGAAAGTAAGAGATATTGGTATTTGGTACTTTATGTCTTTGCCACATAAAATAAATATTATTTTATTTTAATAAATTAAATAGGCCAGCCTATAAGGCTGTAGGCCAGGCTTGACAAAATTGGCCTATGGCCTATTTATTAAAAAAGTTTTTTATAAGTCTAAGCCTACTCTACTTTCCTGAAAGGCCGGGCCTGGGCTGGGCTCAATGTAGGCTGAGCCGTAGACTGGGCTGGGCCAGCCTATCCCATTTACACCCCTAAGCATAGCTATCAGGCCTGGACCCTCACCGTAGGAACCAAAGGCCCATCCACACTACCTACAGGTAACCTCTATAAATACAAAGGCAAACCCTAAAGGTACACACATTCTCTCTCTCTTATTGTTATGCTGTCACTGTGCGCACACACACATCCCATTGGCTAACGGCGTTATAGTATTCTGTGCACAGTGATCTGTTTGACTCAAGGGTATCTCCTTCATAGATACCTTAGAGAGGGCACCAGATCCAACATTAACGTACTAGCCTAATTGGGCTAGACATCTCTGTCTCAAGGACAGAACAATCCCCTTAAAAGTTCTCCGGCACCCACATTGAAAATTAAAAAGAGAAAATAGACAGCGATTCTTGAGATATTTCCCAGGATGTACTTCACCGACTCCTATTTCTATTATCGTTTATTTTACTATTTCTTTGGCTAAATGCTTCCTTTTGCAATCTCTTCTTGGGAAGTTGTAAATAATAATTAAAGGTGCAGATGAATTTATATTAATCTAGTAACAATAAGTCATACATTAAAACTTAATTATTGATTTATGTCAATTTAATAATTATGATTTATTGAGTCATACTCATTAAATAATTATTAATTTTCAGTAAATCATAACTATTAGATATACAAAAATCGACAATTAAAATTTGATGTAAGACTTATTATTCTTACGTCAGTATAAATTAATACTATCACATAATTAAATAATTGCTACCAAATACATACTGAGTGTTTTCCAACATGTAAGTAATTTGATAGATGTGGTTTAGGAGGTTCAGTTAGCTGGAATAGAGATTAGAAATATGGGGCAGGCAAAATTCTGTTTTCAATCAGGTAATTAAATTTCTTAATACTCCTTAAATTATGAGCCTTGGAGTGTTATCCTTAATTATATGTTGAAAATTCTTCCCATATTTAATTCGAAGCTGCTGATGCCCTGTACTTTCTTTTATTTTTGATTCTTGGTGCCTTATATTTCTATTTGGATTTTCAGTTGCAAATTTTAGGTAAGTTTGATTTGTTCGTTGTTTTCATTTTCAGTTAATATAATTCTACTAATAGTTGTAAAAAAAAATACATGTATGTTGTTTTGATCTTGTTTACTTTTTTGGAAATATTTGACCTTGTTTTCCGTTTTTAAGAATTTGCAAAGGAAATAATCAAGACAACATTATTTCTTGTTTTCATTTTTAATTCATATATATTTACTTATAATTACCAAAATACAACTTTTTTACTATTTTCTTGTGAATTCTTTAAAATAAAAAATAAAATAAAAATGGAATAATATTTCTTAAATTATAAATAAAAATATATCAACTGCAAATAAAAATAAAAAATTAAGAAAACGCATCTATAGTTTACCAGAATTTATTTCACTGTGTATGTTCGTGCAAAATGAAAAAAGAAGCTTCCATATCAAATTCAAGCATCAAATAGAATGTTTTGTAAGTACGAGATGGAAGAGAGAAAAACTATACATAATACATTAGGAGGGAGATGATTGAAATGATCGTGATGAGGGAGACATAACTAAAGCAGATTGGAAGGACCTCAGTCAAACAGTTTTATATTTTTTAGACCTCAATTTGTAGCCCCAGGATCTTTTTGGTTCTTCTTCTTCTCCCACACTCCTCGACATTCTTCTTTTGACTCCTGTGACTAACAGTGGCAACAAGAGGCAACAGAAGAATGTCGAGGAGTATGGGAGAAGAGTGGCAACTGTTGGGAACTCGGTTCCCTCAAGCTCGGCTAAGCAGCCTTTGTGCGAAAGTCAATCAACAAGATTCTGATCTCGGATCTCGGCAATACCTCGGCTTGAACTTCACCAGGTCGGGCAGCGCAACGGAAAAATCAAAACAAAAACAAGAGAGAGAAGAAGAACACAACCAGATTTAACGTGGGAAAACCTTCTCCAATGAAGAAGTAAAAACCCACGGGACCTAGTCCAGATCAGAAATCCACTATGAAAATAATGGTTACAAATAATCAAATACACCAATGTGGTGGTTAACTCAACCTGTCCAACAATGGTGATAATCAAACTACCCTAGAGATGTTTCACTCAAACTCTCTCTAGAGATCTCTCAAATGCAAAGCATAAAGCTTTACTCAAACAATCAAATAATTTTTCTCTCAAATCTGACCTAGCCTCCACCCTCAACTAATGAGTATATATAGAGGAGGTGGAAATTAGGGTTAGGGTTTTTAGGAAACCCCTCAAATGGGCTTTGGCTTAGCATTGAAGGAGGAAGCCCAACAAATCTCCCCCTCCGACTTCAATGCGTCGGCTTCAGCATCAACCCGGCTCCTTCACATCAGTCTTCAAATTTTCTTGCTGGAACCGGCTTTGTCATCATGTCGGACCAATTTTGGTCAGTGTGCACCTTGACGAGTTCGAGCTCTCCACCTTCCACCACATCCCGGATCTAGTGATACCTCACATCAATATGCTTAGTGCGGGAGTGATAGGTCGAATTCTTCACAAGATGGATTGCGCTTTGATTGTCACAACCCAGCTCGTACTTGTCTTGATCATGGCCGAGTTCCATGAGGAACTTCTTCATCCACAACATCTCTTTGCTTGCCTCAGTAGCGGCAATGTACTCAGCCTCAGTTGTAGATAGTGCAACACATTTCTGAAGTCTTGATTGCCAGGAGACAGCTCCTCCGGCAAATCTCATCATGTATCCCGTCGTCGACTTCCTCGAGTCGGCGTCTCCCCCTAAATCAGAATTAGAGTAGCCTTGCAACTCGGCTTTGCCTTCTCCAAATCGGAGACATAAGTCAGTCGTACCTTGGAGGTACTTGAAGATCCACTTCACTGCTTCCCAGTGCTCTTTGCCGGGGTTTGACAAATACCGGCTTACCATTCCAACAGCATATGCCAAGTCGGGTCTAGTGCAAACCATTGCATACATCAAGCTTCCGACGGCGGATTGGTACGGGACCTTCATCATCTCATCTTTGTCTTCATTAGATCTCGGACATTGCTTCTGGTTCAGCTTTATGTGTCCGGCAAGGGGGCTGCTCACTGTTTTGGCTTTGTCCATGCTGAATCTCTTCAAAATCTTCTCAATATATTTCTCTTGACTCAGCCACAGTAGCTTCTTCTGTCTATCTCGGATGATCTTGATTTCGAGAATCTGCTTTGCAGGGCCGAGGTCTTTCATTGCGAAGGACGAGCTCAACGCCTTTTTCAGGGTGGCTATCCTCGATTTGTCTTTCCCTACAATAAGCATGTTATCAACATATAACAACAAAATTAGAAAATCTCCAGCCTCATACCTCTTCACAAATATGCTGTGGTCGGCTTCTGTCTTCTCAAACTTATGATCAGTCATGAATGATTCAAATTTCTTGTACCACTGCCGAGGTGCTTGCTTCAAGCCATAGAGGCTCTTCTTCAACCGACATACCAAGTCTTCTTGGTCTGGAGCTTGGAACCCTTCAGGTTGCTCCATATATATTTTTTCTTCTAAATCACCGTGAAGAAATGCCGTCTTCACGTCCATTTGTTCTACCTCGAGGTCCATCGAAGCCGCCATGGCTAACACAGTTCGGACCGAGGTCATTTTCACCCGAGGAGAAAAAATCTCCTCAAAATCAACTCCTTTCTTCTGATTGCAGCCTTTCACTACAATTCAGGCTTTGTATCTCAGCTTTTTCCCGTTCTCTTCATTCTTAATCTTGTAGACCCATTTGTTTTTCAGAGCTCGTCTTCTGTAAGAACCCGCACCGTTAATTAAGGAATTTAATTAATAATTTATGAGAAAATAGGAAATGATTCCATAATTGACCCTAATAATTATTATGAGGCTTTAATAATTATAATAAGTGAGACTTAATGATGAAAGTCGCTTTTCGGAAGAAAAGTGTAGATACCGGTTCTGCTAGTCGGTATAAATGCGTACCGAAAAAGTATCCTGGAAAATTAATGTAAGTGCTTGATAATTACTAGAATAATATGTAGTACTTGTAAAACGAGTTTCAAGTCCAAATAATGAGAACTGGTGCTAGAAACCGATACTGGCTTGGAAAAGCGCGTACCGGAAAAGTGCTCAGAAAATTATAAGAAAAATATGATAATTCTTGGAAAAATGTGTAGTTTCAGATTCCAAAGTTTGGGATTAAAATGCTAAGCGTAGCAATTAAAGTTGATACTGTATGTTTAAGTGTGTTTGGGCTATAAATACTCTAATCATTGGGCACAAAACCCTAGACCAGATTTCCTACGTGCCTCCATTTTTTGAAACACCTCCAGCCACCCTTTGCCACCTTCTCCTTCTTTGTGGTGAGCCAAGGAGCTTCCTTTCTCCTTGGTTTCTTCTCCTAAACACTTGTGGTGAGTGAGAGTGGTCTTTGGGAGTGTGTTGGTGGCATTTTTCTGAGTTGAGGGTGCTGACCTTGGTGGGTGGAGCTGCTGTTTTGGGTTTTTTGGGTGGTTAGAGCCTTGTTTTTGGCTTGTGAAGCTTCAAGAAGCTTCTTTGTGAAGAAAGGACCAACCTTTGTGTTGCATTTTCGTGCACCTAATTTCCAGAACCTGTAGAGGCAGTGTGGTGAGCTCCATGAGCCATTGATCCTCTGTTTTGAGCTTTGGTGAGTTGTACCTACCTTGAGCTTGTGTTTTAATGGGTTAAAGGTGTGATCTTTGCATGTTTAATGGGTTAATCAAGTAACCAACTGGGGTGTGGACCTTAATCAGTATAAAGATGCATGCTTTAACGTAATTAAGTGTTAAAAATGGAACCTTGGAAGGATATCTTCACGAAATGCATTTTCTGCATTCTGTCGTGAAATATCCGGATATGGGTTTTGAGTATCCGGATATTAGATATCCGGATATGGGATTCTGGATATCCGGATATGTCCAGTGAGATATCCGGATATTGCATATCCGGATATGGTCCCGAGGAATATCCGGATATTCTGGGATTTCGTAGAACAGTAGCTGTGCTGTGTGTACAGTAGGCTATTGGGGGTTTGTGGACCCTAGATTGATGAAGTTGAACTTCTGTAATTAATGAACTAAGTCAGAATCGTTGTGATTAAGGATTTATGGCTTGGTATGAAGCCTTAAGACGTAAAACGTAAGGAAAGGCGTTGTCTTTAAGTTATATGCTTGTGTTGCATTATTATTGATATAGTATTGGTCCATAACAGATTGTGAATCTGTTGTGTTTGGACTTTGAGTTGTGGACTCTTGGCTTTTGGAGTTAGCTTGCAAGGTAAGCTTTCGTGTCCTCGGTTTAGCCATGTTGTGGTTCCACCATGTCCCATGGGGGTGTGGTTGTATGCATGCTGTGTTACATGCTTTGAATATTTGAAATGCTATTGAGCTTTATGTGTAATGGCTTTTAATATGCATGTGTTGTTTCATCTTGACGGTAAACCTGAGTATGTAGCGTCATACGATATGGTGATCCGGGGTGAATGCAAGTAGCGTCTTGCACTAGTGTGGGTATTTAACGTATGTAAATCCTGCATTTCTCTGACCAGTAAAATAGAATTGACACACATGACATGATTATCTGCTGCATTGCACTAGTTTAGAACTGATGATGATATCTGCTTTTAAACTTATATTGCACATGTAAGTGATCTTGGGGTGGAAGATCCTTGAGTACCCCTTGCCTTACTGAGATTTCTTGTTTACAGATCTCACCCCACGTTTGGGGAATGCTTATTTCAGGTTCCGGTAGTTTGGTGACTGATGCCTCTGGCGGCAGGAGGCCAGAGCTTAGTTGATGATATTAGGCTGTTTGTTGCCATGACAGGATATGGATGCTGTTTATGTTTTCTGTTATTTATGCTTATGTTGTTGTTGTTGAGACTGATGTTGGGCGTGTTGCCTTATTTGAGTGAGCATGGGGATTGTCCATGACATTTTATGTTAGTGCTTTTGATTTGGAGTTGTATAAACTGTTAGATGGTCCGGTCTACGTTGTTGTAGTTCCGTGACTAGAGCCACACTTTTATTATATATATGTTATGAGGTATTTTCAGATAGCTGTTTTATTGCAATTACATACAGGCGATGTTTTATTAATTGATTAATAAGCAAGTTGGTAATGATAATGACATCATAATTGAAAATAAAAAGATATTCCGCATTTTTTTATTAAGCGCTGCTTAATACGATAGTATGATAACATTACCGGATATATACGGGGTGTTACATCTTCCTTCTGGCAATTCGGTCAGCTCATAAGTCTGATTCTCGTGCAGAGACTTCATCTCGTCTTGCATTGCCTTTTCCCATTCTTCTTTCTCTGAGCTCGTCACAGCCTCATCATAACTCTGAGGCTCACCGTCTTCAGCAACGACAGTGTATTCATCAGATAGGTATCTTGTAGACGGTCTTCTTTCTCGAGTTGGATATCTCGGCTGTTCTTCAGCTTGAGAACCCGGTTCATCATTCTCATCCCGAATCTCATCATCAACTCGGACCTCAGTGTCTTGGTCATCTTCAGCTTGTTGCTGATCATCATTTTCTTCATTTTCTTGATTTTCTCCCCCTGCTTCAGCTCGGACAGGAGGGATGGGTTCTTCACGTGTGACAGTAACCCGAACTTTGGGGTTCGAGATGTCATTAATGTTCTCATGCTCATGAAAGATCACATATCGGCTTCTCACGATCTTCTTATTGATTGGATCCCAAAGTCGGAACCCGAACTCACATCTCGGCGAACCAAGATAGATGCATTCTTTTGTCTTTGCATCAAGTTTAGCCCTTTCATCTTTAGGGATATGCACGAAAGCTCGGCATCCAAACACCTTCAATTGATTATAGGCCGCTTTTCGACCTGTCCAGACTTCTTCTGGAATTTCTCCTTCAAGTGGCCGTGATGGTGAGAGGTTGATCAAGTCAACAACAATTTTGACGGCTTCTCCTCAGAATGATTTCGGCAATCCGGCATTGGATAGCATACTTCGGACCTTCTCTTCAATAGTCCTGTTCATCCTTTCAGCAAGTCCATTCAACTGTGGAGTCTTGGGGGGCATCTTCTCTAGTCGAATCCCGGCCGCTCTGCAGTATGCATCAAATGGGCCGCAATACTCACCACCATTATCAGATTGGACCACCTTTAATTTCTTGCCAGTCTCCCTTTCAACCATTGCATGGAATTCTTTAAAGGATTGGAGTACCTGGTCTTTAGATTTCAACAAATATACCCACACTTTGCGGGAATGGTCATCAATAAATGAAACAAAGTACTGAGCTCCTCCAATGGATCTTTCCGACATGGAGCAGACATTAGTATGGACAAGGTCAAGAATATACCTGTGTCGTCTAGGTTGATCCGGTCTCACAAAAGAAACCCGGTCCTGCTTTCCAACTAGGCAATGCGTGCAACTCTCCAACGCTTGGCCTTTCAACCCGGTCAGTAATCCTTTTTTGTTCAGGATCTGTAGCCCTTTCTCGCTCATGTGGCCGAGGCGCTTGTGCCATAGCTCCAAGCTAGATTCATCTCGAACAGAATTGGCTTCTCTGCCATTGATCTTTCCTTGCATCACGTAAAAGGAGCCTTCTTTCTTACCTCGGGCCACGACCAAGTTTCCCTTGGCCAGCTTCCATCTCACACTACCGAAGTAGTTCACTAACCCGGCATCGTCAAGCTTGCCTACCGAGATTAGGTTCAAACGCATGTCAGGAACATGCCTTACATCTTTCAACACAAGTCGACATCCGACATATGTGGTCAGAGTTACATCACTGACACCAACAATCTTGTTGGTCACTTGATTTCCCATCTTCACGACTCCAAAATCACCACCTCGATAAGAGGAAAAAAAACCTTTGTGTGGAGTAACGTGGAAGGAGGCACCGGAGTCAACAATCCAGGTGCAGTCATCATATGCAACATTCAAATAATTATCGTCACCTAGGAGGAATATATCGGCATCAGGGTTTGCAGCCACCGCAGTGGTGCTTTTGTCTTCCCTCTACTTGGGAATAATCTGATCCGGCTTCACAGAGCCGTTCTTCTCATCATTCTGTAGGGTCCAGCAGTCTGGCTTCTTATGTCCTATCTTTCCACAGTAAAAGCACTTCAACTCATATTTCGGCTTTGACCGACCTCTGGACTTGTCTCGTCTGTCACGACCTCTACCGCGGCTCTTACTTCTACCACGGGAGTCAAATTTCCCTTTGTTCTCAGCAACGTTGGCCTCAGACCTACTCGAAGTACCTCGTTCTCTTCTCTTGGATACTTCGCCCAGGAGGCTGTCTGTCACGACATCCATCTTCAATTTTCCATCTGGAGTCGAGCTATTCAGGGTCACCACCAGAGTATCCCAGCTTTCTGGCAGCGAGCTCAACAGCAGCAATGCCTGCAATTCTTCATCAATTTTTATATCAGCCTTTGACAGCTGATTCACAATACCTTTATAGGTGTTGAGGTGTTCAATAATGCTCATGTCGTCCTTGTATTCAAGCTTCACAAGTCGGCGAACCAGGTATGCTTTTTTCCTGTGAGTCTTCTTCTGAATCATGGACTCCAGCTTTGTCCACAACTTATACGCGTTCATCAACTCGGACACGTGCTCAAAGAGGCTTTTATCAATATATTTCCTGATCGTGGCTACCGCCTTCCGACTCTCAGAAAGCTGAGATTTAAGGAGAATGCAACACCTCAGCTAATTTTCAAAAGTTTGGTTCTCCTTTCTATATAGTAAGATATTTTATGTTATTTCACTTTTACAAAGAGATGAGATTCATATCTTTATTTTTATTTTATTTTTGTTCACTCTCTCCCCCAATTATTTATCTTTTTCTCTTACTTAGAATGACATAACTTTATATTCTTTAAAATTACAAACATTTTCTTCAAAAGTTTAATTCAGTTTTTGATTGACTAATATTTTTACAGATATACTAATTGACCCCTATTTAGTTTGACTCTGGTTTTAAATTTTTTATAAAACCTCAGGTAAAGTAATTGTTTAGGGAGATATACAGCATTCGAATGATTAGTTACCTATAAGTCAGAGCAAAAATAAAATAATGCTATATACAGCATGAAGAGAAGATGTCTACAACTTTTTACATGTAATTATTAAATTTATATAGTTTTTATAAATTTAGATCAACTTTACTAATATAAATAAGTTATAATCTTTATACAAATGTTATTATTATTATTATTGATAAAATAAAAAAATAGAACTTATTGGAATGCTATGTACAAATTTTAAGGTCATTGATTGTTGATTAAAAAAAAAAATAGCAAGACGGCAATTTGATAAAATTAAAGAATATACAACAAAAAAGACAAGCTCAACGTGACAAAAAACGAAGAATGGCAGATTAGTAATCGTAATCGACGAGAGGGGATTCCTGTGTTGTAGAAGAAAAAACTTAGTTGTATGGATTATAAAAAATTTAAGATAACCTAATTAATTCTTGTAAATGACCGTACTCAACAACTTGTATTTGTATATCAAATATTAAAAAAATATGGGTGAGATAGTATTAATTGTAAAAATAATTTGTAATACTTTGTCAAATTTAACATTGTAAAGCAATTATATGAACGCAAATTAAATTATTTAGTTACAAAGGCACAAAATATGAGGAATATAAACAATAATGTCTTCTGATTATGAAAATAACAACAACAAAAAAAGAAGAAAATTGTTGTATTAAAACAAAAAGATTACAGAAATTTGAATATATATATATATATATATATATATATATATATATATATATATAGGTTTATCATCTATCATTTAACATAACTACAAAAATTTTCCTATACACACAACATTTTGTGGGTCCCGCAGCAAAAAAAAAAAACTCCAGCACGCAAAACGAATCTCTATAACATAACACAATTACTTTTCCTACAACATAACTCTTATAAAACCCTATATATATATATATATATATATATATATATATATATATATATATATATATATATATGGATAAGTTATTTGTAACACCACGTAATATCCGGTTGTTAATATCCATAATATTTAGCATACACAGCGGAAAACTTTATTTTAAAGAATAATAAAGTGTCTTATAAAAATACGAGTAAACTTTTTTCAAAATATCTTTTAAAATATTTTCAAAGCGTTCATGCGATATATTGCATTAGCGTAACATTAACGTCTAAGTCTACTAATTGTAACCATTGGCCATCACAAGTGGTCGTTGACCATCCGGACATGACCTTAAGGGGCCGTTTGGTACTCGGATAATTTTTGCATCCCTGGGAAAGTGCTATCTGGATTTTGCAATAGCCATGTTTGGCAACACAAAAATGATAAATATCCCCAGCAACAAGTTTATCCGTTATTTGCATTTCATGTATGATTTGTATCGAAAGAATGGAAACATGTTGTCCAACTCAAAAACGACTTTCGTGTTTGCCCGGGGAAGTGAAATGTGAACCGCGAATGCAAATACGAAAATAACCCTCACTTTTGTACGATCTGTGCACTGATGGTGAATCTGATTTGACTGGTTGGTGGTGGGATAAAAGGCGTGTGGAAAATTGGCGCGAAAGAGCCTTATGTCTGCCATTTCTCCCTCCATTTCCTATCCGCGCAAGTGAGGAGGAAGAAGCCGATTCCTTGCATGTGACTTCTGTTGTCGGTATGACTCTTCCCTTGTATGACACTTGCCTTCTATTTAGTCTTCCATCTAATTTCTTCTTTCATATCTGCAGTCCGGGTGCTAGAACGTGTTGAAGGAAATCGTTTTTTGTTCAACCAAAGTCACTTCCATTTTTGCTGAGGTGGGTCATACTCTGTTTTGGACTTCATTTGTCCATATTTGGGTTGTGAGGGAAAACTAATTTTTTTTGGATCTTTGTTTTTTTATACACGTGTTCATTTGTAGCTTATGTGTTGTGGTCATCTTAGACCCAGCACAACTTCGAGTCATATGCGATCAGTGATGTTATATTGTGCTTGTTTGGAAATAATATTAAGACTCCCAAATGATGTGTAGATATTTGATGTGGTCCGATCCTGCATGCATGTTTGTGAAGAATATATATGTAAGTTTGACTATGATTTAGGTTTGCCTTAGGTGTGAAAGCATTTATTTCATGAGTCTAACCTGCCCATGGTTGCAATGAGTCCAGTAATGTGTGTTGTTTTAAATGAAGTTGTGATTATCAAATTGAAAGGACAAAAAACACTGATAGCATATTTTGATTTCTCATATATAATATTGTTCATTCATCTACTTTTCGCTCCAAGCAAACTTGATAATGAAAAAAATTAAAAACCTAGGGAGTAAAAAAATCTGTAAAGATATATATTTAAAAAAATATAAAAAATAGGAAGTAGTAGGATCATCTCAATTTTTTTCCCCATCGTTTTTCCTTCCTCAGTCATAGTAAAGAATGAAAGACAGAGATTGGAAGGTGAATGAGTTTTTTAATCAGTCGAGTTCTACTTTCCTAGTTACGTTACCTTTTATTCCAATATATTAACCAAAATTGTCATGACAAAAACTCTGGTTTTGTTTTCTGCGTGAACTTCCAAGATTCCCACTGGCCCTGGTTTTGTTTTGTGTGTGTTGTTTTAAATGAAGCTGTCTTGGTGGAGCATGTGAGGTATGTTGTATGTAGTCATCCATATATTGGAATGCTCATTACATGTAATTGCAAATAAATTTTTAGCATTAAGCAGTATTGAGCTGTGAGTTGTGTTGTAAACTGTGATGTTATGGATTTAACATAACATGAAATTGCAAAATAATTTTTGACTAAATGTGAAATTCGAAATTGAGAAGGGATAGGATAAATGAATTTATAAAAATTGTGGCAGCATGCATTTACAAACTAGTACATGAGTTGAACATGTGTTAACATATATCTACCTCATTATTTGCACTGAACCAGATTATAATCCTTGTCCTATATTTGAGCAATATGACTGATTGTGTTGTGATGCTTTGAATCCCGTTCATCATCGTTGGATTAATGTTAATTACTCTTGGCTGTGTTGTGTTAGATTGAGGAGATGAACACATCAATGGCGTTGAGTGTCATTATTGTTATCATTTGTCATTTGCAAAATTTGAATCACCGAACTATGTTATTATTGAGAATTTATGGTGTAATATTAGCTCACATTGAAAGAAGGAAAAGGAAAATAAGGAGATTGAAGTGGGATTTTTGCAGTAGGGTGCCTACGAGGGAAATGAATCTGCATAGAATAGTGTATATTACTGACACCGCTTGTATTGAGAATACAAGGATGGATAGGAGAAGCTTTCATAGTTTGTGTGATATGTCGAAAACTATTGGGATGCTTCAACCGACGAGGCACATGGGGGTAGAAGAGCAGGTTGCAATCTTCCTTCATATTTTGGCTCATGATGTCAAGAATCGAGTTATTAAAAGACAATTTATGAGGTCAGGTGAGACAATAAGTAGACAATTCAACAAGGTGTTGCTGTCTGTTTTAAGGTGTCACACCGTACTGCTTAAACGGCCTGATCCCATCCTACAAAACTCAACTGATGATAGATGGAAGTGGTTCAAGGTACTTGTAAAAATTCACTATGTTTGGCGCATAATTCATAAAAGTCATTCTCTCTTTTATATTGACTTGTTTTATTTGTTTGTTTTGTTGGGTTCATAGAATTGCCTCGGAGCTTTGGACGGGATGCACATCAAGGTTAATCCCTTACAAGCTGATAAGGCAAGATACTGCAGTAGGAATGGTGAAATTGCGACAAACGTTTTGGGTGTCTGCTCGCAGGATTGCCAATTTATTTATGTGTTGCCTGGATGGGAGGGATCAGCTGCGGATTCAAAGGTGCTCAGAGACGCTATCTCTCGTGGAAATGGGTTAAGGGTCCCAAAAGGTAACTACCGAACATCACACACATTCTTCGCAGAGAGACATAACATTTATACTACAGTCCCACAGTGTTCCTCACAAATAATTGCTGTTGTCGTAGGTTTCTATTATTTGGCCGATGCCGGTTATATGAATGGGGAAGGATTCCTAACACCTTATAGAGGGCAAAGATACCATCTGAGTGAGTGGAGACATGGGGCACAACCAACGACACCGTAAGAATTTTTTAACATGAAACACTCCCAGGCTAGGAATGTGATTGAAAGATGCTTTGGGTTGTTGAAGGGTCGTTGGGCCATTGTCAGGTCAAAGTCTTTTTATCCGGTGAAAACGCAGTGCCGCATAATCACTGCTTGCTGCCTGCTTCATAATCATATTAGGAATGAGATGCCTATTGACCCTTTAGAGGATAATACTGTGGACATGGCTGAAGCAGCAGACAACTTCGAAGGACAGAACTTGATAACTCATGTTGAGTCATCAAATGCTTGGACAAGGTGGAGGGATGATTTGGCCCAACAGATGTTTGATACATGGAGGAATGGTGTTTGATTTGGTTTAGGACTTTGTGTGATTTATAATGTTGTTGTGTTTTGGTTACATCGACTTAGTTTCATTTCATAACATTTGTGTGATTGTACTGAACTCTTTCTTTTTCTATGTGAGGCTATGTAATAGATACTATATATGTCAGTTTGGTACTGTTGATTTATGTAATCTGTTTGTAACTGATTGTCTATTGATTATAGTATACAAACAACATATGTTTTTCTTAACACCTTATGCAGATGGCTGAAAAGGATTCCCAATCGAGCAAGCGGATTAATCACACGTGGTCATCAGAAGAGGACAAGGTGCTTGTTGATTGTCTTGTTGATTCCGGTTTAGCATGGAAGGGTGAGAACTGAAGAAGCCACACAAACTTCTCCTGTGTCAATTTCTGTTGCAAAAAAGGGTAAGAAGAGAGGAATGAATGAGGAAGCTTTGGCTAGTGAGGTATCTGTTGCAATTAAAGATCTTGGTAATGATTATAAAACCACAAATGACAAAATTGACAGGTTGATTACATGCTTTGAACACCAAGGTGAGGGTTCAAGCAAAAAAACTTCTGTTGTCCAAGAATTGAAGCAATTTGAAATATTGACAGTTGAACAGAGGGTTAACCTTGCCATGATTATGCATAAGGATCCCACTATATTGGAAATTTTTTTGGAAGGTGGTGAAGAAGAAAAACAGTTTGTGGTGGCATCCTTATTGAGTAAAGGGTGAGAGTGTGAGGACTTCACTTTTTTGAGAACCCCTGGTTATATGGGTTGTGTTCACTACTTTTGAATGTCATTTACTATCTATGTCTTTGTCATGAGACATCTAGGCTGCTGTCACATGTTTTATAAG